>NC_138141.1:29801772-30151772 GCF_964188305.1 Podarcis bocagei
AGGGAGCATGTGCAGTTGCGGCTGGGAATCGAGGACTTTGTGAATTGGAAGAGAGAATTAACTCCCCCCACCCCCATTCATGCAGAAGGGAACCCTCTTAAAGCCCATTAAAGCCTAAATCTGATTCTTCCTGTGCCTTGGAAGACCGTGGGCATTTTAAAGTTGAGGCAAAGTTCAAACTTGGGCAGCAGAAAATGACAGAAACCAAAAAAACCGATCTCCTAGTGAGGACACTCATTCCAGCAGCTTCTGTCTTGGTAGATGAAGCCATGTTAGAAGCCAAGGAGGAGGACCAAACTGTTAAATCATCCAGTTAAATCCCTCCCCACCATTCACTTCTGAAAGAATCCCGTAATGGGTTTCAGGACTGATGATGTTCTGCAGGCAACAGCCAAGCTGGGGGGACACATTGACAGGGCTTTGCCTCCAAAAGGCTCCTGATGAAATCCCCATCATCCAGGCAAGGCATGGAAAGCCCTGATGGACCAAGGCTTTAGGCTTGGTATTCCTCAAGCATCCTGGGTTGCCCACCTCTGCAAACTTCATCCATCTCCAGGCATCAGTGCAGGTTCAAGCCATGCAGCCCTAAAGAGGCCCTTTCCAAAGGCAAACAGTTGGCCTCTATTAAATATCAACATGACTTAGGATATATTCCTAAAACAGACCCGCCAAGTGTCCCTATTTCCCAGCGACAGTCCCAGAGATACAGAAGCTGTCCAGGTTTCTGATTTGATCCTGGAATGTCCCTCTTTTCCTTAGGATGTCCTTATTTTCATCAGAGAAATGTTGAAGGGTATGGTAGGACATCTCCCGAGCCAAGGAGATAAGTAACTATACAACCTTTGGAAGACATCTGAAGGCAGCCCTATAAAGGAAAGTTGTTTAATGTGTAATGTTTTATTATGTTTTTATACATCTTGGAAGCAGCCCAGAGTAGCTGGGGCAACCCAGTCAAATGGGTGGGGTATAAATAATAAAATTATTATTATTATTATTATTACAGAACGAAACATCCCTATTTTCATCAGGGAAATGCTGGAGGGTATGCTAAGAAGCAGAACTGAGTCCTACCTGGCTTTTCCCCTGCAGTGCCAGAGAAAGATGTTTCCCCATGCTATAGGGAGAACATTAGGAATCTGCCGTCTCCTGAATCAGGCTGCTGGCCTATCCAGCTCTGTATTGCCTACACTAAATGACAGCGACTCTCCAGCGTTCCAGCCTTACCTGGAGTTGCCAGGGATTGAACCCAGAACCTTCTGCATGCCAAGCAGATGTTCCACAATCTGTTTGCATTTCTCTGTAAGCACTTGACAGTGGATTGATGGGGCTTGATGTGAAGTCCACCCTCCCCCCTCAAAAAAAAAATTGTTCTGACATTTATTCATTCCCACCTTGCAAAAAGCTGTGCAGGTAAATCACTTGGAACATATTCTGGTGAGATATATATGTTAATTAAAATAATGCTATAAACCTTAGTCAGTAAATAAGTAGAGGAAAGGCAGGCAGTGAAGGAATTTAGCGGGTTTCCCTGTCTATAGGCTGTTGTGCAAAAGAGGCAGCAGTGTGAAAAAGAATACCTGGAAAAAAATATCACAATCAGGTTAAATCGCAAACAGGATATGAAGCATGAGAAGGAGAAGCAAAATGATAATATATGAATTAGAAGAATGTGTCTTAGGTGGAATGCTTATTAGAATGTGGTATGTAGATGACATGAGATTAAGAACAGCACGGAAGGGAAGGCGGGAAGTTTAACGAGAAATGCATAGCAAACTTAAAAGCTGGAAAGATTTTAAAGTTTAATAAAAAATTCACCCAGAAAAAAAGACGAGAGTCCACACAAAAGATGGTCTTTCTTCATGTGTGGAATGAGCTTTGGTGGGGGTGGGGGGGCATTGATTGTTCGTGGCTGAACTGACATATGTTTTGTTGCTGTGTTGATCTCAGGCCACAACCAGGTGTGACATGTGTGACATGCAGTCACGAACATCTTCCCCCAGAGAGTTTTGCTTTCGACCAAAAGCTGCTAACTTTTGAGCAGAGGAGTTGCAGATAGCAGGGGGCTGTTTAACCTCTTAAGGGAGAGTCCATGCAGCGTTCGAAACTCCCACTGCTCTAGGCGTGTTTTGCGACAAGGAATTTCATTAGCGGGAGCAGTTTCTGAGCTCTGGGCTCAGTACTGCACCTGATTTCAGTTTAAAACTGCAGAGAGGAAGGAGAGGATGACCCTTTTCAGCCTCCCCACTTCCTGCCACTCTCCGAAGACTGGAGAAGAGACCCTCTTAAGAATATTAGGGGGGTGGGCAAGCGAAGCATGGCTTTGTTTTTTGCAGTCTTCAGATGAGGACTAGACCATGTGAAAAATGAATGTAAGATTTTAGCTGCAGTTCATTCATTTTCAGCTTTGTATTCTTGTTATAAAAAATTGTGCCTAAACATTCCATTGTTGTGCCCATAACCTCGGTTTAAGGTGCCATTTAGCTCCTAACTTTCATATCTCAGTTTCTAGGGCTGTCTCAGTGGGAGAGCATCTCTTCTGTATGCAAAAGGGCCCTCCCCCGTCCCACTGAAAAAATATTAGATAGCAGAAGAAATACCTTTGCGGAGCACTGCTGTTAGTCATGGTGGGTTAAAGGAGGACACAGTAATCTTTCCCAATCTGGGCCCTACCTGTACCTGAGATGTTTTAGATTATACCTTAATCCCCTTAATAGCTGACCATTGGCCAAAACACCTGGAGGGAACTAGGTTGGGGAAGGCTGGCACCTAAAATGACCTGAAAAAGGCAAATTATTGCATTCCTCCTGACAATTCTCAGCTAAAAATTCTCAGCCCCCACCCTAAGCTTGTTTTTCCCCAGTGAGGAAAAGATACCCAGATTGAAAGGCAGCTGCAGGAGGTGATTTCAAGTGGGAAATGTTGGAGGGGGAGAGGAATCAGCAGAAAGGACTCAAAAGCTTTCCCTTACTTCTTTGGTTCAAACTCAGAGCATCCTGGTTGAGTTTAAAAACAGCAGGAGTTGAGGAGGGCTATTACACACACAGAGAGAGAGAGAGGGGGGGGAGAGAGAGAGAGAGAGAGAGAGAGAGAGAGAGAGAGAGAGAGAGAGAGAAGTCCCCCCACCTTAGACTGATGTTTGTGGTAGAGGTGTGCAAAAGTTTTCTTCTTCTGAGTTTCCTTTCTAATTCCTCCTAATGGGAGACCCAGTATAAACTATCTCCTTATCTGTGTTGTGTTTGAAATGGGAATCTCAAAGCATTTCTGCAGCCCAGCATTAAGGGAATAATTTCACGCTTCGAGTTACAATATTGGTGGCTTTGTGTGTGTAATATATTAATAGATTTCCTGGATTTGATCAATGCAGATTTTCAACCTCAGCTGCTGCACTCTGCTTCTCTTTGCTACCAGGAGGCAAAGAAAAGAACTAATTGGGAGAAAACTAATAGTAGATTTGATAAATTGAGTGCCACAAAGCCAACTCCTCTGTTTATTTCAGCTCCACCAAGGCCACTGTCTTTTTATTATTATCTGGCACTAGGGATGGGGAGAAATTCGATTCATCCCGTGTTTTAAAGGTGAACCTACCTAGTTTGCACTTTTCAAGTGTGAATAGGAGAACCAAAATGGGCATCCTTCTGAAATCCCACTTCCCCCAATTGTGCAGTACAGTTCTCCAGCCAAGTAACATGCACAAAAGTGCAAATATTGTGGGAAAGATGTGCCCAAAAAGACACACATTTGTGAAAATAGCATATAAAATATTAAAGAAAATTGCTCTGCAAAGATGTCCGTATGAGACAAAATTATGTGCAAAGAAATGTGTACATCAGAAGAGATGCATGCGAAAATGCTGGTGAATTTTCATGAGATCTTCTTTTTAAAAAGTGGTCTGTTTCGGAAATGGGGGGAAAGATAAAACAATAAAATCAGAAGGAATTTGCAACCATACTTTAAAGCATACGAAATGTTAAAATACTACAACAGGTTAAAATTTGCATCAACTTTCTGAGCATTTTGGCAGAAGGTTCTTAGCAGGCGCAGAAAAGAGTACAGTTTAAGGTGCTTGCTGGATATCAATAGGCAGGGAGTTCCATGGTGTTTGGTCTCCCAACCCAGGCAGGCACAGACAACAAGGCCATGTCTTACCTGCTGGAATGGCCACTTCCCCCCTGCAGCATCTGCCCATGTGGGATGGACCACACAGGATCTGCCACTTGCATCCAGCCCATCATTTGTGCCTGGGGCCCCTGAAGTCCATAGAACTGCAGTGGGCATTCCTGCGACTAAACCGAAACATTGTAGTCAGACATTGTGGTGCACGTGGTTCTCCCACCCACCCCACAACAACCCTGTGAGGTAGGCTAGGTTCAGAGAAGGCAGCCCAAGATTCGTGCTCAGGGTGGGGATTCAAACCCGGGTCTTTCCCTGGTCCTAGTCCAACTGCTACACCATACTGGCTCTCAAATCCCACCACGCTTCAACTGCAGAGTGCATGGGGAGGGTTAGAAGAACAAGCATAGACTTCACCTCCCTAGTTTATGTATTCAGAGTTTTCTCTCATCTTTATTGATGGAGTTTTGAGCGTTCCTGTTGGTTCCCGCCCTAGATAAAATCACTGCCCCTTTTAATGCCAATAATGTTGGGGCATGTTGCTGGTGTCTGCCTGCACTTGTACCCTGGAGCAGCGTTGTGGGGGGGGGGCGGGGAGTGTGGTATGACCGGAGAGTCCCAAGGAACAGATAGAAAGGCTTGAACGGCCACATTTGACTCCCAGGCCTGAGCTTTCCCCATGCCTTCTCTACATGGAGCTGGGAGTTTTGGACCCGGACCTTGCTGCAATCTTGAGATTGTCTGCTTTGTTCTCCCCCCCCCCCCATTTCTTTTGAAAAAACCAGCAGGTTTCTTGACTTTGTAACTGAACTCTTGGAACTGCGTGGGCAGGCATCTGCTCTCGACTCGACAAACAAAATCAACCAAGTGCAGTTTAAATAGCAGTTTCACATGAAAAGCAGGTAGACTTCAGAAGATGTGGTTTCGCCTGCCGCACGTTGCTTTCAGGGCTCTGACTAAAGCAGCTCAGATGCACAGAAGCTTCTATATTTGCTTTGCTCCACATCAGGCCTGCAGCGCTCGAGATCCGAGCTGGGTGGCCAGCTTCACTCTTTTGGTTGGCCTCTGCAGCCTTAGTTAACAGCAGCTCACTCTGCAGACGTGATCAGGGTGGCAGCGGCATGATCCTGACTTTCTTGTAAAAAGCTTCTCTTCTTGATCCCTGCTGACCAGCTTGCTTTTAAAGGCGTACGAGCAGGCCACGCTGTTTTCATCCAGTTCAGTTCATAAAAGGTAAAGGGACCCCTGACCATTAGGTCCAGTTGTGACCATCTCTGGGGTTGTGGCGCTCATCTCGCTTTATTGGCCGAGGGAGCCGGCGTACAGCTTCCGGGTCATGTGGCCAGCATGACTAAGCCACTTCTGGCAAACCAGAGCAGCGCACGGAAATGCCATTTACCTTCCTGCTGGAGTGGTACCTATTTATCTACTTGTACTTTGACGTGCTTTCGAACTGCTAGGTTAGCAGGAGCTGGGACCGAGCAACGGTCGCAGGGATTTGAACTGCCGACCTTATGATTTGCAAGTCCTAGGCTCTGTGGTTTAACCCACAGTGCCACCCACGTCCCTCGATCAGTTCATAAAACCATAGAATTGTTGGAAGGGACCACGAGAGTCATCAGTCCAACCCCATGCACTGCAAGAATCTTTTGCCTAACATGGGGCTCGAACCCACAACCCTGCAATTAAGACCTTCATGGTCTAGTAGTTGGCAGTCAGGACTACCCGGCTACCATTTTGTTTTGTCGCTCCACGGTCTTGATTCATGGCTGTCAAGTGCTGCTGAGTTAGTTTCATTGCAGTGCACGGTTTACGTAAAAATGTGTAAAGTCTTCTTTGGTCAAAAATCAATCAATAATAAATCAATAAATAAGATTTAGAAAAAAATAGTTTCATTGCATTTTCACGTTAGCTGTTTCCATTGGTGTTAACAGCTCCATCTTTGAGCCTGACTAGCCAAGCCTGTATTATTCCTTTGAATCGATAATAAATCTCATTCATCCGGCAAACAACGCACAGTTTTCAAATGGAATTGCCCACTGGCAAAGTGTTGGGGTGGCCCTTCAGTTGCAAAGTACAGACACAGAGCCAGTTCCTGCCGCTGCTTCTGTCCTTTGTCTTGGCAACAAGGCTGCTTCTCGCCGGCTACTCCTTCCCTGCCTTGCTTCGCTTCCCCTTTTCCAAGCAGATAGCAAATTAAACAGACCTGCCTTGCCGGCCAAGAGCTCTCTCCCTCCGCTGGCCTTTGGCCATGCTTACATTCTCCGTCCAAATATTGTGGACTCAGTAATAAATATTTATTGATTCCATCATTTCCCACATTTTTCCCAGGTGTGCTGGATGTTTCTCCAGGGTGGGGGCAAACCACGTCATCCCCCGGTTAGGTTGAGTTGCAGATGACCCATCTGGCTGGAATCTGTTGTTTGGCTTCCAGTTTTTTGGCTCCGTCGGTGACTCAGCGCTCGACCCCAAGGCTCGCAGCTTTTGCATGAGTCGAGGTTGCTGCGTTTCCCAGCTAGAGAGGGGCCAGCTGTTTCCATTTGCTCCCAAAAGAGCAGCTTCACCTGCTGAAAGGAAGAAGAGGACTTTTCCAGCCCAGGCACCGTGTTCCCAACTGGGTTAGCTCAGGTGGTAGAGCGTGAGACTCTTGATCTCAGGGCTGTGGGTTTGAGCCCCAAGTTGGGCAAAAGATTCCTTTCATTGCAGGGGGTTGGGCGAGATGGCCTTCGCATACCCAGCAACATTTCTCTGATGAAAATAGGGACATGCTATTTAGTAGTAGTACAGCGGTACCACGGGTTACAGACGCTTCAGGCTACAGACATTTCAGGTTACAGACGCTTCAGGTTACAGACTCTGCTAACCCAGAAATATTACCTCGGGTTAATAACTTTGCTTCAGGATGAGAACAGAAATCGTGCAGCAGTGGTGTAGCAGCAGTGGGAGGCCCCATTAGCTAAAGTGGTACCTCAGGTTAAGAACAGTTTCAGGTTAAGAACAGACCTCCAGAACGAATTAAGTTCTTAACCCGAGGTACCACTGTAGTAGTAATATTTTTATTATTTATAACACACACACCCCCATCTGACTGGGTTGCCTCAGCCACTCTGGGTGGCTTCCAACATATATAAAAACAATAAAGCATTAAACATTAAAAAATATAAATACAGGGCTGCCTTCAGATGTCTTCTCAAGGTTGTTTTACATTCTTAAAGGTGCAGGAACCCTGTCCTCTTTTACCTCAGGTCACCCTGCTGGAGAAGGAACTGCCTGGAGGAACCACTCCCTCTATTTGGCTACCCTGGGAGCTGTTTGGGCCTCTCTCTTTTTTAAAAATATTTTTATTAAGCAATTTCAACATAACAAATTATCAGACCATATAATCACATACGTTATTCCCCCCCCTTCAATCCCTCCCTCCCCCCCCCACAAAGGACTTCCCTCAGCTCCTCTCTCTGCTTTCTCTGCACATATTATTCTCTGCATGTTATAAAATTATACATATCCTTGCCTTATCTATCATGTAATCAGCCAATAAATTTGTGAACGTGTATTCAAAACCTGCCAAGGAGTCCAGTTCATTTTGTTGTTTTTTTAGATAATTTGTAAAAAGTTCCCATTCTTCCTTAAAGTCACAGTTGTCCTTATCACACAGCTTGTATGTCAATTTAGCCAACTCTGCATAACTCATCAATGTTTCTTGACGCTGTTCTTTCATTGGGATTTCCTCATTCTTCCATCCTTGTGCTATCAAGACTCTTGCCATTTGGGCCTCTTTTTTAACTTGCGGTCAAGGCAGCTGCCTTATCAGCACAAGCTTCGAGGGAGGGGACCCAGAGAGGAGCAGATCTGATCGCACAGTTCTAGGGAGTTTTTTTGGTTTCCCCCTCTAGGGTTATTTATACCCACCAGCAAAGAGCAATTGCTAAATGCATTTGCTTCTTTGCTGAGGGTGTAGCTTCCTGGAGGAGCCAATCACAGCCCAGGGACTGCTAATGAAGGCGACCTAAAATTGCCCTCTCATTACCTGCTGGATTGCAGACTTTTCAGCCATTCACCTCATTGGTAGGGTAAACAGTGTGTTCGCCGTCAGAGGGTTATAAGGAGACCTCGGCAACTGGATGCATTGATTCAGTTATTCAAGTATGGAGTTGGAAAACAGGTCACTAATAGTAAATGCTTAGAATTCTTTTACCCAAACTTCTGGGCTGCGTGCATATCAATTCTCCTGTGTTTTCCAGGATACAATGAGCTAGTTTGGGTAAATGGCATTGTTGTGCCATTTATATTATATTCTTTTATCATTGGAATGTTTTAGATAGCATCGCTGCAATTGTTTTTTTGGCAGAAATGTGAACGGATAAAAAATTATTACCGCCCCTTAGTCTCCTTACAAAGCTGTTTTGGTTTTCAGAGTGGAGAAGGCAAAACCAAATATTATGTACTGCAGCTAAAGTGTTGCAGTGTGGAGTGCTTGCATTCAGCATTCCTGCCAGCCGCGCCCCTGTCCAGGATATGCCATTCCATTCACCTCTCCTTGGTCTTCTCTCTCCGCCCCCACCTTCCCAACAGCCAGTCAGCTTTCTATGGCCACTGGGCATGTTCAAGTAAGGAGGGGGGAGGGAGCAGGGAAGGGGAGAGAAATTTGGTTCAGTTTCACATTTAAAGGCAGACCTCCCTAATCCACACTTTCTGAAAGAATACACAAACTGAAACACAGAATTCTAAACTCTCTAAATTTTGCAATGCAGCTCTTCATCCAATTAACTTGTGCACAAATGAATATACAGTGGTACCTTGGGTTAAGTACTTAATTCTGGAGGTCCGTTCTTAACCTGAAACTGTTCTTAACCTGAAGCACCACTTTAGCTAATGGGGCCTCCTGCTCCTGCTGCTGCTGCTGCGCCGCCGGAGCACAATTTCTGTTCTCATCCTGAAGCAAAATTCTTAACCCGAGGTACTATTTCTAGGTTAGCGGAGTCTGTAACCTGAAGCGTATGTAACCTGAAGTGTATGTAACCCGAGGTACCACTGTACTAGGATAAGATGTGCATAGAAATGTGTATATCAGTGAAAGGAACATAGGAAAGGCATTATATTATGGAAAATTGGTTTGTAGTGTATATATTTTGTTCATAAAATTTAGACACTGCTTGATTGTAAAAACAAAAAACCCTCAATGCCTCCATTAGGCGAAATTTGCATTCAAATACAGACGAATTTTCACGAGGATTCGTTTTTATTAAAAACAAAGCACAAACTGATATGAAAATCTGGAGATGTGTATTTAAGGTTGGGAAAAATGAGAAATAGAGTGTGAAGTTGTCAGATGCACCCTCTCTTTTCTCAAATTGTCCCTGGTCTGCTTTGTGGGGTTTCCTTACTAGCTTTAAGGCAGGGGGAGCCAACATGTTGTCCTCCAGATGTTGGACTACATCTCCCATCATCCCTCAGACAATTGGCTCTGCTGACTGGGGCTGATGGGACTTGTAGTCCAACAGCATCACTATGTTGCTTTCTCCCACCTGCCCCGTCCTTAAGGCTTATTTGTGTCCCTCAGAAGCTGCCCCTCCCTCCTTCAGATATGCAATTTTGTAACTGGAAGGAAGTGTCTGAAGTTAATTTGACTGCTGGTAAGTTCTCACTGAACTCAAGTGTCTTCAGGGTTCTCACACTTGTTATTTCACTCACCTGATCAAATGAAAGAACCCTTTTCACTGATTTAAACATTTATAACACTGCAACCCTGTCTTCTACAGATTTTGTGAAATATCCCCAAAAGTTGGGTGAAACTACTTGTGTAGTGTAGGATGTGGAGTAAAGGAAGGGTGTCTGCTGAGCCTAGTCTACCTCGCAAGGCTGTTGTGTGCATAAAATGGGGTGCCACCCCAATTTATGCCACTCTTGGCTTCTCAGAGACTACAACTCCCATCAGCCCCAGTCAGCACTGGCCAGCTCTCGGGGATGATGGGAGTTGTAGTTTGACATCGCATGGAGTAGACCACGCTGTCTTCCCTTCCCATACAGAACCCTGTATCTACAGTTCTTGCCACAATCACCCCATGGGGAATGAGAGCCAGGAAGAGATTCTCTTGCCAAGGAACAACCATTGTGCTTTGAGGGGAAATGTTGTGGCTGTCAAGGGCTTCAGGGGAAAGGGCAAGCGATGCTTCCAACTATCACTTGCTTCAGCTTTTTGGTTTTGCAACTTTTGTATTTGCATTGCAGCTATTAAGGATCCAGCCATATTTTGTTGTTGTTTAGTCGTGTCCAGCTCTTTGTGATCCCATGGACCAGAGCACGCCAGGCACTCCTGTCTTCTACTGCCTCCTGCAGTTTGGTCAAACTCCTGGTGGTCCCTGAGCTTTTGTAACAAAAGACAGGAATCAGTGATTAAATCTGCTGTATGGATCCTCCATGCCGAGTCCACATTTATCCTGATTTGCTCACACGAGGTATATGTGCTGGTTTGACTATGCCCAGTCTCCATCGAGCATTTGCTCTGATTCGTTTGTGGTGAGGTTATATAACAATCCTGCGTTCATCCTGATTTGCTCACGGGGCAGGCTCAAAATGAGCCAGGGATTAATACATAGGTAGGCAAACTAAGGCCCAGGGGGCGGATCCGGCCCAATTGCCTTCTTAATCTGGCCTGCGGACGGTCTGGGAATCAGCATGTTTTTACATGAGTAGAATGTGTCCTTTTATTTAAAATGCATCTCTAGGTTATTTGCATAGGAATTCATTCATTTTCCCCCTTCAAAATATAGTCCGGCCCACCACATGGTCTGAGGGACAGTGGACTGGCCCCCTGCTGAAAAAGTTTGCTAACCCCTGGATTAATAGGAAAATCATTTGCCCACCCCACACTTTTCAAGTCATTTCCCCATCACTTTCCAAACTGCAAAAAGTCATTTTTTTTTACAAAAGTATCATTGTTGCACTGGGCCTACAGCATGCTTTAAATTACTTTAAATGTGCAACTCTGAAGTTCTAGGATATGCTTGCATCCTTCCCACAAAATGGTCAGTCTTGAAGGCCTTTTTTTGCTTGGGTAGCCAGTGACATGTGCATATCTAATCAACTTATATGGTTACAAATGCAGTATATATTCAGGCCACATACGCATGCCATGCATTTAAAGTACCATGGTACTCCTTTGAACAGTGATGGTTTCCCCCCAAAGAATCCTGGGAGCTGTAGTTTGTTAAGTGGGGGGTGAGAGTTAGTAGGAGACCCCTCTCCTATTCTTCTCTGAGAGCTACAGTTCCCAGAGTTCTCTGGGAAGAGGGATTGACTGCTAGGCCATTCTGGGAATTGCAGCTCTGAGAAGGGAACAAGATGGTCTCCTAAGAACTCTTTTGCATTAGCAAAACAGAAGTATAATAAAGTGTGGTGTGGCAAAGATTGTTGCATGGATGGTGTCATGGAAAATTGAATGCCTGCTCATTTTGTGCCTGCCTGTATCTCTCAGCCTTAATGGACCTCGCAGGGTTTTTGGGAGGATAAAGGAAGGAGATGCTCTGTCTTAAGCTCTCCCCAGATCCTCAAAGGAAGGCCGGGATCCAACTGTGAGTAAATAATAACATAGGAGGACAGAGACAACACCTAGGGAGGAATTGGGGAGGGGGGGAGGACCCAGGAGTTCCTTGATGTATTTCAGTGAAATCTTCTCCAGTTACATCCCTGGAAGAGTCCCAAGAGATGCAGCCTTTGATGCTCATCGCGTCATTTCTGCTTCTAGTCTGGTGTCCCTTAGTGTGCCCCAAACTGTTGGGGGGATTTAATTTTGGCACACAGCAATCGTCTCACTAAAAGGGGGGCGAGGAGAGAAATGTAGAGGACAGACTCTGATGTCGCAGGCTGTGGTCATGGTGTGATAGGAATTTTATGGTTTTAGATATATAGTAATGTTCATAACTGCACATACATAGATCAGCACAGGAACCATTTTGATTCCTAAACTGACCAAATCCTTTCTCTGCAAGGTTAAAAATGGAAAAGCCTCCCCATTGTCTCTTCCTTTAATCTGTGTTTGAATAAGGTGTGAGCCTGTGACCTGGCCCAGGAAATAAGTATTTTAGCACTACAAAAGAATGGCCAGGCTCCCCAGAAAATCCAATCAGGTAACCTGCTAGACAGGAGATAAACAAGGACAAGAGAAAAACAACATTTAAATTTCTGTGATGTAGGTGGGATGTATCTGAGGGGTGGTCTTAGGTTACACCCCTTCTGTGATGTATGCATAATGTTTCTGGGGGTGGTCCTGATCTAGAGAAGGGGAATTTCAAAAGTCTTTATAAGGCCTTGCAGGCCATTGTTCTGGGTCCTCTTCCTCTCCTGCGTGTGAGGGGGGTACCCTGTTGCAACAGATCAATAAAGATCAAGCTTACTAGCTGCTTTGCTTCTCAATATTCTCTGGTTGGCCTCTGTTATTTTCTCCTACCAATAGGGAACCTATGTAAGGACTCTATATGGGCTCTTGGATACCCCATAAGGGAAAAGGGCATATTTTTATTTACAACAGATGGCGACCACGAAGGGACTTTTGGTTACCCGGATTCTGGAAGCGAGGAAGGACTGGTTATCCAGCGCGCACCAGGCAGTTTGCCAGGAGGAATAACCAGTCTTCCATCGGTCCCAGGGTCTGGCAATAACTTGGAGTCAGCGGGGCTAACCAGAGGAAGCAAATCTTGATCAGGCCGGCCTTAAACAACCAGTCAAGACATCGTGGGATCACCAGGAACAGCGCATGCGGAAGTGAGTATTAAGTAGGAAACACGGGTAGTGGGTTGGGGTCTCTAAACCACAGCAACCAAAATTCTTTAATTCTTCCTTTTCCCTTCAAATCTAAAATTTCTACTTTTTTCCTCATCTAAAAATTGCCTCCTTCTTTCTGTCCCCTCGATCTCAACACCAGCCCTAGCCCTTCGGAGTATGCCCAGGCAAAGGTTGTGTGTGATTTCTTCCACTTAATTCTGTATGCCAACCTATTCCTTCGGAGTTTTGCCCAGAAAGGTTGTGCAATTTCTTCTGCACTGAAAACTATAATTCCCAAAACTATAACTCCCAGGTGCAGCCGCACCTCTGCCATGGCGATCTTTGTTAGAGATGACCTGTGAGCAGAGAAAGCAAGGGCACCTGATTCCTTTCCTTCTTTGTCATTTCTGAGTCCCAATCTGGCACTGCGCTACGCAAGCGTCCAGTAGGGAACTCTCAGGTTAGATTGTAAGAGGCAGGAGGTTGCTGTGGGCTCCCTGGCTGAGTAATGACCAAAGGGGGGGGGGTTTGAGATCGCTGACCGCACTGTTAGCTTAGTAGCCAGGAAAGGCCAACAGCTGTACCAGCCTAGTAAGTCAGGCCAGACGAACGGCGGTGTGTCACAGTACTAATTCTCGGAGTTGCCCAAATTGAGTGTACTGTGGGTTATTTATTGTGTTTCCTGAAAAGTGGGGATAAAACCCTGACTGCAGTATAAAAGTAAAAGCTAGCGCTATTAAAAAAAATTCTTAAAATGGGTGCACCTCAATCAAAAGAAATGAACCCACAGACTCCTGATGGGAAAGAAGCCCAGTTGGTGCTTACTTCCCGCCTGGACTCTGACAGTCCCCTTCAATTTGTGTTTAAGAAGCGTTTTTCCAGTGTTTAAATTGTACTTAGGTAACATCCAGCAGCTGCTTATCTTAAATGTGCCATCTAAAATAAAAATGCAAGCTTGCTCCAAATTCTAAATCTAAGGAAGCCATGTTGAGCCTTATCAATCTTAAAGCAAGACAAAATGGAGAATGGAGTGTGCAAATGTTTGTTATTTGAGAGAGGCTCTAAAAGAGTTTTCCTCCCAAGTGGTAAAATCCTGTATACGTGCTACTTGTGTTCTGAAAGGGGAATTACCCCACCTCCTTCCTCTAGTTTAAGTGAGGAGGGCGATTTAAGTCTAATGGTAAATGTTTTGTTGTAACTTTTGAGTTTGCAAGTATACCTGTGTTCCAGTCTAAGTTAACCTAATGTTTCTGCTGCAAAAGCCTAGTTGAGCCAACTGCTCTCTCAAGCTAAGATGCAGTGTATGTATTTCATTAAGCATATGCCTATGAAAGTATGGTGTTCCTTCTAAGAAAAATATCTGAGTCCAGTTTTAACTTTGATCTGGTTGGACAGAAGAGTTATTGTAAGGCTCCTGATATCAGTCTCTATAAGACGTCCTGGCCTCTTTTCTTAGAAAATGCCCCCCCTTGTTTCATTCTGTCTCTTTCTGGGTTTTTTCCCCTTCTCCTTCTTATTCTGTGCCAGGTAAATTTACTCCCGAGTAAGCTTCCTTTAAAGGAAACTGCAAAGGGGGGGGGGCATAAATTAGGCTTACTATTCCTCTGCAAGTTCAGGAAAAATTGTTCACTCTTGTATTCCTTTTAAATCAAATCTATGGCTGTTTAAACTTTGCTTTATAAAAGATCCTCTCCCTATCTTAGGAAAAATGTTAACTTCAATCTTCTTTTAAAGATAATTTCTATAGGAATTTTCACTCTTTAGTCTAAGGAAGTAAACACTCACTCAAACTAGCTTCAAGATCTGTATAGAATTGGGTACTTTTATTTTCCTTTTCCTTAGTACATGATAGGCGCATGGTTTGTGATAGGCGCATGGCTTGTGACCTCTTCCCCAGTTGTGTCTGTGTACATAAGTATGTGTGTGTTTCTGGTAGTACAAATCTTGCTATGAACCCTGTATTTTAGGGTTGGACTAGATGACCCCAGGTCCCTTTCAACTTTCCCAATTTGTGGCTGATGAGTTGAAATCCAGCCCAGATTGCTCTTTGTTTTTAAAGGTGAGAGGTGAATGTGTGTGTTTCTGGTAGTACAAATCTTGCTGCGAAATCTTGCTGTGAACCCTATATTTTGGAGGGTTGGACTAGATGACCCCAGGGTCTCTTTCAACTCTCCCAATTTGTGGCTGTGTGGAAGACCATGTGTCTGCAAGCATTGGAGGGTAATTCTTAAATTCTGGTGTGGTAATGGAGTTGAAATTCAGCCTAGCTTTGCTTTTTAGTTTTAAAAGGTGAGAGGTAAAAGCCATGATGTTTTGAAGCACAACTGGTAATATCAAGCATTTGAGTGATTACAGTATTTATCATTTTGTCTACTATTTATTTTAATCAAACTTAAAAGTCAATTCAAAGTTTAAGCACATACAAATGAATAATCAAGTACAATTAGCCTTGGCCATTCCTGTAAATTAAGGCGCAGAAAATAATAATATTAATAATAATAATAATAATTTTTTGTCTGCAAATGGTAAGGCTGAAATGACTGAGAATGTTAAAAAATCCTATGAATTCTAACGCTCTGGCCATTTTTACTCATAAATAAGAGAGCGGTTGATTGTTCCGCGAATGGCCAGAGGGATATTAGCCCTTTCCTGTACATAAAGGAAGCTTGGGCTGAATGGTGAATACTTGAATTGCTGAGTTTCTCTTTTTTGTTTTAAAATCTAACCCTATTTTAAAAAACCACTCCTTACCTGGCCATTTTTACTCATAAATAAGAGAGCGGTTGATTGTTCCGCGAATGACCAGATAAAATGACCAATAATGATAGCCCTTTCCTGTACATAAAGGAAGCTTGGGCTGAAATTGCTAGCTTTGGTGAATACTTAAATTGCTGAGTTTCTCTTTTTTGTTGTTTTAAAATCTAACCCTATTTTTAAAATCTACTCCTTACCTTTCCCTTCCTTATTCTAATTGAGCCAAAAGATGCAACATTTTCAATGGTATAAAAGGTTTGCTGAGACATGAACTCTGCACATGCACAGAGGCTAGATCAGCTAAAGAAGAGAGAGAGAGAGGAAGGGGGGAGATGTAAGGGGGGAGAGGAGGTTTCTTCGAGAACTGCAGAGAGAAATTTATCCAAATGCAAAAACTTGGAACCATTGACCGAAATCACCCTAAATGTGTCTTTGCTCCAGGGCTACTTAAGACAATAGAGTTAAGTACTGGACATGCCAAATTCTTTAAACAGGTAAATATCAAAGCACTCCCACTGTGAGTTCCTCTCTTGAGTAGTTTCTCCCCCCCCCCCCATGGAATTTAAATTTTATAACAGTTTGTGTGTGTGTGTGTGTGTGTGTGTGTGTGTGTATGTGTATATGCCTATGCATTTTAGGAACAGCACTTCCTGACAGACCTCTCACATGAAATAATTTTCCCTTTTAACAGAGTGTCCTTTCTTTTCTCCCACAGCACAAATGATAATGAGGGGATGCAAACAGTGATTTAAATACTCTATAAAAAGTAATTGCATTTGTTTTTCTTTTGTCTTTCTTCCCTTAAAGCCAAACAGTCACTTTCTTTCTGTTCTGTGAAACAAGTATGAATCCCTGCTGTATTAGTGACCTCTATCTCTTTGTGCCTTTGACATTTTTTTTTAAGTTACAAATAATCTGTTTTCATTTATTTAATCAGTTTCTCCATGATGTCTATGAAGTTAAATGGTACTTGTTTACCTTTGGCCTGAGCATTTCTTACTAATTCTGTCATTTTGGCTAGTGCAAGGTACCTGCACAACTTTAAAATTGCCATTCATTTTTATTGGTATTAACTCATTTCCCAGTATTCCGCTATTAACATTACAGCTGATGTCACATCAAGAAACACTTTTATTTTCATTTGGGATGTTAGAATGCCAAAACAGATTACTTCAGGTTACTTATTAATTGTGTGTCTTAGCATTTATTTATTTTTGGTTCCTCATAGGTCATTTGTGTGTGTGTGTTTTACTTTGGGGACATGTTCATCACATGTTGAAAGTCAGTCTCATGAAGTTCTTTTATTGGATAGCACACGGTGAATTTTAAGTTTTCCCCATTGTTTTCCCATTTTTTCCCCCAGTCCAGTAGTAATCTGTGTGCTTTTGATAATATCTTTGTACTATTTAATAATAGTTATTTTCTGAATCTGATGTCTTTGTGTCAAGTCCATTTTCATCTAACTGGTAATCTAATTTTTTGCTTTCTTTTTATTTTTTAACCTTTGTATTTTTACAGTTCTCTTTCTATACATGTGGAGTAATTTTTTATTTTATAATATGAAAAGAACAACAACAACAAAAATTAAGTGAAGGAAAGCAAACAAACTTAGCAGATAATAACAGTAATTATGTGGAAATGTGATAATAATATTGAAATAAATAAAATGCTTAATGTGCTAAGATTTTTTTATTATTTGCAGCTTCCCATGGAAACTGGAGGACATCCTTCTTGTCTAACTGTGTTTTTAAGTCACCCCAAAACCCTGCCCCTTACAGGATATCACTTCTACAGATGTGCAATGATGAGCAGCAACAACCCCTCAACTCAGTCAACCCATCACAAGACCAGCAACAACAGAGTTTTCAAAGTGCCCACAGCTATCTCTTTCAAAGGATATAGACTGCCAAAGGGGGGAGTGGACCTGACAAAGGGGGGAGGAGTTGAATTGCAAGGACATTTTCCCACTTTTGAACCTTAAGACTGTGCTCCAGGATTCAAAAGATACATACGTAAAAGATCACAATTGTGTCAAGATATGCAACAGATATTTAATTATTTTGTTTTGTATTATGTGTTATTATGTAAGAATGTTGAAATGTGTCTGACAGTGTGATTTCCACAAAGGGGGGCAATTTATTGTGTGTAACTGTTTTTATGTTTAATGTCTTATTGCTTACACACCAATGGAGAATTCTCATGCATTTTATACTTTCTAATAGCTCACACTATTGTGTAGTCCAATGTTTAGATAACCACATTTCATTGTCCCACCTGACACTATGCCAATCTTTCCCTATCCATTTTAATATGTGTTAAACCTCGTTTTGCCAAGGACAAACTTCTGGATCCATAAAACACCAGGTACATGAAGGTGGATATGCTTTGGTTTAGCAGGAATGATCCCTTATAGAGTTAAATTGACTTATTTGGACAACTGCCCTTGTTAAGAATGGTTTTCTTTTAACAGATTGGTTTGAAGAGTTGAGAACCATGGGGCAAGATAAATTCAAATTGGACTCAGTTCGAATTGGGCAAGTGTATCCAGGCTGCAATTAGCTTTTGGTCCTTTAAGTGCAAGTGAGCAACTTCCCATTGTGCGAGTGCAAGACCACAGCCTATAATAAAATCCCATAGCTAAAGGCCAAGGCGAAGACCTCTCCCTCACGAGATGCCCAAAACCTGTGCCAGCTATGGTGAATGCCAGGCGACATGGTTAAATGAAAGCCCTGAGGGGATTCAACAGAAGGGATGTGTTGCTGTAGCACTATGTCAGTGTGAGACCACAGAAGAGCTACCTTGACACCTGAGAACACAAAAATGGCGGGGGGGGGGGAAGCAAACTGCACTTTTCAGTCATTAGTGGACCTTACCTTCCTGCTAGGTGTAAAGCATAGAACACTATTGAGTAAATGGTCTCTCCCAAAGTGTTAGAATGCCACAAGTGATTTAGTAGCAAAACGCAACATGTGTTATTTTTATGATATATTTATACAAACACATCCATTTACAACATACGATGTTATTATTTGTGGGGCAAAAATTTTTAAGAAAAATTCTAGCCCCAAAGGGGGGAATATTGTGATAGGAATTTTATGGTTTTAGATATATAGTAATGTTCATAACTGCACATACATAGATCAGCACAGGAACCATTTTGATTCCTAAACTGACCAAATCCTTTCTCTGCAAGGTTAAAAATGGAAAAGCCTCCCCATTGTCTCTTCCTTTAATCTGTGTTTGAATAAGGTGTGAGCCTGTGACCTGGCCCAGGAAATAAGTATTTTAGCACTACAAAAGAATGGCCAGGCTCCCCAGAAAATCCAATCAGGTAACCTGCTAGACAGGAGATAAACAAGGACAAGAGAAAAACAACATTTAAATTTCTGTGATGTAGGTGGGATGTATCTGAGGGGTGGTCTTAGGTTACACCCCTTCTGTGATGTATGCATAATGTTTCTGGGGGTGGTCCTGATCTAGAGAAGGGGAATTTCAAAAGTCTTTATAAGGCCTTGCAGGCCATTGTTCTGGGTCCTCTTCCTCTCCTGCGTGTGAGGGGGGTACCCTGTTGCAACAGATCAATAAAGATCAAGCTTACTAGCTTGCATAATGTTTCTGGGGGTGGTCCTGATCTAGAGAAGGGGAATTTCAAAAGTCTTTATAAGGCCTTGCAGGCCATTGTTCTGGGTCCTCTTCCTCTCCTGCGTGTGAGGGGGGTACCCTGTTGCAACAGATCAATAAAGATCAAGCTTACTAGCTGCTTTGCTTCTCAATATTCTCTGGTTGGCCTCTGTTATTTTCTCCTACCAATAGGGAACCTATGTAAGGACTCTATATGGGCTCTTGGATACCCCATAAGGGAAAAGGGCATATTTTTATTTACAACAATGGCAGGCGTTGGTGGTTGGCCTTGCTGGGTGTCTGGCTGCCTTTGCCTTGGGAGGGGGCCCACTGCAGTGAGGCTGAGATAGGTTAATGCAGGGCGACCATAACTCTCCATGAGGCCATCTTGCCCAGGAACCCCGCAAAGCCTAGAGCTGACACTATAGACATTTTTGTGCCTCTTTGAAAGGTCCAGAGGTTAAGTACTTGACAAGGTGCCTTTCACCACGTCATCCTCTTGCTCCATCTGTCTTATCTACACCAGAGGTGAGGAACGTTCGCCACTCTGGCCAATCTTGGCCTGCCAGTGGTCCATTTCTCCAAAACCATGGCCACCCGTCAATCAGCTGAGGTCACTCTGATGGGGGGCTGACATCAGCTGCTGGGTGGGGTTCAGTTCTGTGTTGGCTGCATGTGTGAACCCAAAGCAGCAGGATCGAAGCATGTAAAATGAGAAGTTCCTGGGTCAAATCTCACCCCAACCTTGAATTCACTAGCTAGCCTTGGGCAAGCCACTCTGCCCAGGCCTCCATCCATTAGCTTAGGAAATGAATGCAGGGTTGCTGTGCAGACAGCTTGAAATGCCTTGAATTCTTCATATGTCATGTATTGATGCTAAGCAATACGATTATGGATTGAATACATTATTACTTCCAGCCTGCGAATGAAGGAAACCAAAACAACCCCATGCATAGGATGGAGATGGTTTCTCATGATGATGATTTATGTTTCACAGTGTACACATTCTGTATTTAAAGTCCCGTCCCCCCCCAAAAAAAAATAAACCTAGGAACTGTAGTTTGTTATGGATGCTGAGAATTGTAGCTTTGTGAGGGGTAAACTGCAGTTCCCAGGAGTTTTTTGGGGGCTTTAAATGCACTTTAAATAGGCAGCATTTATCTTACAGTCTTCCTCCGAGGAGCTGTGGGCATTGTATGAGGTTCTCTTTCTTCTGTTACCTTCCCAACAACCCTGTGAGGTAGGCTAGTTTAAAAGATTGTGACTTCGTAGCTGAACAAGGATTTGAACCCAAGCCATCTCTCCCCACCCGTTTTACTTGGTTATCATTCCTGGGCCACGTTGCCTGCAGCTAGGCCTGTCTCTAGCCCTGCTTGAAACGGGGACTCAGTTGCAGAGGCCAGGCTGCTTTTGCACCGGTGTGCTGCATGCCAGCATGTGTAAATGCGTGCTTGCTAATCTGGCGGGCCTAATAAGAGGCAGCAGCTGGGAGGGTCTGGCCCAGTCCTGGCTCGCCCCTCCTCTCTGACTAGGCAGCAGCAGAGGAGGCAGGCTGGGCTCTCCTCCCTTTCATCTCCTCCTGCTCAGGCTCCACTCCCCATGTCAGTTGCCTTACTCATCTGGGCTGGCTCTGGAGTCAGCCCCAGCCAGCCAGCCAGCCAGCCAGCCAGCAGGAGCCAGGCTGGAGAGATGGAAAGGGAGGAAGGGAACAGGAGGAGGAGGAGGAGGGAGGGAATCTCATGACATATCTTGGGAAAAGTCTGTGCTTCAAGGAGATGTTTTCTTTGTGGTCATGAAGGCCCCCCCCCCTCACTTCCACCTCCTCCACTCCTTTGCCTTCGTCAGAGCCATCTTTTACGAGGCGCTCTCTCTCTCTCTCTCTCTCTCTCTCTCTGTTTCTCAACCACAAGGGAACGAAGCCAGCCCAGGCTGCTAGGAGGCCTCTTGGACCAGAGGGCAGGTCAGATGTCCAAGGGGTGGGCGATCCAAGTGGCAACATAGAGTTGGGCTTTGCAGTCGCTCTCTGCCTCTTGGAAAGGGGATAAGAACCAAAGAGTGCAAGAGGAGCTCTAGTGCATCCGGCCAGTAGCTTTTTAGCCCAGCATCCTTGCCTCATGGTGGCCATGCAGATGCCACAAGCAGGATTCAAGCACAGAAGCCCTCTCCCCTCCTGTGATTTCCAGCAACTGGCGTTCAGAAGCATTGCTGCCTCCAGCTGCAGAGGCAGAGCAGAGCCATTGTGGCTGGTAGCCACTGATAGCCTTTCATCTCCACAAATTTGTCTAATCCTGTTTTAGAGCCAACTAGAGATGCTGGTTTTCCTGGTGAAAAGAAACCTGCCGTTATTGCCACTGTCCTGTGGTCTGAAATGCATCCTTCATATTTGTGGGGGGGGGGGTTGGTTTGCGGGAGGCAGTGGAAGACAGGAGCGTCTGGCGTGCTCTGGTCCATGGGGTCACAAAGAGTCGGACACGACTAAATGACTCAACAACAACAACACTCTTTGGACACCTTTTCGAACTGTAGTTTTAGCCTCCACTTCTTTTTTTACTCTCCCCCTCTCACTTATAGGCGGAGACCATTTTGCCCCTCCCTGAACCCTCCCTCTCTCCCCTTAAAGGTAAAGGGATCCCTGACCATTAGGTCCAGTCGTGACCGACTCTGGGGTTCCGGCACTCATCTCGCTTTATTGGCCGAGGGAGCCGGCGTACAGCTTCCAGGTCATGTGGCCAGCATGACTAAGCCGCTTCTGGTGAACCAGAGCAGTGCACGGAAACGCCATTTACCTTCCTGCCGGAGCGGTACTTATTGATCTACTTGCACTTTGATGTACTTTCGAACTGCTAGGTTGGCAGGAGCAGGGACCGAGTAACGGGAGCTTACCCCATTGCGGGGATTCGAACCACCGACCTTCTGATTGGCAAGTCCTAGGCTCTGTGGTTTAACCCACAGCGCCACCCGCATCCCCTCTCCCCTTACACCCACCAAACAATTTTCTTCTGTTTTTGGTGGACTTGCTAATAATTAAGCATAGATTACTGAGGCAGGCAATTGCCTCTTGCATTGCAGAGTCTTGCCTGGGTGACCTGAGGTTTCCAGATAAGCAAATCTGCCTAGTTGTCTAGCACAATATTCCAATGCGGCGAGTCTAAAATAGGGATTCATGTTCCCACAGCAAACTCCAGTTTTGCAGAGCTCGTGTGATGTCCTGATGGTCTGATTATTGGGCTAAGAATCCACATCATCTCTCAGTCAAGACCTACCTCACAGGGATGTTGTGAGGACCAAACTGAAAGCAGCCATATAGCCCTGAGCAGCTTCAGCAGAAAGGCTGGATAAAAATGCCACAAATAGTTATATAAATATCTCTTTTCTCCACCCTCTGCCAGCCCTCACATGGGGAGTGAGTGGTGGTTATGACTCCCTCGGGAGTTGATGGACTCTCCTTCCTTGGAGGTTTTTAAGCAGAGCTTGGATGTCCATCTGTCCTGGATGCTTTAGTTGAGATTCCTGCAATGAAGGGGGTTGGACTAGATGACCCTTGGTTTCCCTTCCAGCTATGATGATTCTATGACCACAGTACTTGCTGACAGCCCACTTTGAGATACAGAGCCCAGGCCTGAAAACTTCCCCAAAGAGCCCCCCTACCACTAGTCACTGACCAGAATCTAAAGTAGAGATATTGTGGACTACAACTCCCATCATTCATGGCCATTGGTCCGGTAGACTGGCGTGGGTGGGAGTCTGAGTCCAGTGACATCCGCAGGGTCACAGCTTCCCCACCCTGTGTGCATCTGAACCAACCTTCGTGGTGGGCATCACCCACTTGCTTTTGGGTCTTAGTCACAGGCCTCTGGTTTCTAGCCAGGGAAAAGCCGGCCAACTGGAATATTTTCATAGGAGGGGAAAGCCCGCCTGAAATTTGGAAGAGCTAAAGGGGAGGGAAGATGCCAGAGAGTGACTGGGATCAGTGTCATCTTTGTCCTTTGCCATGCGGTTTCCATGTGTCTTGCGTTAGATGGTGATTTGCATAAATGAGGGGGCAAGAACTTGATGGAGAGAACTTGACTTGTGGTCAGGCCAGTAGTGGGAATTTCCAGCCTAGGGTGGATGAATGAATGGCTTCGTAAATGCTTATTGTTCCATGCATGCATGTGGGTGTGTAGGGGAGGCCCAGGAATAACATAATAAGAGTCCTGCTCCATCGGGCCAGTGACCCACCTAGTCTCACAGTGACCAACCAGATGCCCATTATGGGGAATCCTCAAGCAGGACACCCAAGCACTTTCCCCTCCTGGTATTCAGAGTCGTAGCAACTACAATATAGGCCATCATGACTACTAGCCATTAATACCCTTGTCCTCCGTGAATTTATCAAGCAATCTGGTTAGCTTTTGTGTGTGGAGGGGGTACCTTAGGCTCCCATTGCTTGTTGCCAATCTCATGGAACCCTTGACCACTTTGGGGCGTGCTTATGGACTCCATTTTTACGTTTGTCAGTGGCTGAGTGGGTGTTACTACTTTGTGGCTCTCTCTCTCCCAGTAACATCTGGTCCCATTAAGGGTGGCAGAGTCGCTTCCTATTTTATTGTCATCCAACTTGGTGAGGAACATCCAGGAAATGAGGAGCCCCTGGAAACAAGTGGCTTGGCGCTCGTTGGTTTTTGCTGGCGTGCATGGTGAAATCTGGCAACCACATTGTGTGAAGGCAACATTTATATGGGGAGCTGGTTGTGTCACATGACTGCTGGAGCATCGGATTCATCCATATCGTTGCATCAAGGCCACAGCACCATGCTGGCTGTTTGGGAGTCCTTCCACATCTGCGATTTGAACAGTGGTGCTTTGAAGGCTTGTGGCTTTGCCACCCATTGACATCCATAAATGCCGGCACTGCGATAGAAATGGAGATGGTTTGCAATTGCAGACCTATCAGGTGACTGGAACCAGGAGATGCACATCCATAGGGAGGCTGCAGTGGTGGAAGGTGCCAAGTCTAAAGAAAACGGCTCGTGAGTCGCTGCTGCATAGGGGGACCGGGTGGCAGAGGCAAGAGAGTTGAGTACAAATGCCCTGGCAGAGCCAATCTGATGTTCCTGCTGCCGCCCCACCCTCCTTGTTCAGCCAGCCATATGGATGAAGCTTTTGTTTGTGAAACGCCAGAGCCCTGCACGGGGCAGAGGAAGGGGTGTGTGCTGGGTGCGGGCCACCCCAGGTGTCACCACTGACAAAGGGGGGGGGCGACAAAATGCTGGGTGGCACTCACTGTGGGGCCTGCAGTGTGCCCGAGCCACGTGTCTTGTGGTGGCTTGGGCACGCGCAGGCACCGCGCTGCCCAAACGGTCCACCCGCTGCCTTTCCCCAAGCTGTAGGGCAGCTGAGCGGGAGGAGGCAGGCAGACTCTGGAGGCCCCGCAGTGTGCCCTGCCCCTATGGGTGGCTTGCTGTGCCCCTGGGCATGCCGCCCCCAGTGCCTGAGTGGCTTCCTCCGCCGTTGTCCGTGCAACTTGTGAACCAGCACATTATCTCTACCATTAGTGTCTTATAAGAGAGATCAGTATTGTTACTGTTGTGAGAAATGTGAATGAGAAGGCAATTAAGTGTGTATGATTCTGCGGGTTGAGGAAATATGGGAAGTTTGGGCAGCAACCCAGAATGTGAGTGTATCTCAATGCAGAGCTTGCATTGCCCGTTGGGCACTCAAGTCTGCAACCCTTTGGCCAGCACTGCCTTGGCTTTGGTCTTGCACAGGTTGGCTCCTTGCTTTTCCCTCAACCACAAGTGCCTGGAGGCCACAGAAGCTGGTGTCCTGGCACCCCGAAGCATCTCTTCCTGGAGAGGTCTCTGGCTACTGTGGGAGACCTTTGAGCGCTCCAAGCTGCCAGCAGCCTTCCTGTGAGTCCGTCCAACTGGAAGGCTCCATTCCTGCAGTGGTTTCTCTCTAGTTGCTGGTGAAACAAATCCAGCCTTTTTTCATTTTTTTTTAAGGCATCCTAGCAATTAAATCGCTTCTGGGCTTTGGCTGTGGGTAAATGGCCATCAAATGAATGAGCGATTCTCCCACTTCCAAGGACTGTGTGGGTCGCCCTGCCACCCGCTTGCCTTCTCTCATTCATTCCCAGCCTTGGCGTCTATTACAAGTTGAGCTGACCCTTTCCCCCCTTGTCCTCTTCACTTGATCCTTTGGGGAAGGATTAGAGCTATTTAGCAAAGTGGTTAGTGGGATTAGAGACGATTATCTCAGGGGAGGCTGGCTGCTTTGAAAGGGGGGGGTAGAGAGCCTGGCATTGGTATGGAGGGGAATTCCTTGATGTAGAGCTGCAAGGGTTTCTAAGAAAACCTGCCCAAATTCTGAGAAATCTTGAAATTTAGCTTTCTTTCTTTCTTTCTTTCTTTCTTTCTTTCTTTCTTTCTTTCTTTCTTTCTTTCTTTCTTTCTCTCTCGCTCTCTTTTTGCAATATTCATACACACTTGACAGATGTATTCTCTCCAACAAGTCTTATTGCAGAAGAGAATGTGGGGGTGTTGCTTCCAGGGTTAGTTACAGAGTGTGTCTGGTTTAGAGTGCTACAAAATGCTGACAATTTGGCCTGTTTCTTAACTGATCATTATTGGGGGGGCTTTCTGCCTGGGGTGTGTGTTTGCCCATATGCGTCTTGGCAAGCCTGAAGGGAGCATGAATGGCTCCAGGAAGCAGCAGAGACTTCCTGTGCACCCAGATTTGCTTTGCACTTCTCAAAGCAACAGGTTACTGGGGTGCAAAGAAGCAAAACTCAAAAGAGGGGCAGGACTCACGTATTTAGCTATCAGAATGGGGAGCAGTGGAGGAGTTTCCCAGGGTCAGGTCTGGTAAGACTCTGGCTTCCTGCACGTGGAAAACTAGTGTGGCAATGGGAAGTCTGGACCTAGAACAGCTTAGTCAGTAGAGAATGAGAGAATTCAACTCAGAGTTGTGGATTTGAGCCTCATGTTGGGCAAAAGTTGCCTGCATTGCAGGGGGTTGGACTAGATGACTCTCGTTCCCCCTTCCAACTCATCAAGTCTATGATACAATGACTTCTTTTTCTGCTGGGAGGCTTTTGTTTTTGGTGTGCTCTTTTAATCATGTGACCCTGGAAACAAAAAAAATATGCTGTCTATAATGGTAGTTATTTGACATTTGATCACCTCTTTGTGGGAAATGGTGCCTGGAAAATACAATGGCCCAAAATTATGTTAATTGTGCACGTGAAATATAATTTATTGGTCTTGTGTTTGTGGTAGGATTTCTGTGTGGAGACCATTACCGTATACATAATTTTTTATCTCTGGAAATCCAGTGGAATATTTCCATAGCATGTGGTCCTTTGTGTTGGTCTCCCCAATGGAGGTCAGGCCATGAGAGATGGACTTGCTCAAAGGCTTGGCCAAGGTCTTTGGGTCCTGAGTTTATCAATCCTTGTAGATGGATTGTTGAACAAAGTAGATTTTGAAGGAGAAAGTGCCTGTGGAAATCTCTTTATAGTGTCTCCCTCTATGTGTATGTTTGTGTGTGTGTGTGAGTGAATACATACATTGTGTTAACTACAAACTCTCAAAACTGGCATCTCCTGTAAATTTATAACCAAACTAGCACAATACTTCAGCATAGACTTTGAGGGGACATGAGCATGCTGTTTGCAGGTGTGTGTCTGTGTGTGTGTCCGTCCGTCTGTCTGTCTGTCTGATTGTATGTCAATACTCACTGAGAGGTGGTGGCACAAAACTCAGGGTTTGTGGTACAAAACCGGCACTTAAACCTTTACACCAATTTCAAGGGAATATCAGGTTTGGAGGTTTGTAGTTATGCAAGTTACGCATAATGTGGATCAAGGTCCTCAGTGAGAGGTGCCACCCTATTTCTTTATGGTGCCCTCCAGGTGTTCTTGGGTTGCAACTCTCATCGAACCCAGGCAGCGTTGCCCAGTGGTCACGGGAGGGGAGAGCCATATGCTGCTGTCACATAGCACTTCCTTCTGTTTCCCCTGATGATTCCCAAACTGTTAACCTCCTCATTATATTCAAGCATTCACATGACGTAAAAACCACTTCCTGAAATATAGCAGAATATAGCACAAATTTAGCGCTCACTTCGTTGTTATTCGCTTCCATTAAAAATCTAATGCAGATTTAGAAATTATTACTTTACTTTAAATAGAAACTTTTAAAAACGAAGAGGCAGGGAATTAGCAGCTAATAGTCAGCAGAACCTTCTAGAGCTACGTAAACAACACATGGTTGTTTATATGTATTTGGTGTTTATGAATGAACGTCAGACATCTCTAAGTTGAATAAGGGCAGTTATTTTTAAATCCTGGGTGTTTTACATACCTTCCATAAATACTGAAATACCTTATATAGACAGGATGAGTTATCTCTCTGTGTGTTGGTGGTAAGGGATGAAAGTTATATGTGCAATTGTGGGGGGTGGAGTGGGTTACCCCCATGTGCTTGTGTTTGAATTGTAGCTCTTTGCAACTCTCGAGTAATCCTGGAAGGAAAGTCCCCCTTTGGCAGTGCAGTCCTAAGTCCCAGATGGGTGTGCATGGGATTGCAATCTCAGCCGCGGTGAATGTGAGGAGGACCAGCTAGTGCTATTTATCTAGAAAGAGAGGTGCTGGAACTCATGATGGATGCCTCCCTCCTTGTCTTAGAATGGCAATGGCACCCACCTGAGAGGTGCTGGAACTGAATTCCAGCGAGTTCTGGGTGAAAAAAGTCCTGGGACCAGGCACTGAAAAGAGGGAAGGAGTACCGTAGTGGACATCTTTCTAGGTGACTTTAAATAATTCCTTTAAGCAGAAGCATCTTGCTGTTGTTGTTTATTGGGAGTGGCAAAGGAGCAGGGAGTCCAGTGCGGTGCAAACGCATCAACAGAGCTTGCCTGGCATACCTGCTGGGGCATTTGCCCTCCCTCCTAGGGGAAGCAGCAGCCGATCGCCTGTCAGGAAGTGAGAGAGGGGTCCCCATCCCACCTTACCAGCCGCTTCTACTTCTAAGAATCTTACCTTGTTCTCAGGCGTAGGTTTCACCAGGGCAGGGTTTCTTTGATTTATGGTGGGGCAGGAAGTCCTCGCACATGCTGATTCTTCCCAGCATCTAAACAATGCCATTGGCACCATGATTCACCTATTCCTGGGGGAAAAAATGCAGTCCATCCTTATTAAATCTCCAGCTAGCAGCTGCAAGGATGGAAGCAGAGCAGTGAAATAGATGGATCCAGCAAGGCAATGTTTATTTTTTGTTTTTGTTTTTAATTTGTTAATTTTATTTATTTCTTGATAAATGATACAGAAAATAAAAGTAAAATAAACAAATACTGATACAAAATCGACCAAAAGAAAAAGAATATACACCCTACACTACAAACATAAACTCCCCACCACACCCCCACTACCCTGTGACTTCCCTCCACCACGACTTGACTTCATTTAGTTCAAATTTGAATATTGTCATTGCGTTCTTTGGATTATTTTTTTCAGCAAGGCAATATTTGTTGTTCTACCACCTGCACCAGAACCCTTGCATGGTGATCTTCTCAAGGCCAATCTGGGCTTCCTGCTTCTTGTTCTTCTCTGCTGCCCAGTGTTGGCTGGGTCCCATTGGGAACTGGGAGGCTAACAGTAGGTGGCACCAGAGCCAATGATGGGCAGAGCCAACTCATTCCAGTTTGGTCCTCCTCCCTGCTGAGTTCTACAAGGGGCAACTCTGAGACTCAGGAGGAAGAAGCTGTTAGGCAGCACTGCCTCCCATATCTGGTGGATGGGGTGGCTGGGGGCAGATTGAGGTTGGTGGAGCAGTGTGCCTTTCACTCGAATGGGCCAGCCTCTGCTGCTGCTGCCGCCTCCTTCAATTTCGGGGTCTGCAGAACAGCTGGAGTTGCTCTTTGCCCTTGTGACAATGATGCATCGGGTATCTTTCCCTGTCTAGTTTGAGTAAGAAGACGAGGATGGGGAGTGGTGGGGAAGAAAGATGTTTTGCTCCTGCAGAAGACAGCAGTGAGCTTGGTCCCTGACCTCTGGCTCCATCCATCAGATCCTGAGACAGGAGGGGCAGCAGAACGGCTGACCAGGTCAGGCTACTCCTGCTGTGACCAACCGGACATTGATTTCAGCTTGGCTACTGTGTGAGTTAGAGGAGCAAGGAGGCCCCTGATGGAGACCCACACAGATTGGGACACTCATAGTAGAGCAATAGGAGCGGGTGACGCCCTTTATCTTATAGACCCCAGGGAGGAACATGGGTGCTCTTTCTTGCCATTCCAGTTTCTCCCTCTCCCTGCGTGGCCTGGGTTTTAAACATAATTAGATTTGCGGCAAAAAAAAAAAGACCTACCCTGGTTTGGATCCCAACAGAGCCAATATCATTTTAAGGTCCAGTTCCTGGATGATGACAAAGTTCTTTCTTTTCTTTGCTACTTCACATGTGCAAACCCAACGAGGAATTATTTTACTAGATGCAAGTGGGATGGCAATGTACGTTGCCCCACATGCCAAATTACATTTTGGATTTCTTGTCCATAAGGAAATTGGGGAGGAGATGCATTTCCATAGATAACTTTTCCTCCCCTACGCTTATTGAAAAATGTGTTTTGGGACCACTTCACACACGATAATTTTAGGTGTGCAGCTAAGGCTATTAAACACACACTTAAGACACAGCATGTGGATGTGACAAACATGGTTGTGAATGCAGCAACGCAGTGAGCTGTCTTATGCTGAGAATGACCATTGGTCCATTTAACTCAGCACTGCCTGCACTGACAGGCAGCAGCTGTCCAAGATTTCAAGCAGATGTCTATCCCAGCCTTACCTGGAGATGCTGCTGGGGACTCATCCTGCAACCTTCTGCATGCAAAGCAGATGCTCCACCCCTGAGTCCAGCACAACCACATCCTACAGGTATCCCTGAGTGCCACAGGGAGTGGCTGTGAAATCAGCCTGCCCGGTGGGATGACACTGAATGGCCCACCACATCACATGTGCAGCGGCCCTCCAGGGTACCAAACCTGGCCCCTTGATTTCACAAGGGGTGCTTGACCTTTGCTTGCACTCTCAAGGCCGGTATCTAAACTTCTTCAGCTTGTCCTGGAGCTTTGCTTTATCTCAAGTTAGTTACCATCCGTTATCTGCTGCAAGGCTGATGTTGCAATAGCAACCCTGCATTTTGCTGATGGTTGTGGGTGAAAATGCCATTGTGAAATCCGAACGCTTTGCGGGGCGGAGTCGGGTTTCGGTATCTGCTCCTCGAGATCTAGCATTGCGCTCTTGTAAAACTCAAGATTATCCATGTATAACTGGAACTTGGATGCAACCAGGAGGAGCTGGAATCTGTTGGCTCTCCTTGTGCCCCTGTGATATTAGCAGAGATGTTTTAACAGGCCTTCCGTCCTGTTCAGTTTCCTCAAATGCCTGACTGAAGCAACAGTGTTGCTCCCCACACTCCTTAAAGGCTGCAGACCCAAACAGACCTACTTGGAAGTACAATGGTACCTCAGATTACATATGCTTCAGGTTACATACGCTTCAGGTTACAGACTCCGCTAACCCAGAAATAGTGCTTCAGGATGAGAACAGAAATCATGCTCCTGCGGTGCGGCAGCAGCAGGAGGCCCCATTAGCTAAAGTGCTGCTTCAGGTTAAGAACAGTTTCAGCTTAAGAACGGACCTTCAGAACGAATTAAGTACTTAACCCGAGGTACCACTGTACACGTCTTTGAAATCAGCAAGGTTTACTTTTGAGCATTCGTAGGTTTTGGGTGTAAGACAATGCATACTGCTACATATTGAGGCTGAAAAACTTCATCCTGTGCATATTTACTTGAAAGTAACTCCAATGAAAAGGGACGTGGGTGGCACTGTGGGTTAAACCACAGAGCCTAGGACTTGCCAATCAGAAGGTCAGTGGTTTGAATCCCTGTGACGGGGTGAGCTCCCATTGCTCGGTCCCTGCTCCTGCCAACCTAGCAGTTCGAAAGCATGGCAAAGTGCAAGTAGATAAATAGGTACCGCTCTGGCAGGAAGGTAAACAGCATTTCCGTGTGTTGCTCTGGTTCACCAGAAGCAGCTTAGTCATGCTGGCCACATGACCCGGAAGCTGTATGCCGGCTCCCTCGGCCAATAAAGCGAGATGAGCGCCGCAACCCCAGAGTTGGCCACGACTGGACCTAATGGTCAGGGGTCCCTTTACCTTTACCTTAACTCCCATGAAACAAACGTACAGTTGAGTTACCTGGTTTTTTCTCCAGCTCAGTAAGGCTGGCATTGAGATTGGCTGTTCAGTGACCTGATGCATACTATGTTACGACTCTGAAGGCTCTGATCCCATGTGATCACACTTACTCTCTAGAGAGCATTGCTGAACTTTACCGCCCTTCATCTAAAGATCACAGGATGGTTGACAGCATAAAGCTTAGCGGGCTTCCTTTTGAGTAAGTGTGCATGGCCTCTGGCTGCACACCTCTTTCTGGTCCATCTGTTTTTCTCTCTGCTTGAAGAGGGTTAGTCTCCTCCTCCCTCTCCCCCCCCCCCCCGTCTTCCCCTTGCCCCAGGTTGCCTCTGAATCATTCTCCCATAGCCGGGAGAGCAACACAGCTGCCCTCCAAACCAGGCTGCAAAGGTGATGGAGCAGTTTCTGGGTGGTCTCTTGTAACCTCCGAGCTCTCTCAAACCCATCATTAAAAACAAGCGGCTCGAGGGTCAGGGAAAAGTGTCCTGGACACTTTCTCTCACTGTTATCTCAGAGCGGAAGACGGATGGCAGAGAGCGCTGGGGTTTGTGTTTATTTCTCCAGAGCCTTGGCTAATAAAACCTTCTAAATATCCAAACGACATTATTTAAACAATGCGTGGAATCTGTTACTTATTATCCAATGGCCTGATTATCTTTTCCCACACCAAACTCTTTAACTGGTGAATGTCTGCCGACCGGTTGCATCTGAAAATGTTAGCTCTTCTGACCATTGCAGCAAAACCTGTGGTTTATGTCTTCGGTTTCGCTTAGAGAGTGGCCAACCTTGACTGTTCTGAACATCGGTGAGAGAGGAGGAACAGAAAAAAGAAATAACAAGATCCTTCCTCATCATTATATCTTAATTTTCATCATTTACAGAGGGGATGTTGTTCTCTGCCAGCTCTCACCTGGGCTCACCCTTCTCTTCTCACAGCCTCTCAACCTGTGACATTTCTCCTTGCCCACCTCTCACATGGGGTCCAAACTGTCCTTCCCCTTCATCTGTAGACAGTTCTTATCAAACTACAACGAGAGATTAATAATATGCCTGGTAATCATGGAGGAAAGAGGGCCTTCTCGGTAGTGGCACCCGCCCTGTGGAACGCCCTCCCGTCAAATGTCAAGGAAATAAACAACTATCTGACTTTTAGAAGACATCTGAAGGCAGTCCTCTTTAGTGAAGCTTTTAAAGTTTGATGTTTTATTGTATTTTTAATATTTTGTTGCAAGCCACCCAGAGTGGCTATGGAAACCCAGCCAGATGTGGGCGGGGTATAAATTTATTATTATTATTATTATTATTATTATTATTATTATTATTATTATTATGAGAAGTAGAAGCTGGAAAGATACAGTCTACTTAGGTCTCACTTAGGTCAGGAGGGGAGAGATTCTTCTACAAAAAGAGAAGACTCCCAAACCAGTTAAGAGGGGTGTGGTGATCCCTTGTGTCTGTTACTTGGAGTACCTCAGGAGTAGGGTTGTCTAAGGGGTGTGTAACTGACAGGAAGTACCACCTTGTTTAAGAACCAAAGTATTAAGCAGCAACAGCTGTGCAACAACTGAGAAAGAACTGAAGGGAAATAACTGGAAATAAGCTGAGCATTTACCCTTTAATCTAAAAACCTGTGACATCTAGCTGAAGCAAAGTAAACATAAACTAGCTGAACATAAGCAACTGAAGTTTAAAGGAAGGTGTGCTTGATTAGAAGTCCATAACATTAGTTAGATTTAGTATAAATATTATTAGGTGAACGGCTACCTGAAATAATATTATAACCTGAAGTATCCTTTGTTTTACCCACTTTGTGTCATAAACTTCCTTTGTTTAATAAAACATTTCTTGTTTATTTGATCAAATCCTGCCTGAGACTCCAAATCATTAATTTTCCCTCCCACAAGATAATCTGGGATAATTTATAGAAATTTGTGTAATTGGTGTACTGTGAGGTGGGTGCACTATATTTAAGTGAGGGCCTGCCCAAAGGAAAAAAGTGCTGTTGTGCCGTCCCAAGGAGCTTGTCTAGAATCACAATCCAACAGCAACCTCAGGATTGATTTCCTAAGCAGTCGCACAAAATCACAGATGGATCTGCTAGACTGCATTGGTGGAGTAGGGAATGTCCTGCAGAAACAATCAGCCCACAAAAAGCATCCCATTGAATCCCACCTTTCTTTCCAGAACCAAAGAGCAGCACAGCAATAGTGGAGTTTGGGAAATCTTATTCAACCTCCTCCTGTTGTCTCTTTGCCTCCTCTTTTAAGATGTGTTGACTCATTTAAATGTGTAGCAAATATAAAACTGCCCATTGATGAACTTTCAGACTGGGAGAAAAAGGTCACGCCGAGGCAGGTGACTTGCGATGACCACTCAGGACTCAGCACCTGGGTCACGATTGCTGTCTCTCCCATCGTCCTGAGTTTTGGAACTGAACCATCCTCATTTCCCTCCTTTCTCTCTCTTCCAGATATGGAATGTGCCGACGTGCCTTTGTTAACTCCAAGCAGCAAAGAAATGATGTCGCAGGCACTGAAGGCCACCTTCAGCGGTTTCACGAAAGAGCAGCAGCGGCTGGGAATCCCCAAAGGTACAATGAGCTCCCCATGAATCCAGCTCTGAACGAACATCGGCTGTTTCGCTGAATGAGCTCTCACATCCGCTTCTCGGTCATTTGGTTGTGCAGATCAGGGTCAAAACCTCTTTGCAGCAGCGACTTCCCCTAAAGCGTTTATAACATGACTGCTGAACATCTCCACCATTCCTGGGGAGCAAAAAGGTGTAAATGTCACATGCATGCAGGACTGGCACTTGATCAAGGAAATCTTAGAAAATTAACCATAGGCGCTTTAGTCCATTAATGGGAGGTGTAAGGTGGTCCATTAATCAGTCCATTCAAGTTGCACATGGAGGAAAATAACAGTTCCCCCAGTGTGATGATCATTTGCTTAAGATTCCTTTGAGCTCCCCTGTAGCTCAGAATAAGCAGTGGTGGCTGCTCTATGGGTTCATAGACCACTTTCGGGAAATGTGCCTGAACAAAGCGAAATCACTCTAAACAGTTAAAGTCCACATGAAAAAATCCACAGCACCCAGTAGAAGTAGAAATTCAGACCGCAGGAGAGAGAAAATTCAGCTAAAGTGGAGAAAGATAAAAGGCTCCAAAGTTTAATATGGTCCTTTCATGGCCTTTAATCTCACCTTTCCCAGTGTGATGATGTTTCCACTATATATTAGATTAGGTGTGAGGACCCTGAGCTACAACCCCCATCATCATCCCATGCATGCTTGATGAGGCTGATGGGAGTTGTGGTTCAGCAACATCTGGAAGGCCAGAGATTCCCCCACCTGCCTTATGAGATGGTGCGCAGAGCAGCTGCATTTCAATTCCTTTCTCCTGTGACTTCTTTGCGCAGACCCTCAGCAATGGACGGAAACCCATGTCCGGGACTGGGTGATGTGGGCGGTGAATGAGTTCAGCCTGAAGGGCGTGGACTTCCAGAAGTTTTGTATGAATGGAGCTGCCCTCTGTGCTCTGGGCAAGGACTGCTTCCTGGAGCTGGCACCGGATTTTGTAGGAGACATCCTCTGGGAACATCTGGAGATCCTGCAGAAAGGTAACACTACGATAGGCTTCGGCAAGAGCGTGGCCTTTACCGTTGTGCCTCACCACTGCGGGGAATGCTCTTCCCAGGAAGGTCTGCCAGGTGCCACCATTAACCCCCTTTTAGTGCCAGGTAAAACCTCCCTCCTCTCCCAGGCATCTGGCAGATTGTGATCAGCATCCTGCTGTTTATTGCTAACACTTTTCTGCTATTGACATTTGCTGTTGTAATGGTTTTATTGTCATGTATTGTTTTCATTTTTATGCCATGCATTAGGCTCTTAATTTTTTTGGAAGTTGGCTAGAGACTTTTTTTGTGTGTCGTGAGCAACTAATAAATCAAATGAGCAAAAACAATTGCAAACAAGCTCAGGAACAAGGTTCCACCGCGTGAGATTCCCTAGATTCCCAAACTCTGTCCTCTGCACTCCATCACTTTTGCCTGGCTGTGTCCCCGTCTGCTCTCAGCTCCAGCCTTTCAGACCAGGATCTCCCCCAGATCTCCCTGGAGATCTTCTGAGCTTCGCCACTGTTCACATGCCTTCCCCGCTGCCTAGCTGAGTGACACTGCACACAGTCTCTTGAGAGAGCACTTCCGCAGCTTTTCAATCAATGGGCTGAGAGGATCTCTTAAGAAAAGTAGAAGCCGAATGACAACAAAGCCACAGCACTAGAAGAGTTTTGCACCTTTTAGCATTGCCTTAATGGCTTGTCTGTTCCCTGTGGCATGGGGATGGCCCTACCATTAGGCAGAAGGAGGCAAGTGCCTCAGGCAGCAGATGCTGAGGGACAGCAGTGGTTGCTCCCTGATGGAAGCATCCATTGGAGTTTGCCACAAAGCGCTGACCGGGGGCCCTAAATTAGTCTGCTGCTTCTGATGCATGGAGGACTTGTCCCACCCCCCAGTGCTGAAAGCACATTCAACCACCCAGCCAGCCAGCTTCTAGATCAGCCTTTCTCAACCTGTGGGTCCCCAGATGTTGTTGAACTACAACTCCAATCACTCCTAGCTAGCAAGGCCAGAGCTCAGGGATGATGGGAGTTGTAGTCCAACAACATCTGGGGACCCACAGGTTGAGAACCGCTCTTCTAAACAAATAGTGGGAAGGGGCTGCCTTTATGTCCTCCACCTCAGGCAGCAAAATGTCAAAGGCCAGCCCCGCTGTGAGTTCCCCCACATACAGCCATACTCTCGTCATTTACCTCTTTGCCAAAAGCAGGAAAGTTTCATGTTAATTGCAGCCCAAGGGAGCCCGTGTGTCCCATACAAAGTCCTGAAGTTTATTGCTGCCAACCTGTGAGTGTTTTGGTGTGGGGGGCTGTAGGATTCATTCCTCATTTACCCAAAGGCATGGGAGGACCTTCAGCTAGTCCTGGGTCATGCTGGACCAGCATTGAGAAACAGACCTGCATTCATGCCTGAACAATGCAAACAGGCGAGACGAAACCAATTGTAAACAGAGTGTTGCCCACTGAGATGTTTGCAGATCATTTGGGGACCTTCTGCGATAGGTGGAGACAGGTGCTCATTGTGCTGTTTTGGGTGTCAGGAGAGGGAGGGGGCGTTTTTTTCCCTTCCACAAAAGCCACCAGGGAACATGGATTCTGGTACACCCACACGTGCGCACCCCAGACGCACATACCTGTGGCTTTCTGAAGGTAAACATGCTCAGTTGTAGGATCTCATGGGGCGGCAGCTGACATTCCCAATTATTTCCATATTTTGCCTCATTGGTTCTGGTAAATGCTTTTGAACAAGAAGAAGTTAAAACCAGGACACTGAGAATAGGATTTGCATGAGCACCACTGTTTAACTGTGCTCTGTGTTATTAAGTGCCATTAAGTCCCAAGTCTACGTGACACAACTGCCCTAACCACAGGACCAATGGGACAGTCCAACTGGCATGGACGTTTTTGCAAGAAGGTAGTGACCTTTCTTCCTGACTTTTGAAGGAAAGGCCTCTTTTCTTCTGCTGTGGCCTTTCACGTCTGCATTAATAGTGCTGCTCTAGCCTGCCTTGGTCAGACCCCACCTGGAGTCCTGTGTCCAGTTCTGGGCACCACAATTTAAGAAGGACATTAGTAAGCTGGTAGATATGTAGAGGAGGGTGATCGATATGATCAAGGGTCTGGAAACTAAGCCTTATGAGGAACAGTTGAGGGAGCTGGGTATGGAGAAGAGAAGTCTGAGAGGTGATGGGATAGCCATCTTCAAACATCTGAAGGGCTGTCACACGGAAGATGGAGCAAGCTTGTTTTCTCCTGCTCCACAAGGTAGGACCCAAAACAACGGGTTCAGATGACAAGATAGGAGATTCTTACTAAGCCGTAGGAAGAACTTTCCGGCAGTAAGAGCCATTCGACTGTGGAATGGACTCTCTCAGAAGGTGGTGGACCCTCATTTGTTGGTGTTTTGTTAGCAGACGTTGGATGGCCATTTTTCATTGGTTCTTTAGCTGTGATTCCTGCATTGCAAAGGGTTGGACTAGATGACCCATTGCATCCCTTTCAGTGCTATGATTCTGTGATCCTATGACCTCACGTATTGGCCAGCAAGGAGGAGAACAACCCAAACAGGGCCCGGCTGCGGCTCTGGTTTGTTTCTGATGAGCCCAGACAGAGACTCGCCAGAGATAATGTGCCTTCATTCAAAAGGGCCTAATTTTGGCCTCCCTCCTGGGGACAGCAGCGATGAAGGGGGTGGGCTGAACAAACCGAGTCCTGTGTGAACTGCATCTCCGCATCCTTTGTGCCCCCTCCCCTCCTGGCAAGGCTTGCCAAGCCATGGGGTGTGTGTGACCACAGGGAAAGGCAGGGCCAGGTTGCCGTGGTCAACTTTGCATGGGGGTTGCAGTCAGACAGAGGGCACTGCTGACTGCGGGGAAGCGGAGGCTATTTTGGAAGGGGGAGACAAAATAAAAGTGGAATGTGCCCAAATGAATGAAGCAATCGCAGCCAGCATACTGCTGTTTTTATTCCAGTCATATGGCCTGCGGTAGGTGAGTCACCTCTTGACTGCAAGGTTTTGTAATTGCTGATGGGGTTAGAGGGCCCTCCCCACACTTCTGAGTGCGCCGGGGGGGGCATGTATCCTGGCATGACCCAGTCCACCAAACAGATCAAGAACGTCTCAGATGATGGACATTGTCAGGCTTGATGGAAGGGGAATGTGGTTGTGCAGTTCTGAGTAAAAACCTTGAGACTTTCAGTGTTTGGTGTGTGGAGCTACCTAGATAATATAAAAGATTTTGCTACAGGTCCATGGAATGTCATGTTGGGTTTGGGTGTGAGAAACTGGTGGTGCCAGCCTGTGCATGTTTACCTAGGAGCATACCCACCAACATTCCTCAGGTGAAAATAGGGACATTTCTCATCCCCCCCCCCAAAAAAATGACCGCCCTTGACCCTCTATTTTCGTTCCTGCCCCCCGTGCAGGGCATTTCCTATCAGAAGAAGTGTGAGTGCCACCACACCAATGGGACACGGCACATGCGCCCTCCACCGTCCTGAGAAAACCCTTTAATACAATACAAATATTTTTTATGAATGAATGAATGAATGAATGAAGGCTACTGGTACTTACTGGGCATCTTCCCTTTCATTCCTCCCATCCTCTGTGCAGAAGAGATAAAGCCATATCCAGCAAACGGAGTGAACGCAGCCTACCCAGAATCCCGCTATACATCAGACTACTTCATTAGTAAGTCTCCCTTGTTTTTCCCCTGTTGAGTACAAGATTTAGCACTGGGAGTCCTTTCAACATTTAGGCAGCATACGAGGAGCAAAAGCACCGAGGGCCTTCTTGGCAGTTCCCTCACTGTGAGAAGTGAGGTTACAGAGAACCAGGCAGAGAGGGCCTTATCGGTAGTGGCGCCCACCCTGTGGAACGTCCTCCCATCAGATGTCAAAGAAACAAACAACTATTTGGCTTTTAGAAGGCATCTGGAGGCAGGCCTGTATAGGGAAGTTTTTCATGTTTGAATGTTTTATTATGTTTTTATATCTGTTGGTGGCCACCCAAAGTGGCTGGGGAAACCCAGTCAGATGGGCGGGGTACTATTATTATTATTATTATTATTATTATTATTATTATTAATTGAAGAAATGTGACTCTTATGGCTTCTTTCTCTTAATTAATGGTGATGATATTATTACTATTATCATTATGGATAAAAGCAAGAACTGCAATGGTTCTGTGAACTTCCCTGAGACCTCCGGGTATAGGGTGGTATATAAATTCAGTTAACAACAACAACAACAACAACAACAACAACGGTGCTATTTTTCTAGAAAAAGAGGTTCTGGAACTCTCCATAAATGCCTCCCTTAGAAGGTGCCAGAACAGAGTTCCAGAGAGTTCCAGCTAAATAATAATACTAATAATGCTGCCCTGGGTGATCATATTCAGTTTGGGGTCTTCTTTCCGCTCTCAGGTTATGGCATTGAGCACGCTCAGTGTGTTCCTCCCTCGGAATTCTCTGAGCCCAGCTTCATCACAGAGTCCTACCAGACCCTCCATCCCATCAGCTCCGAGGAGCTCCTGTCTCTCAAGTACGAGAACGAGTACCCCTCCTCCGTCATCCTCCGGGACCCCGTGCAGATGGAGTCCCTGCCTACCGACTACTTCACAATCAAGCAGGAGGTTGTAACGCCGGATAATATGTGCATGGGGCGCACTAGCCGAGGTAATGGAATACTTTAAAAATCACAAGTCGGCAACCCTACCCCATATATAAGAAGGAATGAGATTTTCCCAAGGAAAAGGGCCTTCTACCAAAGGCTGGCATCGCTCTTTTTTTAGAAATTAAACCAATGGCCTTATTTGCTGGGGCCATAGCTGTCAACTTTTCCCTTTTCTTGCAAGGAATCCTATTCGGAATAAGGGAATTTCTCTTTAAAAAGGGGGAAAGTTGACAGCTATGGCTGGGGCTGATGGGAGTTGTAGTCCACCAGCATGTAGAGAATGCAAAACCTGGGCTCTCTGGTTGAGTTATAGGCCCCTTAAGCTTCCCAAAGTTGCATTGTCTAGAAAGACTTCTAAAACCTGGCCCTCCAGCTACCTTGCGCAGGTGATCCCTACCACACCTGAATTAGAGATGTTGAAATAGGACACAGCAAATATGTGGGCAGGTTTGCCAGCTGTTCAGCCTCCTCGCCTCTGTCCTTGAGATTTAGTAGCTGGGTCTTCACTGCCAGCATCTCTGCCAGCGGAATTTGCTCTGAAGAGATCTTACACAATCCCAGCAGCTGCTTTCAGTCCGGCTTGGGAAATTAATGAACTTGAGTGATCCTCTTATGCTCCGAGGTTGTCAGTAAAGAAGAAATGATTGAGCAACAGTCAAGCTGAGGAATTCTGGAGAATTCTCCATGTCTCTCCCTTTTAAAAAACAAAACAAAACAAAGAAACCCTTCTGAATGTGTCTGGTTAAATAGGGGCTCACGTCTTTGACTGGTATAAAAAGTCATAATCTGCACAGGGAGGCCACACTTGGCAGGTTTGGCGTCTGATCAAGTGATCCCTCGAAAGACAAGACTAAATAATTATTATGCTTCCTTGGGAAACACAGAACAGTCATTAGCAAGAAGAAAAGGTAGAGGTGCTTTGTGTTTCCTGTCCACATTCTGGTGCAATGAAAGGCTTTGGGCATATACATAAAATGTGAAAACATGCTAGAGTAAACCTGACCAGCAAATCGTGAAGCCAGAGTTTAAAAGCCACTGGAGATGGTGAGTGCGTGTCAGGTTCTGAGAAGTTAGATTTAGTTGTTTGATTTCCCAGTGTGTTTAAACTGAGGTGCTGTTTTTATTTCTTTTTTTAATTTGTCATATTGCCTGCTGCGTTTATTTATTTTGAATGGATCTTCTTTTTACTGCTCTGTAGTCACAAAACATCCCGTTGGAGAACATAAAATCTGTTCTGAAGATGAACCTCAGGATTTGCCCATTTCCCCCAGTGAATCTCTAGCTTTGCAAAAGGGAAGAGGGCTCTGGCATCACCTGCTCCTTGACCATCCAAAGAGGAGGCGACCCTGAGGCCTTCTGCATGCAAGGCATGCGATCTGCCTCTGTGCTGCTTCGCCTCCTCTGCAGTTCATGGAGGGGGCTGGGAACTGCGTCTCTTTGTGGGGTGGATGATGCAGCCCCCAGGACTCCCTGGGCAAAGTCGAGTGCTTCCAGTGTACATTGGGGTGGGCTTTGATTGCATGGGGTTGGATCCGCAGGGCCTGCGCCAAACCAAGCAGGGCTTCTATTGGTCTCTGAATCAGCATCTTCCTCAACCTTCACTCCCCTTTAATAGGGGGAATCCTTTAACCTGCATGCAAGCTTTCTGCTTTGTTATTTATTTTTTGCCTTTATATACCACCTCGTCTGAGGAGCTCAGGGTTCCCCTTCATTTTATCCTCACAACAACCCTGCAATGTAGGCTAGGCTGAGAGGCTGCATCCAGCCTAGGGTCACCCAAGTGGGCCAAGTGGGGACCTGAACCCTGTCCTCCCCGAGGCCCTAGTCCAGCAATCTGATCACTAGGCCCCACTGCCTCTCCGCCAACCTCGTTTCCTTCTCGCCTCGCAGGGAAACTCGGGGGCCAGGATTCCTTTGAGAGCATCGAGAGCTACGACAGCTGCGACCGCCTGACCCAGTCGTGGAGCAGCCAGTCTTCCTTCCAGAGTCTCCAACGTGTCCCTTCCTATGACAGCTTCGACTCTGAGGACTACCCAGCGGCCCTGCCCAGCCACAAGCCCAAAGGCACCTTCAAGGACTATGTTCGAGACCGGGCAGACATGAACAAGGACAAGCCCGTCATTCCTGCGGCCGCCTTGGCTGGCTACACAGGTGAGGCCCTGGGGGTAGCTGGGCAGACAGAATGCAGGCCCTTTCCCAAAATACAAACCTTGATCTCTGTTTAGTGCCCTTAGTTATGTTTAGCATGTCTGTAGTAATGTCAGATGTACAAAGTGCTTTGCCTGCACCATATCTATGCTCCTCAGTATGTTTTTTCTGGGGGGAAAGGTGCGGGAAATCACTGTGAAGTTTGTCTGTCTGTCTGTCTATTGCGGGCCCAGTCACAGTGCCAACCCCTGAACCCCAGGCAGTGGCTAAATGTAAGATGTGATTAATAAACTCAAGCAGACAATGATCTGAATTAGAAATGGCCACAACTTCATTGATTAGAGATATAGGTGGATATTTTGGTTCCGCTAAGGGAACTGAGTTCCCCTGAGTTCCTGCTTTAAAAAATCCCTGGTAATCCTGACAAATAGTCCTACAAGGCAGAGTGCTGTTGTTTTCCCCATATTCCAAGTGAAATGAGGGTGAAGGCTTGGAGACAGCAGTTTGCCTTAGTTGCCTAGTGGCACAAGTGAGATTTGAACTCGGGAAGCTGCAGTTCAGGGGCTGCCTTGTATGCAGAAGGTGCAGTCCACAGCATCTTCAGGCAGGGCTGGAATGGGCAGGTATCTGAAACCCTGGAGAGCTGCTGCCAGTCAGTGTAGGCAGTACTGAGCTATGCGGGTGGACCAGTGGTCTGATTCCAAGATAAGGCAGGGATGGGGACCTTGTCAGGGCTCTCCAGACACTGCAGGACTGCAATTCCCAGAATCCCCTGGCCATTGGGCATGCTGGCTGCAAGGGCTGCTGGGAGTTGGAGTCTAGCCACATCTGGAGGCCACAAGTGAGCCAGCCATGAACTGGAGCCTTCCTGGCTCGTGCTCTTGTGTCTGTAAATAGGCTGTGCCAGAGGAAGGGTGGGAGATGCATGCAGGAACATGTGTATTTATGGACGTTTACACATAACTGAGTAACAAATGAAAATGAATCGAAACCCTGTGACTCAACCCTGGGGAGCCAGCTTGAAACAGATCGCTAGGTTAACTTGCCGCCTTTGACACCCGATGCGAAAGTGATACTTCAGATCCAGATACGAACAGATATGTGACTTTGAATCGGGCGTGCGGAAGCACCTTTTCAGCTTGAAAGAAAATCTAACCGTTTACAAGCACCTATAAACTCGCTAAAATCAGCCTGCAGATGGGATGAGAGGCAGCTTGTCTGTCTCTTGACTGATGGGGCATCTCTCACACAGATATATGTTTGCGCACTAAATCAGAGGAGAGCAAATTTCAGGTTTTCAGCGTTGTCCTTCTTTGCTAGAACCGCAATGCCTCAGTAGCAACCCTTGACTCCGTGAGTCAGGTGGGACAAGAGGAAAGATTTGCGCTTTTGACAAGCTCTCATGCAAGATTCTTCCTCCCCAAGTGCAGCGCCTCTACTGGGGCTAGGAACCGGTGTGTGTTTGTGGGGTCGGGAGATCATTTTTAGGAGCTGTGCACAGAAGGAAGTGGTTGGATGCTTCAGCTTCAAGCTGTGATGAGTGCTTTCTGTTTGCAGGAATAGGTGCTGATAAGAAAACTGGGTGGGGAGTGGGGTTCTGGAGACTGGCTCCCTTCAGCAGTGGGAGTATGATGATCTGAGTCAAGGGAGAGGAAATCTTCAATCGTTGCAAAGCTGCTGAAGACTTTGGGAGATTAGTCCACACCCCACATGGTGTGAGCGTCAAAACAATTATATTGTAGGGGCGGGAAAACATTTTTGGCCCAAGTGAATGTGACTCTCACCTTTGCACGGTGGGCTAGTTTCTCCACACACCCCTCTCTGTCCTCCATCAAGCCAAGCCAAAGGCATCCCAGCCAGACAAAAACAGTCCCAGAGGGTGCAGGGTCAGGCCAGGGAGCAGTATGGCCTGTGGAGAGCAGGGCCTTATTCAGACTCTGGGCCTGATCGAAATAAACTTGCTGGTATGAATTGCCAGGAGCTGCTGGCACCAAAGCTGGAAGCTGGCTTAAGTGTAGTAGTTAAGAATGGGAGCTGGGAGCTGTGTTCAAATCACCTCCCTTATGAGCTCACCAACTGAGTGTAAACAAGGCACTGTAGTCTTGGCCAGAGTTCCTTCCTGTAAGGTGGGGAGATGGTTGCCGCATTGTCTTGTCTTACAGGACTGTTGTGAAAACGACCAAGAGCATGAGATTCTTAATCTCAGGGTTGCGGGTTCAAGCCCCACCTTGGGCAAAAGATGGGTTGGACTCGATGACCCTTGTGGTCCCTTCCAACTCTTCTATGCTTCTGTGTGCGAATCACTCTGAAGACACGAAACATGGCAGGGAAAAGCGAAGTCTGTATGTGAGAATCCTCTGAGTGAACGTGGATGAAAAGCACACGGCATTTATCTCTGCGATAAGCTAAGAAGTGGGGCCCTGGCTGTGCTGCTCCTGCTTGGCTGGCAGAGAGGAACTTTCCTTTTTATCACCAGGGGCCCCAACCCTCCGATGGTATCTGCCTCCGAGCTGCAGAGGTGATGAAGCTCGGAGGAAGCCTGGCCCACGTGGCTTTTGATGTTGCCTGTGGCAAACAGTCAGCCTCCTTGAGCTCCCTTATCTGCCCTCCACATCTTGACCTCATTTCACAAGTTGCCTCCTTTCACAAGTTCACAACTATCCTGCCCTTGGCTTTCTTCTGAAACGAGAGAATTCACAGAAAAGCTCTGTGGCCCCTGACTACTAGTTTGCCGCACTCGCTCGGGTGCTCTTGTTAGATTGGGTGACTGGAAAGACACACACACACACACCCTCTGGTGACTGCGCTGGTTGGCTTGGAAAAACAGGGGCGAGAGAGAATGCCACCCTTCAGGAGGAGCTGTTTAATTCAGGTTGGCCCGACTCCATCGAAAGAGGCCAAGGTTGTTGGTGGAAAGGGGACGTGCCCATTTTACAGGCTCTACCATTAAATAGAAGGATGCAGCAGGGACAGGGAGCTGAATGTGCTGTGCAGCTGCCTTGTGGGCCCCTAAGCTGGCCTGCTGCCTGCACGTTCAACAGCGGGAGCTGCCGCATTGCCAGGGTTAAAGGAAGGGGCAGTTCACATTAGCAGCTTAAAGGTCACAAACACACACACACAGCATTTCAAGTCATGTTTGCATGGGGTTGTTCAGATCAGAAGGGCGTGGGGATGTCTTCACCCAACACCTATGGCCTTTGGGGTTCGCCCCTCTCCATAACCACCCAAACGTCTATTCACAAAACCATCCTCTGCACATGTACACGTTACCACTCACTCATCCAGTTTTCTAGTTGGACTGAAGTGGGTTTGAGACCACAACACCTCCAACAGCAGTATTTGTCAAGGAAGTACAGGATCGCTATGGATTATAGCTAACATAGTGCGAACCTAACAATACCCAACAATGGGAGTGGGCTGGATGCAGAGTAAGCGGTCATGTGAACGCACCTTCAAAGCCGGAAGTCTGCTTCTGCTCATGGGATGGAGGAGGACTGCTTAGGGTGCCTTTCTTTGAAGGGGTGCCTGGTTTAAAAGCTCTCCTTTGGAGGGTGCTCACAGATACAGGGCCACCACCAAAAGGCCCTACTGGTTTTGTTCTCCTCCCAGCACGGTACCCAGATTTAGGAACAGAGACATGGCAAGATCCAAACTCACCATCACCTGGGTCAACTCAAGCTGCATTGAATTTCCCAGGAGGTTGTGAGCAACCACCTATTCCTTTGACGTTAAAGACAGAATTACCATCATTCACATACGGCAAAGAACAAGGTGTGTCATAAGGAAGGCTCACAGTTCCTAGCATGAGGTTGCCTTTGAGCCGACAGAGGAACCCAGAAGGCGAGTCCTCGCCCTGCTTCAGTAACTCGGGTTCCACCTGCTTGAAGTTTGCAAATGAGAACAAAATTAGCTCTTTGCATTCATGGTTGGCCGGTGTTGCAATTTTGTTTTACAGGCTGTCATTTTACCGTCTTGTCCCTTAGGTGATGAAAATTGCAACAAGAATAGTCCTGCCGACTGTACAATTCCCGCATGGGTCTGTTAGTCTGACAATAATACTAATAATTATAACAATAATAATTTTATTATTTATAGCCCACCCATCTGACTTGGTTTCCCCAGCCACTCTAGGTGGCTTTCAACATATAAAAATAATAATAAAACATAAAACATAAAAATGCTTCTGATGTAAGCACGGCTCCTGTAAGCTTGGTAACAGCTGCCGCAATAACATATGGGTGAGATCTCCCTATCCTCTTCCCCAAAAATCAAAAGAAAAGAAAAGAAAAGATAACCCATCTACATAGGACCCTCTTGCTCTCCCCTCAAACTTTAAGGTCGATGCTTTCTGAGTCATCTTTGAAAGAAAAAGTTTCATCACCTTGGCTCTGATCTTGCCCATATCCTGAACTGATGCAGATGCAGCCAAGAGCTGTCTCTGCTGAGGCCCGAGCAGAGAGGGAATAAGCTAGGACTGGCCATGTAGTTCCCACACCAGGCTTCTCCATTTCAAAGCAGACGGAAATCTAAGGGTTGAGGGACTCCGCCTGGCATTTCCACACTCCTGGCTGGGTGTGCTACAACGAAAGCCTAGAAATCTGCCATGCAAATATGTCCTGAGGGGAAATGAAGCTCTTTCCAAAATGGGCAAAACCTCCCATCATCATCATCATCATCATCATCATCATCATTATTATTATTATTATTATTATTATTATTATTATTATTATTATTATTATTTTATGTGGACCCCGCCCATATGACTGGGTTGCCCCAGCTACTCTGGGTGGCTTCCAACATACATAAAACCTAATGAAACATTATACATCACACACCTCAGCCTTGATTGTTGGTCGGGGGTAGGTGAGTAGGGCTGCAGATCATAGCCATGACATGCTCTGCCACACCCTGTGGGTGGGCATGCAAAGTCCCTGGGCAGATGAGACCTTCAAATAACCCCCACCCCCCAAAAAACACATTACTTTGTACCCCAAAGAATACCTGAACAGAGCTTTCAGAAGGGGTGGGGGGGTCATACCCAAAAGCAGGAATGGGAGAAAACACATAAGCGAATATTTACTTGTTACTAACATGATTGCTTCTCAGTTATAAAGGTGGGTCCTTTTCCTCTTCTTTCAAGCTGCTGATGTGCAACAAATAAGTAGGTATGTTTAGACAGGCAGGCAGCTCGTTTGCTTACTTATTTTCTGCCTCGTAGCTTCACAACCTTTGCAAGCAGTTTGTCACGTGACAGGGATGCCGCACACTCTATTCCCTAGTATTTTGTCCCATTGAAATCAGAGCCCAATAAAATGTGGGCGGCTCTCATTTTTACAGCTGCTTTACAAAGCGTCACTGGGAGAACGACAAAAAGCATGTTGAGGCCAGATAAAAACCGCAAGCAAGTAAACTTCCCCTAAACCCCAGATGTACAGAAAAGCTACATTTTAGATATGGTTGATATTCACTAGAGTTCAAAGCTAACTGTATGGTTTGGTTGAGATGGTTGCATTTATGTGCCTTGCAATTATAGGGTGATACTCTTCTGAGTGTGGTTGTTTTCAATGTTGCTTTCCAGGGCAGAATGTGTCAGGTTAGAGGTAATGATTGGGGGAATCTGGTAGGTCTTGGTTGAGGTTGGCAGAATCTAGAGCCAGCCCATCGCCTTTCCTTAAACCCCAGTATTGGTTGCATGATGGAACATGGTTCTTCTGACCAGACTAGCTAATAGTTAGTAGAACCAAGGGGACCCTCAGACCCATGTGATGTAACTGTGGAATATCAGGCAAATAAAATAGGGGCACAAACGTAACACCCTTATTTTCATGCCCAAAGCCCCTGCCCCACTACCCATCCTGCCTCATGACACACACACCCAAAGGCTCTACTCCGCCTGCTAGGCATTGCATAAATTGATTCTGCAACATCCCTTGAAGATACTGCTTCATAGCCCACTAACCTCTGCTCAGAGTAGACCTATGGAAATTAATGGACCTACGTTGGCCATGCCTATTAATTCCATTGGGTCTGCACTGAGTAGAAATGAGATGCAATAGAAAAGCATAGCTGCCCATCAACAGGCTTCATGGTCTAAAATATTCTGCACGAGCTGCAGCAGCACAGGTGCCCCTTTGGCATTCAGGTGTCTTCCCTCTCACCTGCGCATGCTGGAGTCGAGGTGCCCCACTCTGTCGCTCCGAAATGTCACTTCTAGGAGACGCGGGAATGGGTCACTCAGGAATGACATAGTTACCAACTCCCAACACAACTTTAACAAGGCATTCCCAGAAGGCAAAAATAGAGCCAGTGTCTTAGCGGGAGGTGGGGGTGGGGCAGCAGCGCTAAACGGAGTCTGTGCATAGTAAACTCTGGCAATGGGAGCATCTGGAAGTGGTGCCTGTAGATGTACATTTGCCACACACCCACACCCAGAGGGACTCTCTCCTCAAACAGGGTTCCCACTGTAGTCCCCATTTCATAATCCGTTTGACGAGTCATATTTTCCTGGTGATGCCAGAGAATTCCTAGCGTGTGACTGTCTCCCGACGGCTGCTGCTCAAGGGCTCCCTTCACTCCTCTGGGGGCGAGACAAGGCCCTCCTTTGTGAGTTGCATTTAGCATGTGAGCCCCCTCTGGCTGCCTCTATTCTTAGCGCGTGGGGCTCCTTCTCCAGGACAGAGGTCAGCAGGCCGCTGTCAAGGGGCAGGCCGGAACTTTCTCCCTCTTCCTGGTGGGTGGGGAGGGGGTGATGCCTTTTGTGGCGGGCAGTGGGGGGGGGCAGGTCTTGCCCGTGCAACTGACTGGGCTTGGTGGATCCTGCAATGGGTTGAGCTTGCCAGCCTCCGGCTTCCTTCCAAAGGCTTTGAGGATCACGTCACAAAAGGCAGCTTGTCGTCTGCTCCTGCCGCGTCCGTGTCGGAGGGGTCCTCCTGTTTGTAGTGCGCGGACTCTGTGTCTCTAAATGGCATGGAGGAAAGCCCAAGGATCTTTGAGTTCCTGTAGAAATTGAAGTCTGGGGACTCTCCTTCGTTCAAGGTGTTTAAGCAGAGGTTAGGTGGCCATCTGTCAGGAACTATTGAGCTATGATTCCTGCATTGCATTAAAAAATATATATCAAGACTTTTTGAGCTCCACTCTCACTTTCTTCCTGCCCAGAGCAGCCTTGCCCTCTGCCTGCCTCTCTGAACCAGCAGGGCCTCAGTGGTGGTAGCCTTTCCTCCACCTCCTTGGAGCCACTACAATCTGCCCAAGGGAGCAGGCCAGCAGTGGCAGTCGTGGAGAGGCAACAAGATGCTCCTTTGCAGCTCCCACTGCTGCTACTAATGCTGCTCAGGACAAGCAACAGCTCACCCTCCTCTCCAAGCTCAATGGCAGTGGTACTGGCAGGGGAAATAGGGACATTCCAGGATCAAATCAGAAGCTGGAATGGTTTTCATAATTCTGACACTGTCCCTAGAAAGTAGGGACACTTGAAGGGTATGTAAGCAGAGTATTATAACAAGGTGCAACTGAACTGGGATCTCTAGACCAGGAAAGACTTCTTCTGCAAGCCCAGGGCTGAGTATAAAGGTGGTCAGAGTGATGGTTGATGTCTTCTCCTTTCTCCTTTTCCTGGTGTTGTGTTTGCTGGTCCTCCTTGTGTTTGCTGTTAGCTTTCAGGAAGAGCAGGAGGCAGGTGTGGTCCTCATCCTGCCTTGGCTAAGCCATGAAATCTTGGCTCTTGCTCTAGCTTCGCTTGGCACAAGAGAGGTGCAAACACAGATCAGGCAGCTCTCGCTAAACCTTGACTTGTTAGGAATGGAAATGCCCTGTAGCTTGAGATGCAGGACTGAATGCTTTTTCCTTCTGGGCAGCCTTCTGAGGGCCACAGAGCAGTGGTAGGCAGGACCAAGGAACAACAGGTGCAGATTTTACTATCTTAGAATAGGCTAGTTCCTACACACACAGCCCTGCCCGCCCTCCATTCAGTCAAGTCAATAAAGAGGCCTGATCAGAGTTCAAGGACATATTTCCACCCAGGTGAAAATAGAAGAGAATCAGGGCCTGCAATGAGTTCCGAGGGCCAGTTGACGAGGCCTCAAGGGCCACATTACACTCCTACACTATTTGTCCTAGGAAGCGATGGAAATTCAGGGCAGCCAGTGAGGGCTTTGCTCGACGGGACTTTCTGAAATATTGCCAGTTTTGTTTTTAGTTTAGTTTTGCGCTTCCCTCAACATTTCACACCAACTTTGTACCTTCGCTGTGGATTGTTGGTGGTAAATTAGAAGCTTCTGCTGTTACTGCAGTTGCTGGTGTTGTTGAGCAGGGCTGATTCCTGCCCTTCCTTGTTTCATTGCTTGCTTTGCAAAATAGTTTTTAAAAATTATGAATGGAAGGTCATTGATTCATCGTTCACCCACAAGAGGGGTGAGTGCTCTTGCACTTCAGTCCTGCTTGTGGGCTTCCCAAGGTCATCTGTGAGAACAGGATGCTGGGCCAAGATGGGCCATTGGCCTGATCCAGCAGGCTCTGCTGATGTTCTTATCAGGAATAGATCCATTGCATGGAAAGGCGGGATCTTCAGGAGGCCAACATGTTCCCCAGGACTGTGGAAAAAAACCAAGGCCGTTGCTGGTTTTTTTGAGTTGCATATCCAAGCTAGCTGTGAATTTCTCAGCATCATGGAAACCCAGCTCATGGGAACTTGGAAAGTTTTCCTGGCTGGCTTTGCCAGGCTGGTTTAGATGTGGTCCACATGGCCACAAAGAACTTGGCAGGCTGAGACCGGCGTTGAAGGGCCGTTGCAGAGGAGGGTCACATTAAGTTTAGGAAGCTGTTTCCTTATACTGAATTGGACCCAAGGTCCGTCTGGCTCAGCAGTGCCTTCGCGGACTGGCAGCAATGGCTCTCCAGGGCTTCGAGCAAGGAATCTCTCCCAGCCCTTACCAAGAGATTCCAGGGACCGAACCTAGAACTTTCTGCACTCCAAGCAGATGTTCTGCCCCTGAGCTATGGTGTCCCTTAAGAGGCAGGAAAAAAGGAAGAAGATAAAGTGTTTGAGGTGCCTAGATATTGAACATCAGGAAGAACTTTCTGGCAGTAAGAGCTGTTCAAAAGTTGAGCAGACCCCCTCGGAAGGCAAGGGGTGTGGTCTAGAGAGAGTTCTGAGGGCCGGACATAGAGGGCCGCATTCAACTCCTCCCTGAACCTGAGGTTCCCCACCCATGATTCAATGTGTCTAACCCAGTCAAGCAAAGTAGACAGACTGTCAGCCCCTCGGTGTGTTTGTGTGTGGCTGGAGACTGGAAACTGGGGGTGCAGCTGACGCCGGGTGCCTGGAGGTGGGGGATATATAAAGCACAAGCCCCATGAAAGAGAGGCGAGAGCCAGCCACTCCTGATGGCCTATTTCTGGGGTCTGCCTCCTCTCACCTGAATAGCCACAGCGCTGACTCACTGGCTCCGAGCATTCTTGCCCGGGGAGTCTTTGCAGCTTGCTCTTGCATCAACACGCCTTGGATGGAGGCCAAATAATTTCCATACCTGCCTCCTCTTTATCACATCTTGGTAAACACTGCCAGGGAACAAAAAGTCAAGGTCAGGGGAGGCGGCTGGCAAGACGCGGGGGCAGCAGCGTGCCGGAGGTCAGGTCTCGGCCAAGGGCCCTTTTTTCGGCAGGTGGGAGGGGAGGAGGCCCGTGCATCAGGGAAATGGTGCCTCCTTTGCCTGGATGCAAAAAAATAAATAAATGTCATATTGCTTAAGCAACTGGGGAACCAGGGCTGAATCTTTGCCCGGGAATCATCCTGCAGGTTTTCGCATTCAGTGGCAACACTGAACTTGCCAGGTTTGCCTCTTCCTCTACTGATGCCCTTTGGGCCTGGCAAAGGCTTTTGCAAGAGATGTGCCATGTGGCATGGCATCACCACATGTGGTACCTCCCTGCTGCTGCCCCCCACCCACATGCTCACGCACATCATGGACTAGAGACCACATAGCCCAGGGGCATCACGGCTTGCACTGTTTGGATTAGAGATTGCTCAAAAGACAGCTCACCCTTCTCAGTGGACGCCATTGCTTTGCCCTCTGCGATCTGACAGCAGAAGCCCCTTGGACTGTTTCCCGGGCAGCAAAGGGGGTCGAATCTTGAGGACGAATCTTGAGCAAAGGGGGACGAATCTTGAGCAGGCATGAGGGTGGGCCGCTCTTGAGAGGTGGGTCCAGCCCACCCCTCTGGTATATAATGAAGACCCATAGCTTGCACCAGAGCCACTTCTCCCTCCCTCCCCATATTGCTGTCACATGTGGTTCTGCTGAACCTTGCAGTAGCATAGTCAGCCGCTGTATTTGGTGCCAAGTTGGAATTTCCCCTAATTCCAGCATTCTGGTTTTCGCCATCCTCATAGTACTCATCACATCTTTAGTGGTTTGAGTAGGTGTAGTCTTGGACGGAGAGGAGGTTATGGCCTCTGCCTGCCCCTCTGAGAATGGAGTATCCCGTTAAAGGGATCCAGAGGAGATGCTTCTGTCCAGACGCCCAGGTGGGGGCAAGGGGCCATAGCACACACACCCCCAGATGCAATCCAGCAGGGGGGTTATTCCTTCATGTAGGTCAGGGACTCCCTCACTTCCAGCTGACCCCAAACGCAAGTCCTTCCAGCTTACTTTTAGCCCACTTTGGGTGGGCCAAAAATGATGTTATGCATCTTGTTCTTGAGAGTCGGGTGGTCTGAAGGGCAGGGGGGACACCTTGCCACGCAGGGAGAACCAAAATGGCACCAGCTGGGTGTGGCTTTTGTGACATCTAGCTGAGTTGTTATGTACTGAGTTTAATAGGATCCAAAATGCAGCAGTCTGATTAGTCCTAGAACAATAGGATTCAGAATGCAGCAGTCTGATTGGTCCTAGAACAATAGAACCCAGAACGCAGCAGGAGCCACCCAATCCAGCTCCAGGTGGAAGTGAATCCGCAACCTGATTGGCCTACAGGAGAATCCCGGAATTAGCCAATCACGTGGGGCCCATTGTGTAAATAATGTATATAAAGCAGACATTCTGAGGGAACTTCCATTCCTCCTCACAACTATGAGCTGAATAAAGAGCATGAAATCCACACTCGACTCTGAGTATATTTCATGAACCCTCCAATATTGCATAATACCTGTGTTTATTAATAGCCACAATATCCAGAGGTGGCTTAAACCCAGGGTGGGTGGAGGACCTTCGATCTGTAGGCCAAATTGAGCCGGCCAAGTCTCCCCAAGGTGAGGGTTTTTCAAAAATGGCAAGCAAGAGTCCTTTGGGTCACTTGCCTGGCAGGTAGCAGACCACTCAGCCATGAAGGGTTGAAAACTTGGTTGGACCTAGTGGACAAGGCGCCTTGCTATGGATTCCGTTCTTAATGCTGTTGGGGTCCTTTCCCTTTGCTGTTTTAGGTAGTGGACCGATCCAACTGTGGCAGTTCCTGCTGGAGCTCCTCACAGACAAGTCCTGCCAGTCCTTCATCAGCTGGACAGGCGACGGCTGGGAGTTCAAGCTATCTGATCCGGATGAGGTACGTATGGGCCTGAATCAGGCCTGGAGAGACACTCATGCTATAAGGGAAGGAATAAATAAATAAGGACCTAGAGCAGTGGTTCTCAAAAGTGAGTGGTACTGCTTGTAGGGGGCAGCACAAATCCCTAGGGGGGCACTAAGAGGTAAGGGGGCAGCAGGTGGACTTTGGAGATGGAAATGACTATGAAACTTTGAAAAGCTGGTATCACTGAATCAAATTTATATTTTGTGTTGAATTAATTAAACTGAGGGCTTATCCGTACTTACCATGCTCTTATCCAGGCATCGTCCATGCTTGAGTAAGGGGGGTGGGTTTGTTGCCCCATGAAAACCTACTCTTTAAAGCTCAATTGGAGCGAATGGCAATCTAATACCCAAATTGAAGTATTTAACAAGTCCACCTCCTGTCTCTCTTCATCGCCTTTCCGTCCCTTCTGCACCCACACCAGATATTTACACCACTACTGAAGGTCTAAGAATCATGGAGTATCCTGGGAACTCTACTTCGTGAAGGATGCTAGGAACTGTAGCTCTGCAAGGTCAGCACCCTTAGCAAACTACAGTTCCTGGGATTCTCCATGACCGCTAAAGCTGCCCGAGGGTATTTTACGCGATTGGCATTCACGCGTTTATTTCCCTTCCCTTCCGAGCTCGCCAAGGACTTTCCGTGATGTTTCTGGTGTACTTGCCATTCCCAGGTTGCAAGGAGGTGGGGCAAGAGGAAAAACAAGCCCAAAATGAACTATGAGAAGTTGAGTCGCGGGCTGCGTTACTACTATGATAAGAACATCATCCACAAGACAGCCGGGAAGCGCTACGTCTACCGTTTTGTGTGCGACCTGCAAAGCTTGCTGGGATACACGCCCGAAGAGCTACACGCCATGTTGGATGTGAAGCCAGATGCCGATGAGTGAAGGGGATGAGCAGGCAAGAGCAGAAGTCCTTGTAGATGGATTCAGGGCATCCATCTAGGCGTTCAATTGAACTTCTGTCGTTTGTATTTTTTTTTTACTGTCATGGTTTTCCTTTTAAAAGAGAGAGAAAGAGAAAGAAACAAAAAATTCCACTGGTTGTAAAAGGGGGGGGGGATGACACATCATGCTTTTGGATGAAACTGTGACATATTTTGGCTGGAAGGAGAAATGGGGGGGAAATTTGAATGTCCTTGGAGAGTTTTATTGGGGGCTGATATTTAAAAGTCAATGGGGGAAAGAGCCTAAAAGTTAACCGCCCTGTTAGAATCGCATGATAAATAAAGAACTCCCCGCCCTCCCCCCCGAGGTGCCATAAACTGACAATCCATAAGCTCGTAAGGCTCCCTTTTGATTTTAAGAGTGAGGAGTGGCCTTGGGGGGGGGCAGAGCACCCTCTTCTGCAGGGAAGTCACATTGGTGGTCCTAAATAATTTTGCATTTCAAAGAACAAGTTTGCTTCTTAAGAGGGACCAATACCTTTTTTTTTTTTGAATTTGTAAAAAGAATGTTATTTTATTAAAATTTTTGTGCCAGTATTTTTCTCTAAAATAGTCTTAAGCTCTAAGATGGTCTAGGTATTGCAATATTGTGTTGTCGTTGGTGTTTTTATTTTTGCTATGCCAGCTGCGAATTCTGTCAGCATTTTTTTGGTTGGGGGGGGGGAATACAGAGGCTGTGTAGACCCCTCCAGAAACAGAAGCATTTAACTGTTCAGTAGAAACTCCAGATACACCCTAGGAGTGGTGGGTGGGGAGAGATTTGTGGGTGAATGACTCTTTTGCTTTCACACTGGGTCTCCCACACCTTACTCTGTTTCTGCTCTCCCATTCCAATTGGTGAATCAGTTTTGTGTCTTTGGGAGGGGGAGGGGCTCTTTCCATCAATAGCTTTATCTGGACTTTCCTCCACTTTCCCTATACCTTTTCAAGATATATTAAAGAAAGGTTTTTCTTCCAGCGTTGAACTTTAGGATTGTTTCCAATCCCCTAATTGGTGGGAGGACCCAGCCCTCCATGTCTAATTGGTCGCTGGTTCTTCAGCTTACAGGCCCCAGTTCCTCAATATCTCAGGTTGTGCTTAGAATGGGGTACTTTGTAAACAGAATAGCTCTTCCCGCGAAGGTCCCCTAACCGTTCTCAGGTCACCAGCGTACATGTAGGAGTATCGTGGAGGAATCTGCCTGCTGGATCCACTCCTGGTGTGTAGAACCTTTCCACAAAGTCAGCTCATTAAGCATCAAGTCAGGGCCAGCAGCCGTGAGCCTAATTCATAGACACGCACATCTATTTGCAGTTTCCAAGTAATCTCCATGCCAAACTATGGCTTAGGTAGTGGGGAATGTGGGCTCCAGGAAGTGGGATAGATACCATTTTGTTTCTCCTCCAGTCCTGATGCTCTGCTGTGTTTGCAAAGCCTTGAGCTCCAAACTCAGGCAGTCCCAAAGAAGAAAATGGGAACATTTCCTTCCTAAAAGTGGCTTTTTAAGTTCCTTTTTTATTACAGAAGAAGGCAGTTGAGGTGGTGAAGCGAAATCTACTGATTTATTTGCCTTCCTTGCTCCTTTTTAATGTTCATGATTTAGCTGATGGAATGCTGATGCCGTTGAGGCATTGTGGGTGTCAGCACCCACCCCACCACCCCTCCCCAGCTGTGATTTACAGTGACGACACCTTGTTTTACAGGCCTGGCTGTATCCTTGGCAAAGGAGCCACACCAACCCCACCTCCCTGAGTATAACTGCATGTTTGTAACTACGTGTTTGTCAAATTCGCACTTAATAATTTTTACACCAGCCCTTAATGGATCCTAGATCCACATCACTGCGGAAATGTATTGTGTGAATTGACCAGAGTTCCCTTTAGAACAAAACTGGATAACTTAAATCTGTGACCTTAAAGCGGCAAATAGTTGAATGTATTTTAATTTTTGCTTCACGCTGAATCATTTCAATCATGCAGAATTAAAAGAGGGGGAACTCCTGGGTCAATGACGGGCCAGCGGAATTTGAAGCAGATCAGGACTTGAGATAATAACATCTCAGGTTGGCAGGGCTATAAGAAAAAAAGAGCAAACACTGTTGTTGCTAAGGTCCCTTTCTCACAAACGTCAGAGGAGGTGGTAAATCTATTTCAAGTTGCAGGCTGCAGCTGGCAAGATGGAAGTCAGTCCAGAACAGTTCCCTGCACACACAGAAAAGCAGACAGAAGGAAGGAGTAGAACTGTAATTAATTGAAAAACCAAATTCAAGGTTGTGTCCAACTAGGTTCTACTCAGAGCACAGACCCATTGGAAGTAATGAACCTAAGTTAGTCATTTTTGTTTTATGTATTAAAATGTAATTTATGAATCGCTTCCCATGAGATATCCTGAATTGATAAAGAGTAGAAAGCACACCAACAACAAAAACATACCTAACTGCTCTGAGTAGAACATTGGAAAGAACCACTGAACTAGAGATGGGAAACATTTGGTTCTCCAGGCACTGTTGAACTACAGCTCCTATCATCCCCCAGAAATGTGGCCCAATGGCCAGGAGTGATGGGAATTGTAGTTCAGCAGGCAAAAGTTCCCCCACAGTTGCCCCAGACATTACACCCCTCTCCTTAGCATGCCAGTCTTTCATGTGCACTGGCTGGCTTGGAGCTTATTGGAAGAGGAGCACTTGATATTTCATGCCTCTGACCATCTGGCTGGGAACAAGGAAGAGCTTCCATGTATTTAGCCATGGCTGATAGGAGATCTTGGTTTTGATTGGTGGGAGATAAAGCTCAGCATTTCTCGGGACAACATAGGACATAGTTTCTGAGTCAAGGATATTGATGGTGGGTGTTCCTGGAATGGGTGTAATGATGACTGAATCTCCAGTTCAGCTAGATTTGATTCCAGTAGAGAGGAAGAAGAGCCAGAGTAGAAGATGAGAGGAAAGAGGGGGTAGTGGGGGGGGGGAGGTTGTATCCATAAAGCCAAAAAATGGTGCCTTTCAGCCAGGCATTAGGGAGCCTTTGGCTGTCCAGATGTGGCTCAACTACAATTCCCATCAACTCTGACCACTGCCTGTTTGCCTGAGTTGTGGAGCCAGAGTTTGGCAACATCTGGAGGGCCAGAGGTTCCCCATCCAAGCTTCAGAGTTTCCCAAACTTGGGTCTCCAGCTGTTTTTGGAATTACAACTCCCATCATCCCTAACAAGCGGGATCAGCGGTCAGGGGTGATGGGAATTGTAGTCTGAAAACAGCTGGAAACCCAAGTTTGGGGAACACTGCTTTAGATGTAGGCAAAGAGGGGGAAACACATGTGGCCACAAACCAGCCAACAGGAGAGAGAAGAGAAGCTGACATGAAGCTATAGGAAACAGCCAGTATTGCAGGTGGCATTTCTGTGTCCCAGAACTACTGAAGCCTGTTCCTGTTGCTGGTTAAGCACCCAACAGGGATAGTTCCACTGGTCTGAAAAGCATAGTCCCAAAATGACCAATTCACCTGATGAGCTACTCAGGTGTCAGCTGGAAGTTACACTACCCATGTGAAGCTACACCAGAACCTTTGGAGTGCTCATCTGAGAGCTTTTGAGCACTGAGTTGTCCCATCCGTGAGGTAGACTTTGGAAACTTCTGTTTCTGTTTTCAATTAAGCACAGCTCACCATGTTGTATAGACTTGATGTGGCTTAAGATTAGATGTAGTTTGTTGAAACAAGCCCATTACAAACCATATTTTAAGAAGCTGGCTTGTTTCAACAAACCACAGTTTAGGTATCAGACTAAGCCCTTCACTGTGGTTGAACTAAAACCAAGTAGAGCCTTCTGAGCTCTTTGTGGCCACATTGGAAAGAAGGAAAGGGGTAGGAGTGGCTCATCCTTGCAGTGCTCAACTGTACCTTGCAAGTGATTAATTCAGTAACTCCAGGAAATTCAGTTCAGAAAAACAACAAACAGCCATTTTGCAGCCCAGTGACGTAAGTTGTTGGGTTTTCTTTGCAAAAGCAATTCCTTCACCGGAGAGGCAGATTAATAAAGAGTGGGAGAATTGCCCAGTCCAGAGTCCTGCCACTGGCCTGGATGCAATCTAAGGCAGCAGCTGGAGGGAAACGAATATGGCAAATCCAGGGCTGGGATATTGTCCTCCCTTGTTGGGGGAACAATAGAACTTTGGGTCCTGGGGGGGGCAAGGCCTCTCTCTACATCCACCCCAACATGCCCGTTTTTCCTCTTTCCTGACAACAGAGCACTGATGGGGAACGATGACTGCAGAGGTTCCTGTGGCCACAGTGAAGAGGTCTCCATGGACCTCCTCAGTACCCTCTAGCCCCCAGGGCACCCTCTCAGGGCCCACAGGATTGTCTCTTTAGACAGTATAGTACAGTGGTACCTCAGGTTACAGACGCTTCAGGTTACAGACTCCGCTAACCCAGAAATAGTACCTCGGGTTAAGAACTTTGCTTCAGGATGAGAACAGAAATCGTGTGGTGGCGGCGCAGCGGCAGCGGGAGGCCCCATTAGCTAAAGTGGTGCTTCAGGTTAAGAACACTTTCAGGTTAAGAACAGACCTCTGGAACGAATTAAGTTCTTAACCCGAGGTACCACTGTATTATATTGCAACCTGCTTCCGAATTACCATTGAAAATTCTGATCTGATAGTTAAACAACTTGCTCTAGCAGATACGCAGAGGGAACTTGGAAGACACCTTTGCCAAGGATAGCTTTTAATTAATATCTGAAATATAAGGACACCCAATGCTTTTTTTTCTGGGGGTATGCAGGGGTACGCATACCCCTAAACATTTTGTGAATCTAAGTTTGGCCTCATTGAGGGGCAGTATTTAAATATCAGTAGGAAAATGAGAGTACTCCTAAACATTTTTTGTAAGGAAAAAAAGTGCTGAGGACACCTCTCTACGTTTTGGGTGATTTTTGAACCTCACTGTCTTTAGAGAACATATCTGTGGACCAATCCACACATGACAAGGCTTGGATCGTCGGACCAGGAACCGCCGTTCATTGTGGCTTCCTGCTGTGTGTGTCTGTATGTTGGTAGACGTTGTTGTCTCATTCTCACATGGCCTATTTTAGTGTACGTTGTTCAGAAGACTACGCCTAAAAAGTGCTGAGTGTGGAGCATCTCTCTGTGGTGCTGTGTCGATGTGCCAATGTGCCTCCTCTTGCATTCATGTGCCTGGAGATTCACCTCCTTCCTTCCTTCCTTCCTTCCTTCCTTCCTTCCTTCCTTCCTTCCTTCCTTCCTCCCTCCCTCCCTCCCTCCCTCCCTCCCTCCCTCCCTCCCTCCCTCTGTTCTGTTTCTGATGGGGTCTCTGTAGCACCAGTGAACTGTGCACTCCATTCCAAAGAAGTTTGAATAGATGATAACTGATGTATACATATATGTTTATGACAGAAATATCTCCAGGAATTAACTGCCTCAGTGAAACAAGTTATTATTTGAGAAGAAGAAAATGTATGTTGTTTGTACAATTACTATTTTTTGGTCTTTGTTTTTATACCTGGTTTTTTTTTGTTTTGTTTTGTTTTAAGCTGATAATTTTAGAAGAAGAAAAAGATTGTTATATTATGCTGTTCAACTATTTTCCAACTTGTATTTTCATATAATTTATATTTTATAGAACTGAAAGGGAGAAGAAGAAAAAAACCTTAAAAAGCAAGATTTTTTTTAATTAAAAAAAGGAGAAAAAAAAGCAGGTGCTTTTTAGGAAAAAGAAAACCAAACTCATCTGAGGTAGCTTAGAGATGTAGCGATGTCTGTATGTATGTATGTGTGTGTGTGTTTTTTTAAAAAAGAATTCCAAAATGCAATTCCCTCCCACACTGAAGACTTAATAGGGAGCGGAGTTGGTTTTGTTTTAATTGCTGATGCTGGCACATCATTCTTCTGGAGAGTCTTTTATATACTGTAGCCTTATTTCATATTGTATTTTAAACCATTTGAAATTTTAAAAAATAAATAAATCACAAAGCTATCCCTTGCCCTGGTCATGGTTGTCAGCATGCTTGGCCTTGTCTTTCGCTGAAGACCACAGGTCACATCAGGGTGGAAAGAGAAACACGTACAGAGTGCCAAACGGCACGTAGGCAACCCGCTTACAGAGCAGTCATCCCCATTTACTTGCATGAAACTTACATAGATGTTTGATTATATATCCAGTCTGTTTTCCAACATTCACTCAGTAAGGTAAGTAAAAGCTATGCTGGATCAGGCCAGCAACCTATCTAGCTCAGCATCCTGTTCTTACAACATCCAACCAGATGGGAAATCCACAAGCAGGATCCGAGCATTGCTGCCCATTGTCTCTCAAGACAGATGGATATCAATAACAAAAATAGCTGCCTCCAGCTGTGGAAGCAGACCACAGCCTCCATCATGACTGGTAGCCAAAGACAGCCCTCTACTCCATGAATTTGTCTAACCCTATTTTAAAACCAAACTGGCAACCATCACGGCCTCCAGTGGGAGTGAGTTCCATAGTTTAACTATGCACCAGGTGAAGAAGTTCTTTCTCGATCTGTCTTGAATGTTTCTTCTTAAACCACTTAGAGGTTTTGTTATAATTATCTAATTGTTGTTCCTGTTGTTTATTAAATTTATGGGTCACTTTTTCTTGCCAAAGGCAACTCAAAAGCCAAAGAAACGAAAACCCAAATAGATACATTAGAACAAACAAGCATATACATTGAAATACATTAAAAACACCCACCTTTGTGGAGAATTGCCCAGAGTTATTGAGCTTTTTGGAGGGGATTACCCAGGGTTCTTGAGCTTTTTTTAGGGGGGATTGCCAAATAAACGCTCAATACACGCGTCGCTAAATCCGCCTCCCATCTGTCCCATCGCCGGCAGAAGCTGCAAGTCACCCGCCCAACTGCCGGAGCATCAGCCAATCAACACCACCCATTGACGCAGCAACCAATAGCACACACAATAGCCACTGACAGCCTTTGCAGCAACCAATCAAACGTCCACCCTATGCACTACCCATGTATAAGATGACCCCTACTTTTTAGCATGATTTCAAAAGAAAAGAACATAGTCTTATACATGGAAAAGTACGGTATGTTGCAACCACTTCTTGAAAGTTCCAGGACTGTCCCTAATTGGGCAAACATATCTTCCTATTTTACAAAGTGTGGGGCGTGGGGGGTGTTTGCTTGGTTGCGAGTGCCATGAAATTTGCAAAATGGGCTCGCCTTCCCCCAAACGGTAAGTGGGTCTCGTAAACAAAATTGATTGCGACATATTACAGTCTGATGCCTGTAAATGGAGAATAAGAATTTTAAAAGGCTGGCTTGTGCCTACAACACAGACTGTTTCTCCACACCTCCTGGATGCTGATCTTTGTTTCTCATCCAGGAACGAAAATTATTTAGCTGACTCAGCTGTGCTGCTCTGCCCAGCCTCTGTGGGGGCTTGGAAGTCCTGTTTGTGCAATGCCGGGGACTTTGCTGGAAATGCAACAACCCCCCACCCACAAACACCCAGTAAACAGCTAAGACTCAGCTGCCGGGAGATCAGGCAAGCTCTGCCAGTTGGTACTGCCAGTTGGAAAGTGGTGTGGCTCAGTGAGTTCCTGTATCAGTCTAAGGCAGCAGCTTATAAAATTTATAGGTAAAGGTAAAGGGACCCCTGACCATTAGGTTCAGTTGTGACCGACTCTGGGGTTGAGGCGCTCATCTCACTGTGTTCCATTAAAAGGACCATTAGGTCCCGTCGTGACTGACTCTGGGGCTGCGGTGCTCATCTCTCTCTATAGGCCAAGGGAGCCTGCGTACAGCTTCTGGGTCATGTAGCCAGCATGACTAAGCCACTTCTGGCGAACCAGAGCACCGCACGGAAACACCGTTTACCTTCCCGCCGGAGTGGTACCTATTTATCTACTTGCACTTTGACGTGCTTTCGAACTGCTCGGTTGGCAGGAGCAGGGAGCGAGCAACGGGAGCTCACCCCATCGTGGGGATTCAAACCGCCAACCTTCTGATCGGCAAGTCCTAGGCTCTGTGGTTTAACCCACAGCGCCACCCGCGTCCCTATACAATTTATATGCTGCTTCATTGAAAAGCAAACAAAACTCAAAGCGGTTTTCAAAAAGATAAAGCAATAAAACCAAGAAAAAAATTACAGCGAAGGGTCAGCTTCAAGCAGTAGCATAGCGTGGGTTGCCAGCACCCACAGCAAGGAAAGTATTGCATGGGAGATAAGGTGGGTAGGGAAGAAGGATTTTATTATTATTATTATTATTATTATTATTATTATTATTACAACTTCCTTTCTTTTTTTCCCTTTTGAATTTTTGTGTCCCTAAGAATTTTGCTCCAGGGCTGCCGTCCCTGTGGCCCTGCCCAAGCTAGGCCCCCGGCTTCAAAGGTTCCTGCTTCGCCAGTTAAACTCTGGACAAGCAATCAGGGACAGCCTGTGTGTTTGCAGTTAACAAAATACAAGCAGAAGTGGGATTGTCCACTCTGGGGACCCAGTCTCTGTTCATTTGCCTCTGAATACCAGTTGCTGGAAGGAAGCTATAGGAGGGGAGAGGGCTTTTGTGCTTGACTACTGCTTGTCGGCTTCCCACTGAAGGATTTGGGTGGCCACTGGGTGAGAACAGGATGCTGAATGAGATGGACCATTGGCCTGATCCAGAAGGGCTCTTCTTATATTCTTGATTTGGGGACCATCTTAACTATTGTGTCCAGGTGGGCTACACGAAAGTCATCAAGTGAATTGTCGCAAGTGTCCCACTGCTGCTGAAGAAAACACTGAGCTAGATTGGCCAGTGGTCTGACTCTGTATAAGACCGTTTCTTCTATTGAGACATGTTGGGAGCTTCCAGTTCATCAATTCTACCTGGCCAGAGAGAGAGAGAGAGAGAGATGGAACGAGAAAATGGCCATGTTGAGTGAAGGTATACCAATTAGGAGTCCTTACCCTCTGTCTTCACCTGAATTCCAGCCCTGTCTTTATCTCTCTCTTGGCTTGTTAACAAGTTCTGGACACACAGCCTCAGCCCTCCAAAGAGCTTAAACGTGGCAGCTTCATCTGATAAGGTCCTCTAGGGGAGCCTGCTTGTTAGCAGCTGCTTCTGAGCAAGCCCCACTAGATGGAGAGGCCTCAGGATCTGGTTAATGTTTAGGTCATCCTAACTGCAACAGGAATGGTGTCAAGCCATGTGTCGACTGAGTGTCATTGAGAGGAACGGCAGGCAGTCTCCTTAAGCGGGTCTCTTGAGCCTGACATTTAACGGAGCTCAATGGAACATGGAGTTCAATGGGGGGTTGGCGCTGTGGGTTAAACCACAGAGCCTAGGACTTACCAATCAGAAGGTCAGTGGTTTGAATCCCCACAACGGGGTGAGCTCCCATTGCTCGGTCCCAGCTCCTGCCAACCTAGCAGTTCGAAAGCACGTCAAAGTGCAAGTAGATAAATAGGTACCGCTCCGGAGGGAAGATAAATGGCGTTTCTGTGCTCTGCTCTGGTTTGCCAGAAGCGGCTTAGTCATGCTGGCCACATGACCCGGAAGCTGTATGCCAGCTCCCTCGGCCAATAAAGTGAGATGAACGCCGCAACCCCAGAGTCGGTCACAACTGGACCTAGTGGTCAGGGGTCCCTTTACCTTTTAATGGAACACGGAGCACCATTTCTTCATTCCTGTGGGATCCAGCCAGCCTCTCTGCTGAAGTTGCAGGTGTTGTGTTCAAGAGTGGGATGGTTGCTCAACAGACGCTTGTTCCATTTCTTCTCTAGCCCACTCTTACCCCTGAGGTTTTAAGGGTGGGCAAAAATGTGTCAAATGATAAAACCACAATTACAAATAAATCCTCACTTGGCCCTGAGGCTCAGGCTCAAGCTTCTAGTGAGTGTCCATGAAGATGATTAATTTATGTAAAAGCATTTATTTCATTTATTTATCATTGCATTTGCACTGTCTTTTTCTCCAAGGAGCTCAAGTTGGTGTACACAGTTATCCCTCTTCTCACTCAGTCCACACAACAACCCTGTGAGGTAGGTTGTGCTGAGATGCAGTGGCTTGCCCAAGGTCACCCAGTGAGTTTCATGGCTGAGGGGGGGATTTGAACCCTGGTCTCTCCCAGGTCCTGGTCTGCTATGCCACACTGATTCCCCGGACTGCTTATTTTAATATCCTAAAGCTGTATACAAAATCAACATAAAAGCACTGAAACAGTATAATAATGAACAGTAAGCCAGCATTAGGGATTCAACAGTGGCAGAACAATGCCGAGTGCCTGTATTCCTTTCCCAAGACTCCAGTCCTCATGATTCTAAGCGAAGTTCTGTTTAAACAGAAACAGACAAAATGTCTCCATGCAACCAGGGGAGAAACAGCACAGAGTGCTGCTGCTGCTGCTGCTTCCAGTGGAAACTCTCTTTCTTCCTAAGGTGGGAGTCGCAGCCCTTGGAGTGCGTCAGCTCTGGGGAGGGATTGGCCTGCCCAGGGCCTGCCCTGTGGAAAACAGCCCGGCTCCTCTTCCAGCTGCAGGTGGCCTCAGTGACCGGCCGACTGGTTGGCTGGCGGCCGATGCCCAGGCTGGCTTTCAGAGTCAGCACTTTCCACGCCTCGCACTGTTTTCTTTCCACGCTGGGTTTTCTCCTGCTGGGCGAAGGCTTCTGAACGGTGTCCAACAGAAACTTTCCAGTCCCTTCTTTCTTTCTTTCTTTCTTTCTTTCTTTCTTTCTTTCTTTCTTTCTTTCTTTCTTTCTTTCTTTGCCTCCGTCCTCTGGGCTCTGGCTGACTCTCCTGCAAAGGAGCTGGCCTGCCATGAAAGCCGTCCACACAATGGGTGATTGTGCCAGGCGGCTCCTTCTGAAGGCCCCCCCCCTTTTTTTTGCTAGGTACAGCGCTTTTCCCTGGGGGGGGGATGCATACCCCTAAACATTTTGTGAATATTTGTACTTCTGTCCATTTACTGTATTCATTTTTCCAGATTTGAACTATAAAATGGTGGTTTTCTTGAGTCAAAATGAGAGCACCCCTAAACATTTGGGGGGGCAGAGCACTGGCTAGGTATAATAAAGAGGGCAAACTTTTTTCTGGAGCAGCTAAAACCTGGTTCTTCCTCCTGCTTGAAGTCCAGTGGGAGAGTGGGGTGGGGTAGATGGACCAAGGGGTGGGGTGGAATAGCAGGAAATGTGAGCAGGGGCTTTGCACACTGAGCTTCAGGGGACACTTTTCCAGCTCAAGGGCTGCATCTGCTCAGAGGGCATGTCTTGGGGGGGCACATGACAGTGATGGGCGGGACTATAAGCAAAAGTGGGTGGGGGGATGGATGTAGCCTCAAGGTTAATAAGAGTCTGCTGGATCAGACCCATGGCCCGTCTAGTCCAGCATCCTGCTCTCACAGTGGCCGAATTGCCTGCGGGAAACCCACAGGCAGGATTTGAGCACAAGCGCCCTCTCCCCTCCTGTGGTTTCCAACAACTGCTATTCAGAAGCATGGCTTCCTCCAACTACGGAGACAGAGAGCATAGCCATCATGGTTTGTAGGCACTGATAGCCCTAATCTACAGGATTGACAAGCTGAATTGTCGGCAGCCCAGAAAGGCTCTGGCAAAAACCCCCATCTCCCCAGGCAAAGTGCCAGAGCATTTCTGAATCCCTGGCCCAGGCCCCACTGCCACCCTCAAGACGAGGCCACAGGGACTGGCATGTGGCCACCCCTCCCTGTGTTTTTAGCCATAAATATTTTCCCGATAAATCCAGGGCAGGTGATAAGAAACAGTCACACAGACACACACTCGCAAGGGCATTTGGGGACAGCTGTTTTAGATCACCCACCCACCCAACAAGGACTGAGTGGGATGAGCTGAAAAAGGCATCATGGAAACTCTGAGTCATCTAACGCAGCCCCTCATAGCAGCAGCAGCACCACGAAGCTGGGGGGGGGGGTGGAATTGAACAGTGGGAAGAGCAGAGAGAGCCACGTCACTGAGGCAGTGACCCTGAATGCACTTACTCATGAGTAAGACCCGCTGGACCTCAACCCCACGTTGAACATTTGTGAGGTTTTGGGATGCGGGTTCCAATCGGATTGGCGCCCGGGTTTCCAACTCGTCTCAATCTCTGCCAGACTTCAGTTCCACAGCTGGGAAATGAAGCCACATGGCTTTGGGTTGTGCTGCTCCCCACCCCCACCCCACCCCTTCCCCAAGGCACAGGCAGGGGGCTTTACCACCCACCCCCCTATCTCATTCATAAAGTTGTATGTATGCAGAAGAAGAAGAAACCAACAGATTGCCTGTGTCTCGCAGAGAGTGATAGAAAACGAGTAACAAACAGAGGAAACAAATGTTCCTCTGGTGGTCAAGGGGAAGTCAGAGTAGATTATTCAAGGTGCAAATGAAAAGCACCAATTAAAAGATTGACATGTTTTGGAATGTCTGTACCCTGGTCATGGATGCATAACCTTGTGTAACCGAATCAGTTGTGGATGTTGTACAGTGGTACCTTGGGTTAAGTACTTAATTCGTTCCAGAGGTCTGTTCTTAACCTGCAACTGTCTTGCAGACTTCTTTGCACAGGAATGGGGAACCTGCAGCACTCAAGATGCTGTTGGACTACAACTCCCATCATCCCTGACTGCTGGCTGGGGCTGGTGGAGGCTGGTATCCAATAAAATTTGGAAGGCACTGTGTTAGCTATTCCTGGATTAGTTTTATACAGTTATTATGACTACAGTGGTACCTCAGGTTAAGTACTTAATTCGTTCCGGAGGTCTGTTCTTAACCTGCAACTGTTCTTAACCTGAAGCACCACTTTAGCGAATGGGGCCTCCTGCTGCCGCTGTGCCGCTGGAGTACGATTTCTGTTCTCAACCTGAAGCAAAGTTCTTAGCCTGAAGCACTATTTCTAGGTTAGTGGAGTCTGTAACCTGAAGTGTATGTAACCTGAAGCATATGTAACCCGAGGTACCACTGTACTGTGGTCGCTGGTGTTATCATGACAACAGCAGCCATACAGCTTCTATATGTAGGAGGGATGCACCTCACACAGCAATATGTCTTCACGGAATTCATTTTTATAAAGACCATCTTAGATTAAGGTCTGGTTAACTACAGCGACAAATTCTCCCCCCTTTTTTGCAACGTGTTTTGTTTTCAACATGGGTACTGTTTCTTGTTTCTTCTTCTTTCTCGTGTCTTTTCATATTGTGTGCACTTTTTAATTTTGTACTTTTAATTTTTCAATAGAGAATATAAATAAAAACGCAGCAAAATGTCTTGGGTTGGTGCTGCCTTCCTTGGAGCAGGGACACCAGACAAGCCACTTGATAATTCCAAGAGTTTGGTGCCCAGGATCATGACGTAAATTGACATAAAACAGGCAAAGGCTCATTTATAGCAAATGAAGACTGGCCGGGGGAGGGGAGGAGATCTCACATGCACCATGCTCTGCAATGCACCCAGGTGCCTTATAAGCATAGTAATGGGGGGGGGTAAGGTTAAGGTGGGGGAAAGTTGCAGGAGATCAGGGGCCTGCTGCAGAAGCTCCACCTCCCTTCAAGGCCCCTCCAAGCATGTTAGCCCCAGAGCGTGTTGGTTGGCCAAAACTGCCTGTTGAGGGGTGATTTTCCGAGCCAGGACTCTGGAAAATGTGGAGGGATCATGATCGGGGAAAGAGAAAAGAGGAGCTTTCACTTTGAACACTGCGTATTTCTCTCACCACTCAGTAAGGGCAGCCAACCCTCATGCAGCTGGGATGGGAGGCCGGCAACTTGTAATTTTGCCACTCCATTGACTGGCCTACAACTAGGGGAAGCAGCTGCAGCTGGAATTAGGAAACAGGAAAGCCGAGCGGACAGGCTCTTCCCTCTGCACTTGGTCTCTCTCTCTCTCTCTCTCTTTTCACTTTTATCCATCACAATGCCAGCACGATTTTTGCCACTCTTGCTCTATACATCACTGGTGGTCAAAAGGTCTGGCCCATGAGCCACATCTGAGTATGGGAAACCCACTGTGAAGGTGGGAATTCAATTCAGTTTGCATTTAAAGACACAGCGACCTAAACTTCACATTCCAAAACAAGATGTGGACCAAAACACAGAAGTATTCCATGGCATCCGAAATTCCCTGGATTTTGCAGTGCAGTTCTAAAGCCAAGTAAGGTGTGCAGAAATGTATTTGCCAGGGCAAAGTGTGCCTCAAGATGAATGAAAACAATACGCCAAGGTGCATCATAGAATAATAGAATTGTCATACAAGGGGCTTTGCAAAACTGCTTGTTAGGCAAAACTGCACACACAATAGTGTGATTTCTGTTCTTATCCTGAAGCAAAGTTCTTAACCCGAGGTACTATTTATGGGTTTGCAGAGTCTGTAACCCGAGTACCACTGTATTATTAGGAAAAATTCACCCTAAAATGCTGATGAGGGTGTTTCACATTTTTTAGGTTCACAAACTGATATGAAAATGTGCAGAACTGACCTTGAGGTTGGAAACATGAGAAACTGAGAGGAAAGGAAATTGACAGATTGTCACGCCCTTAATTTGTATGGGCCATAAATAATGTTCCGGGCAACATTGGCATCCTGTGGGGATCCATCAACCTTGTGAGGCATCCCGTGGGCATCACCATCCCCAGGGCAGTAGGACCATGTGTTGTCTGGTCATTAAGCTGCAGCTGGTTCACTGAAGGCTCCCTGAAGGGGCTGCTGCGGCCACAATTGTCTTGCTCACTGATCTCGCTAGCACCAGAAGTGGGTGAGACAAGCAGTGGTAAATTGGCAAATTCCTTGGCAAACAGCTTGAGAGATGGATGGAAAGCACTGCCTGGCTGGATCTGCCAAGGGGGTGTCAAAAGCTCCTGCAGCCAATTGGAAGTTGAAGAACCTGCGTCGGGCGTTACGGTTCCAAAGAATGTTCGCAAACCGGAACACTCACTTCCGGGTCTGCGGTGTTCAGGAGCCAAAATGTTCGACTTGCAACATTTCTACTGCTCTTACAGATGGAGGTTTCATTCACTTCCAGTTGCTAATACCATGTGTCCTCTACGAATTTATCTATCGGAATGTGTGCACTTTAAAAAGAAAAACTGGTGAAGAGGCCCTCTGTTGCCCTGCATCACATTCAGTGCCTCTCATCCCCCCTGGAGTGCTGTTTTGCTCCAAGAATATTTATAAGGCCTTCCCAGGCCCTTCCTTAATCATTCCTGAACTTTGTCCCTGTGACTCTCTCTTAATCAGCCCCTTCAGCTGCAGAATTATTTGTGTAGCTCCCAAGCTCCTCCAGTTGGCTTCGATCTTCCCCCGTAATGAGGAATTAGTGGCAGCGAGGTTGGCTTTTCACACAGAAACACACACACACACAAACAGTGCCTTTTTTTTTTTGGATTGCTGCTTAAAAACAGGAGCTGGGAGTTAGAAGTGCAAATATTATGATAAACAAGTATAATAAACAGAACTTCGGGAGGGGAAACCAGACCTTCTGTCCCAAGGCATCTGCCAACCCCTCACAAAGCAATTGCAAAGAAGCTTCTCCCTCAAGGGAGAATTGTGCTGCGACAGACCTGGGGAAGGAGGAACGAGGGACAAGATTGCTCTGCATCTTAATGGGAGCCCAGCTAATTCGCCCTTCCTGAGACAGTGCACAAAGTGAGATGCAGCGACACCTCAAAACTCACACCTTTCCAAATCTTGGCTTTCCAAGCAAAGTAAAAAAAACAAGCGCATCATATATTAGAATAAAGTGTGCATAAAGTGGACCATTAGGTCTAGTCGTGGCCAACTCTGGGGTTGCGGTGTTCATCTCGCTTTATTGGCCGAGGGAGCCAGCGTACAGCTTCCGGGTCATGTGGCCAGCATGACTAAGCTGCTTCTGGCAAACCAGAGCAGCACACGGAAACGCCTTTTACCTTCCCACCGGAGCAGTACCTATTTATCTACTTGCACTTTGACGTGCTTTTGAACTGCTAAGTGTGCAGGAGCAGGGACCGAGCAACAGGAGCTCACCCCGTCGCGGGGATTCGAGCCGCCGACCTTCTGATCGGCAAGTCCTAGGTTCTGTGGTTTAACCCACAGCACCACCCGCAACTTATTAGTGAAAGGAATATGCAAATAGGCATTCTATTAGGGGGAATTGCTTAACCGCAATGTGTACATTGAGTTCCATTTCCACAGTGAAGGTTTCTGGGTTTGAATCATGGAGGCAGGAGGCAGGCAGGGAGCCAGGCAACCTCCTGGAAACATGCCTGGTACAGACTCAATGAGGATCCTTTCCCATCCCCAGACAGAGGGCATTTCTGACCACCCTCCCTGGACCACTTGGCTCCATCACCTTGGCATGCTGCAGGTTTCTGGAGCCCTCAGATGCTGTTACCTCCATGTCTGACTCCGGCAAACTATTGCCAGAATCCCTCCAGCAGGGTGAACTTCCAAGTCTCACAGGTAGCCAAGGCAGCCCCGTCTATCCCACCAATCTGCCATCCAGCCACTGCACAGGCCTTGGCAGAAGGCTCAGCCTAGTCCTTGCAGCAAAGGCCTGGGACATCTGGTTCCAATCGGGCTGCCCGTTTGCAGCTCTCTGGCCTCTCCCCCTCCTCCTGGTCTGCTCGAGCGGAAAGATTTTGTAGGAGCAAAGTTCTCGGTAAATCACCGGGACGGCTACAGCGGCCGGCATCACTGGAGGCTCATTTTTCATAGGAAAGCTCTGAAAGCAAACAGTGGGCAGTGGGGGAACTTGCTGCGCTCAGCAAGAAATCCCAGCTGCCCCCTGCCAACGCCCAGCCCCTGGGAAAAGTGCCTCACTCAGAGACGCTGGCACAGGATTCTGCACAGGCCAAGGCTTGGCTTTGCCGTGACAAACACTGGTGGAGTTGCAGGTCATTCCCCCTCCTTCACTGACAAGCAGGGCTGGCCCCACGAGGGCCCTTTCATGTCAAGGGGGTCCGCACCCCAGAAGATCAACTAGGAGTCAGTGCACGAATGGAAGGAAAGGGGAAACCCATTGGCAGCTCTGTTGCCACTTAGCTGTCCATCAGGGATTCTTCATATATATATTCTTTCTACAGTGGTAAAGGTAAAGGTAAAGGGACCCCTGACCATTAGGTCCAGACCGACTCTGGGATTGCGGCACTCATGTCGATTTATTGGCCGAGGGAGCTGGCATACAGCTTCTGGGTCATGTGGCCAGCATGACAAAGCCGCTTCTGGCGAAGCAGAGCAGCGCACGGAAACACCGTTTACCCCCCCCCCTCCAGAGCAGTACCTATTTATCTACTTGCACTTTGATGTGCTTTCAAACTGCTAGGTGGGCAGGAGCAGGGACCGATCAATGGGAGCTCACCCTGTTGTGGGGATTCGAACCGCTGACCTTCTAGGCTCTGTGGTTTAATCCACAGCGCCATCCGCGTCCCTTTTAAACAGTGGTACCTTGGGTTAAGTATTTAATTCGTTCTGGAGGTCCGTACTTAACCTGAAACTGTTCCTAACCTGAAGCACCACTTTAGCTAATGGGGCCTCCTGCTGCTGCCGCACCGCCACTGCACGATTTCTGTTCTCATCCTGAAGCAAAGTTCTTAACCTGAGGTAATATTTCTGGGTTAGCGGAGACTGCAACCTGAAGCGTATGTAACCTGAAGCGTATGTAACCTGAGGTACCACTGTACAGTCGTACCTTGGAACCTGAATGCCTTGTGAGTTGAACGTTTTGGCTCCCAAACACCACAAACCCAGAAGTGACTGCTCCAGTTTGCAAATGTTCTTTGGAACCCGAATGTCCGATGCGGCTTCCGCAGCTTCCGATTGGCTGCAGCAGTTTCCTGCAGCCAATCGGAAGCTGCGCCTTGGTTTCCAAACGTTTTGGAAGTCGAACGGACTTCCGGAACGGATTCCGTTCGACTTCCGAGGTACCACTGTATACTTATTCAAAGAGATATATATAAATACCCATTACAAAGTATCTTTTTATAATATACTGAGGTAAAACAACAACTTTAGTCTAAAAGAGAATAAAGTCAGAAGGAAGAAAAAACAAGGAAAGGGGAAAGAAAAAGAGAAAGTAAGGGAAAATGGAAAAGAAAGGAAAAGTAAAGATAAAGAAGAAAATAAAAATAAAAGGACTTCCAGCTCTCTGTCCTGTAGCGACACATAGTATTCATTCCGTAAGATCCAACCATTCTATCTTCTATAAAGCAGAATTTTTTCAATCCTCAAATCCAGATATTACAAGTTCATTTTCTCTTTCATGCAAAAAGTCCGTAAGAAATTTCCAATTCTTAACAAATGTCAGTAATTATTTTTCTCTAATTAAACGTGTTGACTTTGCCATCTCAGCCAAGTCCAATAGTTTTATCAGCCATTCCTCTATAGTGGGTAGCAGTGCCGTCAGCAGCAGCCATGGAGAGACAACGAGACGCTCCCTTGCAGCCACAACTGCTATCACTCGGGACAAGCTCTGGCGCATCCTCCTCCCTGAGCTCAGCGGAAGCAGCTCTGGCAGAGGAAACAGGGACATTCTGGGATCAAATCAGAAGCCAGGATGGCTTTCATAATTCTAGGACTTACCTTGGAAAATCAGGACACTTGGAGGGTTTGGGTTTATTAACTATGGTTAACATTAGACACGGTTTAGTGTTATGTGAAAACCAGGCCATTATATCTGTCTTCACCCACAGAGCAAACTTTTTCCAACACATTTGGGAGCCAGACCCAGAAAAAGATGACCAGGAGCTGCTTTTGCCCATTTTTGAGCTACCAGGGATGTTACAAAAAGTGTGGGTTTGTTTTTTTCTCCCTTTCCCTTCTCAGACTGGAAAAAGGAGTCGGTCAGCATTTCTTCCCCTCTCAAGAAACCAATACCCTTTTTGCGGCACTCTGCCCCTGTTGACCCCCCTCCTTACTCAGCAAAGTTCCCTTTCTGCTTTTGGGTACCTAAGCAATCTGCATCTGTTGGCACACAGCTTACTCGTTCCTCCCAAAGACATCATAACACAATAACATGGAGTGCTGTTCCCAGGCCTCCTCCTCTCCTCTGAACTTTCCAGAATTCCACCAGGCATCATGGGAGGTCCCTCCCCTGGCAAATCAGAGGGGATGGCTGCCAAAAATAACTCCCTTTCGTATGACGGGAAATTATGTGTCCACTCCTGGGCTCCAGCCTTGCTCTTGCCTGTCCCCTCCATGACCACCCGTCGTGCTTCCCTTTTTTCTGAGGCTGCCATGGCCCATCGAGGTCCCTTTGCCCTGTTCTGAGAAGTGCCTGCTGGGATGATTTATGGAACTAGTTTCAGCCGTGCAAAATGATTCCCTTAATTAAAATGTCAAGTCCCCTCCGCCTACACGTGAGCAGGCCTACACACACGACCCAAGAGGAGGGGCTGCAGAACTCCACACCCTCTGATATTTCTCTGATGAAAATACAGTGGTACCTCAGGTTACAGACGCTTCAGGTTACAGACTCCTCTAGCCCAGAAATAGTACCTCAGGTTAAGAACTTTGCTTCAGGATGAGAACAGAAATCGTGCTCCGGCGGCGCGGCGGCAGCAGGAGGCCCCATTAGCTAAAGTGGTGCTTCAGGTTAAGAACTGTTTCATGTTAAGAACGGACCTCCAGAACGAATTAAGTACTTAACCCGAGGTACCACTGCAGGGGAAAGCAGGACATTCTGGGATCAAATCAGAAATAGGGACAGCTTCTGTAAATCCGGGACTGTTCCTGGAAAATAGGGACACTTGGAGGGTCTGGAACTTTGTGTTTCTTCAAGAGGGTCAGCTATGCTGAAGGGGGGTGAATTCATAGCCGAAATCAGGACCTCAGACTCTTATTTGGTTCTCAGCTGATTAATGGAGAATCCCAAACAGGCCTGGAAAAACCACATTGATTCATGGCTTGTCTTCGGAAAACCCTGAACGCAAATCTTGCTGTTGTGCTGGCTGAGAGCAGAGCCGTTGAAGGAAGTGGTGGGATTAGACCTGCCAGGGAGCAGCAGATGAGAAGCCTCGTGTGTCCCAGACCATCTCCACAGCCAGGCCCAGGGAGCCGGAGCTTTGGAGAGCATCACGCAGTGAGATAAAACAGTCCCCCATCTGGCCAGTGCTGGGCGGGGGGCAGAGGGGAGCGAAGCAGTGGGAAAGCAAGTGCTATTTATCGTGGGAACCAAGGCTCCCCTGGCCCACAACAAGGTGTGAGGGAGAAGCAGGCCGTAATTCACCAGGCTCATAAGCAGGCGGGTTCCTGTTGTTGGCCTGGCTGGCATCCCATCCTATCAAACTCCCATTGTCTCCCAGTTAAAATCTGTGCTTCAGTCTGCTCCCAAGATGTCTCAGTTTCTTTATCTGTCTCTGGACTTCCTTAAGCCCAAGTTTGTTGACAGTGCCAAGACTCGACCTTGTGGTCTGTGAGGGGTTAATTAATGGCAGGCGATGGTTTGGATGCAATGCCCAACTATGGTTTACTGCAGCTTCCCAAACTTAGGTCTCCAGCTGTTATTGGACTACAATTCCCATCATCCCTGACCACTGGTCTTACTAGCTAGGGATGATGGGAGTTGTCATCCAAAAACTACTTGAGACCCAAGCCTGGGAAACCCTAGATTAGTGTAACAACTATCTGACTTCTAGAAGACATCTGAATGCAGCCCTGTATAGGAAAGTTTTTAATGGTTGGTGTTTTACTGTGGTTTTATAATTTGTTGGAAGCTCCCCAGAGGGGCTGGGGCAACCCAGTCCGATGGGTGGTATATAAATTATTATTATTATTATTATTATTATTATTATTATTATTATTATTATTCACACAAGTCTCAGGTTCATGTGCTCCCCCTTCCCCCAAAAAAGACAGTGAGGAGGAGATCAAGAGTATTCCATGAACCACAGTTTAGTGAAACATCCAAACCCTAAACTGTGGTTGAACTGAACCATGGTTTATTGAAACAAGTCAACTTCATAAACCATGGAGTGAAGTTAGCTCTGTCCAGTAAAAAAAAAAAGTTAAGACCACACACAGTTTGTCTGAGTTGGTCATAATGATAAGCTTTTGGAAGTAAAAATCTCCAACCTCCTTCTTGCAGGTACCTCCTGGAGGTAAAGAGAGTGGAGTGCTTTATAAACTATCACGATGATCGAGGATGACTAATAATATTGCCCATTGAGACTGGTGGGGTAGAAGGCAGGGAGGCTAACAGGAGGCGGAGCCAAAGCCAGAGCCAGAAATAGGTGGATCCAACTATTTCTAGGGTTGCCTGCCTCCTCAGCTTCCTCTCCCCCATCCCCTGCTGAATTCTACAAGGTCAACAGGGACACTAGAAAGCAGGGAACTGGCAGGCAGTGCTGGCACCTCCTGTCACGGTCCAGTTCATGGGCGATCGAAGTCCCGGCAGGGGATGTCAGGACCGGGGGCAAGATGGTGGGGTGGGAGCAGGAACGGGGGTCCAGAAGCCAGGATTCAGGAAGCCAAGGGTCTGAGGGTCAGGAAGCAAGGAGTCTCAAAGTCAGGGGTCCGAGGATCAAGAAGCAGGGAGTCAAGAAGCCGAGGCTCAAGGATCAGGAAACAAGAAGCCAAATGCAGCAAGGCAGGAAGCGTGTTTTGACCTTATAACCCTTCCCAGCTCTTGCCACCAGGTGCTGTGAGTTACCAATCGGCCTCACCTGTGAAGCTGCGCCTTGCCTCTTCAGAAGAAATTTAGGAAGGCCCCAGTCCTGCAAAGTCCTATTGGTCACAGGGCCTGGCTCCTGCATGCACACCTGACACCTCCTGGGCTGACTGCAATCATAGAACTGTACAGTTGTAAAGGACCACGAGAGTTATCTAGTCCAACCCCCTGCAATGCAGAAATCACAGCTGTAAGTAGGAAGGGAGGCAGGTGGGGGCCGGCTGAGGGCTGACTGAGGTTGGTGAGGCAGTGCCCCATTCTCCTTAATGGACCAGCCTCCAGTACAGTTGCCAGCAGAAGCTCTTTCCTTCTGGCCTTGCAGGAAGCCAACATCCCATTTTACAGATGAAGCACACTGATCCTGCCTTGCCTTGTCACTCTCCAGCCAATGGACCACACAGGATGCTGACAGTAGCAGTGACTGTGGGTGGGGGTGGGGAGGCATTATTAATTCCATTTTGTTTATTGTTCCTAAGATTAGCTTTTTGGGACAAAGTCCCACTTCTCCTCTGCATGTTCTAGGACAGCATTCGAGGGTGGAAGAACCAGAAGGCTTTGCCGCTAAATTAAAATCTAATGAGAACAGGGTAGAAGGGGAGGGGTTGTGAATTAAAGCGGCGGCAGCAGCCAGTCGGCCAGTCCCTCCCAGGCATGGAGGCTGCGGTTGCTTTTCAAGACGGTCTTCCAAGAGAGATTTGCTCTCACCCTCCTGGTGTGCGTGGGCTTCAAACCCCTGCCCTGTAACTTGAACCCCCGTGCCCTCGCCTCCTCCTCCAGCCCCCAAACCATTTTATCGGAGTGGGTCCCCAGATTCCCTCGGTCCCTAACCAGCATGTAAACCCTGGGAGCCTAAGCACTGCCCCTGGCATTAATCACCCGTAATAGAAACCAGAACTGGCTCTCAGCCCCGGCTGAGTCAAGGAGACTTTTAAAGAAGGAGAAGAAAATACACTCGCACACTTTGGAAAATATACACATAAGCCTGGAAATGGTGCATGAAAGAAATTCCAGTCAGGCTACTTTGAAAGAATTAGCGCTCTCGCTCTCTCTCCCCCCCTCGCTTTCTCTCTCTCTTTAATGTAACTGGAAAAACATAAAGAGAGCAAAAATAGGAGCAATGATAATCTCCAAGGAAAAACAAAATGCAACTTTTCCAGTCTGTTGTTCAAAACCCAAGACTGGCAGTCTGAACTGGGGGGTGGGGGTGGGGGCGGGCAGGCAGGCACCCAAGATGTTGGGTAAGAAGACTGATTTCATGGGCACAGCCATAAAATCGACTTGATATCAACCCTTCTCCCAAGATGCGACGCCTTCAGAACAAGTGGCTTCCCACTGTTTTGTTTGCCCACAAACCACTTTTCCTTCAAAGTGGCATAAAAACATGAAATCCAAAATAGCAACAGTGAAATGCCATGGATTGTTTTTTTTTTAATGAACATCGAGAAGCAAAACATCTCAGCTGACAAAGAGCAGTGAGGCTGGCGAATATTCAGTGGTCAAGACACCAAAAGGGTCTTTCGGGGAAAGAGGGCCGTGGCCCAGTGGTTACAACATCTGCTTGGCATGCTAAAGTCGCCCAGTTCCGTCCCTGGGGGATCCAGATGAGAATGACCTTTGCCTGAAGACCCAGAAAGTCGCTGCCAGTCAGTGCATGCAGAACTGAGGCAGATGGGTCAAGATGTCAGACTAAATTTAAGGCGGATTCCTGTGTTTTTGAAGAGGCTATTCACCACTAAGTGGGCAGCCTGTTAGCGAAGGGTCTGCAGGAATATCCAATAGGAGGGAGTTCCACCGCTCTGGTGCTGTTACTGAGAAGGCCCCGCCTGCCCTGAGTCCTTGCAAACCACACCTCCAACTGTGACAGCTCCTAAGATTGAGAGAGAGAGGCCCCACATGGAAACCCCAGGGGGTGTAGTCTCTCTGTAAGAGTTTTACACATCTAATCTATGCATCATGCCTCAGAAAACCAATGACTGAGGCTGTTGCCTTCTAGACTTGCTTGTCGAGCAATAGGATGTGGGACACAAGAACCAACTTTATTCCTGATACGTTAATTCAGAACCCTTTTCATAAAATCACAGTATTATAGAGATGGAAGGGACCTAAGAGGCCATGTACTGTAGTCCAACCCCCTGACTCTGTCCATCAACAGCTCTGGCTATGCCTCCTAACAATATGTGGCCTTCAACCAATTATCCATAATGGGATGTGGCCCTCAAAATAAAATAAAAAAGTTTGCCTCCACTTGCTCTGATGCATCCATTTTGCAGATCTTTGCCATAGGAACAAAGGACTGGGCTGTTTCAAAGCACACAGCACAGCTGAACTGGGGAGAGATGAGTCTGCAATGGGGCATGGTGAGTGGGAAGGAAGAGGAACGCTCTTCTCACCCCACAGGATTTTTCCCATCAGAGCAAGAGTTGGAGTGTGATTTTAAAAAAATAAAAAATGCCAAGAATGTGATGACAATCCCAGCCATGTCCTTCTAGCCACAATTCTCCCTGGAGAGCTATTCTACTCTAGAGCTTCTCCCAACTACAGTGGTACCTCGCAAGACGAATGCCTCGCAAGACGAAAAACTCGCAAGACAAAAGAGTTTTTCATTTTTTGAGTTGCCTCGCAAGACGAATTTCCCTATGGGCTTGCTTCGCAAGACGAAAACGTCTTGCAAGTTTGTGTCCTTTTTCCTATGGGAAACCGTTTCAATGCATTCCTATGGGAAACCATGTTTCGCAAGACGAAAAATTCACAAGACAAAAAAAACTCGCAGAATGAATTAATTTCGTCTTGCGAGGCACCACTGTATCCCCAAATGTTTCTGGCCCAGGAAAAGAGTTCACAGACAAGTCTGGGGGACCTGATGGACAGGGCTTCCCTTCGCTTCTACAGTCCCTGCCTGCTTCATGCCACTTTGATGGCTCAAAATGCTCTGTGAAGAAAGCCAGACAGCATGCCCCCAAAGTGCTGCAATTATTAATTTCAACACCATATAAGGAGAGTGGAAGGAGTGGGGCTGGACTTTGCTGCTTGACAGCTCCAACTTCCAATCAAGGGCGAGAATCTTCAGGGTCCTCCTCAAAGAACCAAAATCTCAGAGTGGGCACATCTCGTCCCCATGCACCTGGCATCACAAAGTTTGAGTGGGAAGGGAGGTCATGTAGTCCAAACCCTGTCTGCTTTAAAGATAAAAAATCACATAAAGAAGGTCTGTCATGGAGAACATTTGATAACAATGAACAGCAACCAATTTATGTTATTTATTGGACTTCTTCATGTGAATTCTGTCGTGTTTGTATATTAATATCTTCCCCCCGACCCCGGTACATTTTTATTGTTATTTTATCCCATTACTCCCCACAATGAAGAGTGGGCTGCAAATACTTGAAAACAAGCAGCTCCCACTACAAACACTCCTCAGAGTGGCTCACATCATATGCAAAGAATGTTAAAAACAGCAACAGCCCAGCGTCAAGCGGACTGTGACAACTGGGCCACTCCAGCTCAGAAAGGGAGGTGTTGCCCTCTTTCTCTCCCTGCCACCCCAACACCTTAAACATGAAACCCCAGGAGGGCGGGTGTCGGTGGCTCAGGTTGCCCTGTTCATTAATGAGCCCCAATAGCTGCATTAATGGCTCAGCCCTGTGATGTCTGAATGCCGACCGCTGGAGTAATGTGACACGAACGAGCTGGGAATTAACCTCCTGGAAATAATAAGCAGGAGGGGAAAGGCCAGTCTTTTCCATGAGAATGGCGCTCCCCCTCTTTCCCACCCAGGCCTCTCCTCTTGGGCCGCTGCCAACAGGCAAGGCTGAGAAGAGCTGCTGTCATAGGAAACATTTTTGTGAATGGCAGTGGAGGATAACAGCAGATGAGGGTGGAGGCCGGTTTTGAACCAGCAGGGAAGGTCCTGGCAGAGGATCAGCTTGAACTGGACATCATCATATCTGGCTTATCAAAGAGTCACAATGCAAGTTCCAATAGTTTTTTAGTTTTTTTGAGGGGGGTGTTGCGTCATAATACCCATTCCCATCTCTGAGTGGGTCCCTTCTCATTGTGGCCACTGCCCCAGTCCCACTTGGCCTTTCCCAATCTGGGTGACTTTTAAAGACAATTAAGCAAATTCATGGAGGATCAGGCTATCCAGTGCTAGCTGTGATGGCTACGCTATACATCCACTGTTTGAGCCAGGATACCTCTGTGCACCAGTTCCCAGGAATGGCAAGCGAGGAGAGCACTGTGGCACACAGCTCCTGCTTGGGGGACTCCCATAGGCTGGCCACTGTAAGAACTACAGACTGCAGAATGACATGGGTTCCCCTTATGCCCTTATGCACAAGCACTGAGAGGGAGCATGCAAAGCAAGCAGCCTCTTCACTGTTGGCATCCTCAGGGGCAGGCAGTTCAGGAGGTCCACAGCAGGGATGCTTCAGGGATGCCTCCAGCCCTGTTGTGGCACATCTTTCATTCAGTACTGGGAGATGTTGCGGAGCAAGATTCCTGCAAGTTCTACCTGTGAATGTTCTACTTTGGGGGCGGCCAGAAGTTAGAGAGGCTCCTTCAGGTGACCTGCTTATTTATTTATTTTTTAAATAACTTTTTTATTCAAAATTTAAACAAAACATATTATCCAGAAACATATCATCCTTATTCCCCCCCATTTTTCCTCCCTCCCCCCACCCTCCCACACAAAACCCACCCCCCACCCCCGACTTCCCTCAGTTCCAGTCTCTGATTTCTCTAAAAATGCTGTTTTCTGCATGTTACACAGTTGTATAGATCCTCAAACTATTTAGCTGATTATTATCAATAAAAAGTTTGTGAATGTTTATTCAAAACCAGCCAAGGAGTCCAGTTCGCTTTGTTGCGTCTTCAAATACTTTGTAAAGGGTTCCCATTCATCTTTAAAGTCACAGTTATCCTTGTCCCATAGCTTGTATGTCAGTTTTGCCAGTTCTGCATAGTCCATCAATTTTTCTTGCCATGATTCTTTAGTTGGGGTTTCTTCAGTCTTCCATCCTTGTGCTATTAAAACTCTCGCCGCCGTTGTCACATACATGAAGATGTTTTTCAGTTTTTTGGGCAGATCTTTCCCTACAATCCCTAATAAAAATGCTTCAGGTTTTTTAACAAATGTTAAATGGAACATTTTCTTCAATTCGTTGTATATCATTTCCCCAAAAAATTTAATTACCTTACAATCCCACCACATATGACCTGCTTACTTAGCATCCATCCTGATCTGTTTGCACACAGTTTACCTGGAGGTTAGACTATGTCTGGTCTTACTGAGCATTCCTTCCAATCTGCTTCCTGCATTCATCCTGATTTGCCTATCTGATGGTTACATGTCTTCCTGTTCATCATTTATTCCTCCACACTTTTCAATGCATTTGCCCAACACTTTCCTAACTGCAAGAAGTCATGTTTAAAAAGTGGATTTGTTGCACTGGGGTGACAGAGCACTTGAATCTATTTCAACAATACACACCTAAATTACTGGTCAGGGCTTGAATCCCTCCTGCAAAATACTGACAGGCTGGGAGTGACACTTTTCAGGATTTACCAGCAGGTCTCTGGATGATTTGCAGGAGATTGGCAAGGTTTAATTTTTGCTCCCAGTTGTCTAATAATTGTGACAGTTAAAAGGCTTCCCCCTTCCTCAAACTGGGGTGCTGAAAAATGACACTTGGAGGGGCTGGGAACAAAGAGCAGGTTTGCATGAGAAAGGACTTGTGCGCTGGCTTCTCTTGCAATTTCCATTTGACCTAACTCAAACTCAGTCATCCATTGCAGATATCAGAACAGCTGCAGGTTCTGTAATGATGATATAAGCCAGCCACAGCTCCGAGCAAGAGGTAGTGAGGGAGGTCCCCTGTTCTTACTGGTTCTGCATCTTCATCTTGTCACCTTGTTGTGACGTCTTGAGGAAGTCCCTGAATAGTGCTGGTCTGTGCTGGGGGCCTGAGCTTCTCGGATCACTTGTAAGCAACTCTTATTGGTTGCTCCTCCAAGCAAATTTTAGGGTTCTTCTGCTGGATACAGGAAAGAAATGGCATGATCCACTTCTGATCCTCCTATGGGAGCAGTGGGAACAGAAGAGTATTAGGCTCCACACGATTCCTTGGCACAAGTTTGGCAGTGATTCTGGTCATCCAGAAAGCTGTATGCACCATACTCAGCCAGTGTGGTGTGGTGGTTAGAGTGATGGAGCAGGACCCAGGAGACCAGGGTTCAAATCTCCACTGGGTGACCCTGAGGAGCAGTACCTGCCTCTCACCTAATCTACTTCACAGGGTTGTTGTGGGGATTAAATGGGGAAGGGGAGCTCTTTGGAGAAAAAGGTGGGGTACAAATACAATAAATGAATTATGCCACTCTATTTATCCAGCCCTCTTTCTTCTCCCCAGACCCCACCAATCACTGAAGCCCTCTTCAGACATTACCAGTACCTGATAAGTCACACATGTGTGTGAGGGCAGCAGGACAAGCACCTGAGACCCAGCCCTTTGTAGTTCTTCTCATTGCCCTCAGTCTAAACCCAAGACTGGAGGCACCGGGTGAACTGGCCTAATCCAGGGGCCACATATTGGGGCTGCAGAGTGGAACCAATGTGGATGGACACAGCCTTAATGACAAATGGGCTCCACTTGTTATTGTTTAATACAAAGGAGGGGAACTTGTTGTCGGACCAGTTGTCAAGGAGGTGCAGGGTTGGGGGTCCAGCAAAATCTGATGGGACACCAGCTCCCTCAAAATCTGAATGAATTCTGTGAGGTGGAGGATAATCCCAGGCCTAAAAGACTGCTATATTTCCACTAGTTGGTTCCTAACAGGGGCTTCACGGAGGCTTTTGGCCCTCAGAGCTGATCCCTCCAGAAACAGCTATGAACAGAGGCAACAGACACAGACACCTTCCTGCCTTGGACGTTTTCACACTGACTAAACTGGTTTCCATGGGATTTCAGCTGCTGGCTGTCACTACATTTTCCTCTTTTTTTCCTCTTCCCCCTCTTTTTTATTTTTTGCTTTTCTCAAAGTAACTTTGAAAACAACAGCCACCACCACCTCCTGTCAATCCCCTTCCAAGATGGGACAAAGACCAAGGAAGCCGTTTCTCTCTGTGTGTCTGTTTGGATCCTGCATGGGCCCTGCACTCATCCTGATCCCAGTGGAAATGCTTTGGTAACATTATGGTGGCCATTCTGTTCCTCCTCTTGTTTTGCTGCCTAACCAGGGGAAATTGGAAAACGGCATTGCTTGCCCAGATTGCCTGGTTGCGTAAATCCCGTCCCTCCCTCCCATCAGAGCCTATTATCACAGCGGCAGGAGAAGTTTAGATAACATCTATCCAGCTCTCAGATTGATTATCCCCTTGTGATTCATAAATCATGGCAGGGTGGCTTACAGCCCTCCCTTTGGGGAGTCAGACTTGCTCTTCCCCCTTCGTAGGTGAAATGCCTCAGAGCTCGGTCTTCTCCTGAATATTTGCCACGTACCATTTTCCAGCCCTTTTTGGCGGGGTCGACGTTTCCCCCTGAAAAAGAGCACCATGAATGTGTGTGGACACTGATTGGTTTTCCTAGTTCCATTCTGTGCCTTTGTTTCCCTTTCCTGCTCCTCCTCTGGTGCCATTTCCTCCCTGGCTCCTGCACCTTCTAGGATTAATTGCATGGGGAAATCCCACTCAATCAGGGATCCCATAGTGAACGGGAGAAGTTTCCAATAAGTACCTAGCCAGTCAGGCCTGGCTGTGTGACATCGCATCAGATAACGGCTATTTAAAAGAATGAGCAAATGTTTTCACAAAGAGGACCAAGAAAGTTATCAGAGTGGGAATGGATTTTCCCAGTATTGCTTTAAATATTTACAGTGGACCCTTGGATTACATTACCTTCAAGTAACTTAACTTTCGGGTTGCAAACACGGCAAACCCGGAAATGTATACTTCCGGGTTTCGCCGTGCGCACATGCGCAGAAGTGCTCTATCGCACTGCGTGCATACACAGAAGCGGCGCCTCTAGATGCGGACTTTTCGGGGCATGTACGGACCCCCAGAATGAATTAAGTTCATATCCGTAGGGTCCACTGTAATTAAGATTAAGCACTGCAGAGGTATCAACATGGCTGCAAATCAGCCTGGAGACTACAAGTCCCCCACACCAAGTTCTTTGTCCCATAGCTGGTGTTTACCACAATGTGTGAAGTGCTGCTTCACAATCTGTTGGCACCTAGCACCTTCCTGGACAATGAAGCACTCATGTTGTCATCACACACAGTGTTAAAAAGACGACCATCATAGTGACCATCATTGTGTATAAACCTGGACTACAAATCCCATCATCCCTGACCAATGCCAATGCTGGGCTTGATGGCATTTGTAGGCCTAAACATCTGGAGGTCATGTTGGCTACCCCTGACTTAGACCTGGGGCAAGTCTGATGAGAAGCCTCATAAGGGTGAGGAGGGATCACTGACCTGCTCTGGCCCATTGCTGTTAAGAAACTGGTCCTCCAGGAGTTTGTTCCTTCAACCACCACTTTGGTGGGGCCACACAGGCTCAATCTTCTGTTGATATATTTCCGGTCTCAGGTTCAGGACTGTTCTATGGTAATGCCACATGCATCCTTCCAGAATCATATTCTTCCTTTCCTTTTACTTACCAGCATTGCCCTACCCTTTTTGAGATGGGGACAATCGGAAAATTTACCCCTTCTTCTAAATGGGACTATCCCTGGCCATACCCTGAAACTTAGAAGGTGGCTTTTGGCTACTTGGGGTCTCTCCAGCTCCCCTTGCCAGTCCCTTCTGACCATAGAGATGCCCTCAAGCCACGTGAAGATCTTTCTCAGTGACAAGGTCTCTCTTGATGGCTCATTTCATTCAGGGCAGACTCCTGCCGGCCACAGCAACACTGAGAGCTTCTGTTTCACATCTGCTCTTGTTTCTTCAGAGGCCTCCTGGGTCACTGCCTCTGCCCGGTCACCTCCCCTTTGAGCCCCTCGGAAAGGTCAGGGGAAAGCCACCCTCCTCCTCCTCCTTCTCCTCCCTGCCTCTGTCCTTTTGCAGCATTCAGAAACACCTTGGATTCCACTCAGTCCATCGTTTTCTTCCATGTACTATGGGCAACACCCATATTTCCTTCAAACACCCCCCCCCCCCAGTTTCATGGAGACATTATCCCTACAACTCGCTTTCTACTCATGCTGATCTTTGATACCACCAGCCCCCCAACAATGTCCAGATAAGCCCAGCAAGAAAACCAACCAACCCAGTCTTTGGGAACAAAGGATACAGCCCTGGGTGTGGCAGCAGACACACAATGCATTCTAAAGCACATCCCCCCCACCCACAAAGAATCCTGGGAGCCATAGTTTGTTAAGGGTGCAGGGAACTGTAGCTTTGTAAGGGGTAGGACAGAGCAAGGTCTGGTTTTCGACATGATGTATCACCAGGGTCCCCCCCCCCTAGAAAAAGAGGTGCCGGAACTTGCTTGCCCTTCTTAGGGGGGAGCACCAACTGTTGATGGAAATAAGGATGGGGTAATGTCCTGGCCATTAGAGACGTGGGTGGCACTGTGGTCTAAACCACAGAGCCTAGGGCTTGCTGATCAAAAGGTCGGCGGTTCAAATCCCTGCGATGGGGTGAGTTCCTGTTGCTTGGTCCCTGCTCCTGCCCACCTAGCAGTTCGAAAGCACGTCAAGTGCAAGTAGATAAATAGGTACCACTCCGGCGGGAAGGTAAACGGTGTTTCCGTGCGCTGCTCTGGTTCACCAGAAACAGCTTAGTCATGCTGGCCACATGACCCGGAAGCTGTCTGCGCACAAAACACCGGCTCCCTCAGCAGCAAGAATACTCATCGCAAAGTATTGGAAGACACAAGATCTACCCACTCTGGAAGAATGGCAGATGAAAGTGATGGACTATATGACATTGGCCGAGATGACAGGCAGAATCCGTGACCAAGGAAAAGAGACGGCGGAAGAAGAATGGAGAAAATTTAAAAGTTATCTTAAGGACTATTATAAACTTAATGAATGTTAGAATGTTGTGGTTTTCAGGAACAAAGGGATACAGTGATATAAGGTCAGAATACAGAGATGACTAAGATGACAGAGGTTGGAAAGTAACAATTGGGAGTTGCTATAAAATTATGGACATTGGGATGCAGAAAGGGGGGGTATGGGGAAGTCCCAGAAAAGAGGTTTATGAAAATATGTTATGAAATTATACGTGTATGTTTGTCTTTTTAAGTGTTTGTTTGTTTTCTAAAATTTTGTAAAACCAATAAAAATTTTATAAAAAAACAAAAAAACAAAACACCGGCTCCCTCGGCCTATAGAGCGAGATGAGAGCCACAACCCCAGAGTCGTCCACAACTGGACCTAACAGTAAGGGGTACCTTTACCTCTACCTAATGTCCTGGCCACTGTTACTACTTAGGGGTCTAAAACTGATACATTTTTACTTACCATCAACATATTGTTACAACTGTTTTTTTTATAAGGCAGAGCAACAGGGGAGGCAGGAATCGTGAGAGAAGTGATGACTGGCTTCACAGTTTTTCCTGAGTTGTGATTTTTTACATAGCACGCAAACACATCATGATTCGCGATATATCACCATGTTGAATATTTTGAAAGTGTTACCACAATGTGGACTTCAAACTGATTTTGGATGTATTAATACATCACCCAACCCTAATGAGAGGTGAACTACAGTTCCCAGGACTCTTTTGGAAGGTGATTTGAACATATGGTCTGTATGCAGGCAGTGTCTCCATTGAAACAAATGACTGGTCAATGAATTGCCTGAAGGAAGGAGGGACCGCAGCTGAGTGACAGAGCTTTGCATGCAGAAGGTTCAATCCCCAGAGCTCAGGAGGCATGTCAGGTGTTGAGGCAACCTCTTAGCTTATGCCTAGCCATGAACCTTAGCGCTCTGACTTCACAGCTGAACTGTGTGCCCTGCAACCTGATTAATGTTCAGGCATTGTAGTGAATTTGGGAATCAAGTCTTTGGGAATCATTGTGCTGAGAGTCCGAGCGCCATGCCCGTGATGGGGAGCCAGACCATTGCCCAGCCCTGACTGGAGGCCTCAATCCAAGGGCAGCTTTTCCAAGGCAAGGCACTAAACAGTCAGGCCTCAAGGTCTGTGGGTCCTGGCTACCCAATGGATAGCTCAATTGGTTAGGGCTTGGTGCTGATAACCCCATATGGGCCAGCCACCTATTCCTGCATTTCGGGGGGTTGGACTAGATGGTCCTCAGGGTCCCTTCCAACTCTACAATTCTATGATCTCTCTTGATTCTATGATCCATGATCTTGATCAAGATCTATGATCTTGATTCTATGATTCTATGATCTCTTTTGGATGCCTTCAGTTCTCTTTTTTTAAAAAAAATATGCAAAACATTAACAAAGTGCCCTGCTCTATAGCACCTGGCAAAGGCCAGGTGGACGGAAGTGGAAAACCCTAACCCTAACCCCACCCGACCACCACCACCGCCCCATGCCCATTTCCACAGCATCTGGGCTCTCCATAATCCTCATGGGCGCAGTGCATCTTTTAGAGCCGACTGTGCCCTGGAGTTCACTTTGCTGGTTTCTGAAAGGCAGATGAGACATTGCTTTCAGATCAGGAACATGGTTTTAATTTTCCTCTCAGATCCATAAAGCAGAACAGGAGAAAAGGAAGGGAGATTTATGGCTTCCACATCTCCTCCACACGCAGTTTATGTGTAGCATTTATCAGGTGTTGGGCACGTGGTGGCAGCTCTCGGGGAGTGCCAGAGCCTGATCAAAAGCTGGGCTCGGTCCTCGCCCTCCCTCTTTCAACATGCGCAATCTCATGATGTGATCTATAAATGGACACATTAACCTCTCCGGCTGGAACCGGAGATTCATTTGGGGATTTTGCTGTCTGAAGCCCCTGGAATAAGCCCCCTTTGCTTCTGTTTGCCAGGCTTGACTCTCATCTTCTTTTGACGTCTCCCCTTCTGCCTTCCTGGCCTTGGAAGCCTTAGATTATTGCACTAATTCAGATTTCGGTTAAAGGAAGGAGGACACCCAGCAGCTCTATATGGACTTTGGCTGCCATACCTCTAAAGCACACAATGTCTTCACACACACACACACACACACACACACACACACACACACAATCCTGGGAACTGTAGTTTGGCAAGGCTGCTGGAAATTGCAGCTCATTGGTAAACTACAGTTTCCAGAGTCTCTGGGGGAAGCCATGGGCTTTAAATGTATGCTGTACGCACAGCTTTTGTTGACATTCGTCTTTGTTCTCTGAGGTGAACTGAAACAGCCAAGAGGTCATTCTGAAAAGCCTCTGGGAAAGCCTAGACAATGTATACAAAAGGGCATTATTTTCCTAGCAGAAAGTGTCCGTAAAAAGGCACATATTACTAAAAATTGCATACAAAAGTGCAGTACAGTAGGGGAAACTGCTTGGCAAAAATGTGTATATTAGGAGAAATTGTCTGCAGAAATATGTATATTAGGGCAAATTTGCACTGTGGAAATGTGGAGGGCTGAATTTGAGACTAGAAAAATGGAAAAGTGAGAGAAACCAAAATGGACAGATTTGCTCATCCCAAGTTCCAAATAAGGCTTCAGGAACTGATAAAGTCTGAAGTTGTTCACAAACGTGCTGGGTTCACCCTGGTCTCCACCTTTCCCTTGGCTGCTGCAGGAGGGCTCTTGCACCCCATTCCCTGCTGGTGGTGGGGTTCCCAGGGGAGGCATCTGGTTGCCGCCCCCCCCCCCATGGGAAGGGACTACAGGACTAGGTGCACCTTTAGCCTGATCTGTGGGGGCCTCCTGGTCTCCCCTGTGCGACTGTCGGCTTCTATTTGTCTAGCTTTGACAATCTGCTACCATATTGCCTCACCAGAGCTGCTTCTGCAGCACTACAAAAACACCACAGAAGTGACTCTCAGTGACCTCCTGCAGAGTGAAACTAGGCTTTATTTCACCTGGGTCAAAGACCCAGTTCGGCATTTGCATGATCACCCAAACATAGCTGTGAGCCTCAATGGTGTCCCTCTGGGGCAAAAAAACAACAACTGGCTAGCCCCCCTATACCTACAGCTCTTCCTTCCATTTCCTAAACTTAATGAAGAAAGAAAGGAAAAGGTGCAGAGTCCTTAATGGGGGTGAAATCATCCTGAAGTCAAGGCTAAGCTTTGAATTAACCCTGCTGAGAGGGACACTTTAACAGCAGCCCCAGGTGGCCCATCATTGGAGCAAGCGATTAGCCATTGATCAAGCAGACAAGAAAGCTCTTGATTCCATCTAATGCGCAAAAAACGACCGTGAAAATATTCCTCCAGGGATGTTCCTTCTTCTGCATCCTGAGTTGTCCCTGAAAACCACAAGGGAGGGGGAGGAAGAATCTGAACAGCAAGTGTCCCCCACTAGATGAAGAACCAACAGTAGTGATAATTAGGTGTTTCTTTTTTATCAATCCATCTTGCAAATCCAGAAATTACATTTTTGCAAAGTGGGCTCCGAACACAAAGCAGCTGCCTCAAAGGACTCGGGTGGGGAGCATCCTCATAAGACCCCACCCCCACCCCCACCCAGCTGCAAATATTTCAAGGGCTGTCATTGTTTGAATGGATGGAGGGGGGTAGATGGGGAGGGGAAGAGGGCAGATGCGAATGTCGACATTTTTGAGAAACCACAATCTGATTTGGTCCAGCCACTGAGCAAAGCTTAGAAAAATAATTTCACAAGCAATTGATGAACGGTTTCCAGTTCAGAGCAGGCAAGGAAAGAAAAGTACAATGTGGTACCTATCAGACCCCAAGAGGGAGAGGCAAAGGCACAGAGATAGGAAGGAGAGGGCACAGAGGGAGCAGGGTGTGTGTGTTCAACATAAGAGATTCATCTGTTTGCTAGGCTAGTGAACAAATCTGCCCAGGGAACATAGCCTGCCGTGTCCGGCGAGTTTTCTTATTTTCACATCCAAATCTCACACTTTGAGAGTTAGAAGTGCTGCCCCTTTTGTTTCTTTCCAGAGACAGATGTGGTTTAAGGCTGCACAGCCCAATGAATCCCAAGTAAATCACCAGAACACTTTGTGTTCATAAGATGTTCACCTAAGTGGTCTTGAAAGTTCTCAACATTGTACCCTTCACGGCCTAGGACCCTCGTACCTACGGGACCGCCTCTCCCAGTATGCTCCATGGAGGACCTTAAGGTCCATAAATAGCAACACCCTAGTGGTCCCGGGCCCTAAGGAAGTTAGATTAGCTTCAACCACAGCCAGGGCCTTTTCAGCACTGGCTCCGGCCTGGTGGAACGCTCTGCCTCATGAGACCAGGGCCCTGCAGGATCTGATTTCTTTCCGCAGGGCCTGTAAGACAGAGTTGTTCCGCCTGGCCTTTGGTTTGGAGCCAATTTGATTCCCTCCCCCTCTTTCTTTTTTCTTTTCCTTTCTCCTCCTGTGATGAGGCTGCATTTTAATATTTTAATGTTGCGTTTTAATCTTGTTTTTAAGTTGTATTCATTCAACTTGTTTTTATTATTGCTTGTTAGCCGCCCTGAGCTTGGCTGGGGAGGGTGGGGTATAAATAAAAATTATTATTATTATTATTATTATTATTACTCAAGCATCAGGCACATGAAAACGATCTTACTGAAGATTGAATTATGTAACGTCCACAGCAGGGAGAATTCAGTATACAATGGAGGTTTGCTGTGCAATTCAAAACGCTGGGTGCTCAAGGCTCTCAACCACGCAGGAAGGCTCCATGAACAGAGATGTCTCCCCACTGCAGACATCATTCTCAGTACAATGGAGGGAGGGGGCAGTAGGAGACACAATATTTTGGAATCAGGACTAAATACATGGCCTCAACGCACCTTTTGGCACACTTCTGTGTGAGCAATGTGTGAAGAAATGGCAGAAATGCCAGAATCTCTTACATAGCAAATAGGCTTTAAATGTTGACGTGCAGTTGTGAGCAGAGAGAGTGATCCTGCAGCTCAGAAATGAGCTGAGTCTACTGTAAGATCCCCGAGCAATGTGCAGTAGATCAGCAAAGGATTTCTAATCCGAAGCGGTCTAACTGAGGTCTTCTGATGGGGCACTTTTGAGGTTCAGTTGGCCTTTACCGGCTGGCGTTTAGTGTGGTAGGCCCTGCCCTGTGGAACTCCTTGCCAATAGAAGTTTGGCAGGAACCATCCCTGCTCGTTTTTAGACGTCATCTAAAAAGTGTATGATTCAGACAGGCCTTCCAGGATGGAGATTCTTGCTGATGTGTTTGATGTTTTCATTGTTTTCATTGTAATACTGTGGTTTAGCCTTGTGATATTTTATATGTACGGGTGGTTTATAAATATCTTTTAAAATAAACAAAACTCCCTCGTCTTAATTTAGACAGCTAAGCTGAAGAAATATTTGTGGGTCAGCAGAAATGGGTCTTTGTGTGAAATGACTCCAAGCAAGTCTCTTTGCTTACCCTCATCTCGGGCACACCAGACTTGCGACATCTTTTGCACCCATCTGGCTCCAGTTGGTGGGTATGTGGGTTGTAGATCAGCACAAAATGGACCCAGTAAAAGTCTGGATTCTGCCTTCTCTGCTCTTTTATTTTGGAACTCTTTTATCTCTTTGAAGGCTGCATAGCATCTTAACATTCAATGACAAAATTAATATTTTCTTGTACGTGACAACAGCAGCGAGAATGTTGATAGCCAGTAATTGGAAAGGAAATTTTGTTCCAACCAAAGAAGAATGGTTGAATAAATTATGCGAATACTTGGAATTAGCAAAGTTGTCTGATTTGATAAGACGAAAACCAAAAAGTATAATCCAGAAACAATGGAAGTGTCTAAATGATTATTTATGTAGACAAGGATTAAATGTAAGGTATTGGTTGTGTTTAGAATAGATTTATGAAAGATTTAGAAAACTTATTGATTAGAATATTTGTGTGAGATTGTATGGGGAAAATACAGAATAACAGATACAATCTTGCTTAAAATGTATATAGGAAGTGCAGTGTAAGCAATGGAAGTCAATCAATGAAATTTTATTATTTTCATGTTGAGATATTTGTAGAATAAATTTGGAAGAAATTCTTCCAACTTTTCTTCTTCTTTTCTCTTAATTTTTTTTCTTTTCTTCTTTTTTCTCTTTTGTTCCTTTTTCATGTATATGCGCTTATTTGAAGTGTATATGTGTGTATGTATTTGCAGTGTTCTGCTTATATTTTGTAACAATTATGTTAAATAAAATTTATTTATTTTTTAAAAAAACATTCAAGGTATGGCCCTTCTGGTGAGCAAGTCTAGCAGCTGCAAATGGAGGTGAAGTAGGGATCTGTCCGTGGTGCTTGAAGTCCAATGGATTTGATGGTTCTGCAAAGGACTCAATGGCAATGAGACTTACTACTGGAAACATTGCAGAGATGCACTGTGCAGGCGACATGAAAAGCTCATTGGGAAAGCAGAAATAAAGACATCAAGTCAAATGCTGATGCCTTCTAAGAAGGCAAACTTATAGATCTATATCCTTCCTGAAGTTAAGCCTAAAAATATAAGAAGAGCCTTTGCTGGATCAGGCCCAGGACCCATCTGGCCCAGCATCCTGTTCTCACAGTGGCCAACCATATACCTCGAGGATTGGTTTGTGTTAGGGGGAGGGACTTACCCAGCCCAAGAAACCAACATGTTTCATTGCCCATTTATAAATCATAGTATTTGGGGGCTTCTTAATTTTCAGAGCATCATCATCATCATTTATTTACACCCTGCCCATCTAGCTGGGTTTCCCCTGCCACTCTGGGCAGCTCCCAACAGAATAGTAAAAGCACAATAAAACATCAAACATTAAAAATTTCCCTAAACAGGGCTGCTTTCAGATGTCTTCTAAAAGTCTGATAGTTGTTTATTTCCAACTGATGGGAGGGTGTTCCACAAGGCAGGTGCCACTACCGAGAAGGCCCTTTGCCTAGTTCCCTGCAACCTCACTTCTCGCAAGGATGGAACCGCCAGTACTAAGTACTGATAGCTCGTCTGTATCTATATTTTGGAAAGTTGCTTGGCTGCAGTGTATTTGAACACCTCTTAAGATAGCACAACCAAATTTTGCTTGATGGTTCCTGAAATCAAGGAACAGCCTTTTGCCAAACTGGGGCGCCATTTTGAATCCAGATGGCGAACTGAACTTTTCAAAACACTTTCAACCACTGAGCCCATCTGTTTTGGGGTTTCTTTGAATTCCCAAGTGGAGCTGAGTAACGAGGCTGCTAGCCCTATAGATGGCGAATCCCTGAAAAACTTAACAAAGTGGCTGAGACTAAGATCACTTGTTCTTATCTCTGCTTCTCATTTTGTATTGTATTATGTTGTGCACTGTGGTTTGCTGTTGCTTTATTGATTGGAGTTTAGAAATTACTTATTGTAACTGTTGAGTGGATTTCTGTTTAATTTTGAAATGCTGATATTTAATATTATTCTATATTGTTTTAATGAATGTTGAATGTTATTTTATTTGCATATTGTATATTGTATTATGCACATTGTCTTATTTATATGATGTTAGCCGCTCTGAGCCTGGCTTTGGCTGGGGAGAGCGGGATACAAAAAAAAATTATTTATTCATTTATTTATTTATTGGCTCTGGGCATATTACATTTATTGGGGAAGAGCCTGAACGCTTCAGGAGAGCGATCCAGTGAAGAGAAACAGCTGTCTGAAGAAGACAGAGAGGACGAGGACAAGTCAAGGAGGCACCTTATTCAGATTGGCTTCCTCTGGCCTTTGAAGCTGCTCCCCCTCCCCCTGTTTCCCAAGATGTGCCGTGTTTTGGAAGAGGATGGTGTTCTCTCTAGCACTATCTATATATAGAAACTCTATACGGCTTTGATGGGTTTCCATAGACCCACATGATCCCATTCATGCTTTCCATTCTCTTAAATATTTATAAAGGTTACAAGGGCAGAAATGTTTTTTTTAAAAAAAAGAAAAGAAACAGAAAGCTCTTAGATATAAAGCCAACTGAAAAAGAAAGAGAGAGAGAGAGAGGAGCGCTTCTGTTCTTTGCCAGGAAATCTGGCATTAATCAAAGACACTGGAAAGAGGCTACGTAAAGAAAAAGAGGAGCTGATAACCTTTTATTTCTCCGGTCATCATTCACCGTTATTAATAACTTATCGGCATTGACAGACTTGATGCCTCCCAGCTGGATTTGGGTTTGTTTGGCTGAAGATAAATTGTGCTGGCTGCTCCCCCCCCCCCCGACCAGCATGTGGGTGAGGAAGGCCTGGTTCCAGGCTGGATTAAATAATCATAATAATAGGAAAGATCCAGCAGCAGCTACCTAGATGGAAAATTAGACAAGGGATTAGTGCCTTGTATCTGTTAAAGCTTGGAAGCCGCTTCCAAGTGGCTGACCTTTTCTCAAGGAACACTTAATGGGAAGAGAAAAATAAGCTCAGCTCAGCTCTCCTGCGTCAATTTGTCAGCTGGATGACAGCAGTAAGAGGCCCTTCTTGGGATTACCTCACTAGGGCAGGAGCAAGGAGCTTCTCTGTGTTGGCCCCTCAGGTTTGGTGTGTCCCCTTGCATGGATTGATGGATATTGTCATCATCAAATATCTAACCCACTCTTCATCATAAGGTCCGAGGCCAGATTACAATGATATAAAATTGCAATATTAAAATCAATTTAAATAATTTACAGCTACAAGTCCTGAGTCCTAAAAATGTTTCAAAGCATATGATGGAAAGCTCTGCCGTGAAGGAGCCCAACACACCACTCTAGGGAAGGCTTTCCAGAATCTGGGTACTGCCCCAGAGAATGCCCTTGTCCGGGCCACCAGCAGCCAAGCCTCTGAAGGCAGCAGAAGTACAGTCATACCTCGGGTTGCAGACGCTTCAGGTTGTGTTTTTTCAGGTTACGGACCGCCAAAACCCGGAAGTACTGGAATAGGTTACTTCCGGATTTCACAGTCGTGCATGCGCAAAAGCACTAAATTGTGCTTTGTGCATGCTCAGAAGTGTCGAATCGCAACCTGCGCATGTGCAGACGCATCGCTGCTGGTTGCAAACACTGTGGGTTGCGAACGTGCATCCCGCACGGATCACGTTCGCAACCCAAGCATCCATTGTACCAGACCACTCTGCTTATCTCAGTGCTCAAAAAAGGCCTGTAGCAGGGATGGAGGAGAGATTGGATTCAGTTCACATTTAAAGATGAGCCGACCTAATTCTTTCTAGAACAAGATGAGAACTGGAACACAGAACCGTCTTCCAAAATTCACACTTCCCCAGATTTTGCAATGCAGTTCTCCGGCCAAGAAAGGAGCCCGAAAATGCATATATTGGGGTCAAGAGTCCATAAAAGTGCTTATTTTTGTGAAAATTGTATACGAACATACGTTATCTTTGGGGAAACATCTTTGCAATAATGTGCGTATTAAGGAAAATTGCATACAAAAATTGTGTACAGTGGTACCTCGGGTTAAGAACTTAATTCGTTCTGGAAGTCCGTTCTTAACCTGAAACTGTTCTTAACCTGAAGCACCACTTTAGCTAATGGGGCCTCCCGCTGTCACCGCGCCACCAGAGCACAATTTCTGTTCTCATCCTGAAGCAAAGTTCTTAACCTGAGGTACTATTTCTGGGTTAGCGGAGTCTGTAACCTGAAGCGCTGTAACCTGAGGTACCACTGTTTATCAGGAGAAATTTGCACTATGATGCTGATGAAATTCTCTTGAGGACTTTTAAAAATATATGTAAATAAAAAAAGGCAAGCTTTTTTGGAAATGCAGAAAACAGAACTTAAGGTGGGAAAAATGAGGAACTGAGAGAAGTGGAAAATGATAAATTTGCCCACCCTTTTAACTTTCAGGGAAGGATGCGGCCTTTCAGATATCCGGGGGGCTGACAAGACTTCTGGTGGTGCAGCTCTGAAACACCTCAGAACATCAGGTGTGGGGGTGGAGAGGGGGTTGAACTCCCCCCCCTGAGATGCCGTTTCGGAACACAGAAAGCATTTCTCTCTTCCCAGCCTCCTTGTCTCCTTTGCGTCCTGAGAAAGAGCCCCTCTCTCAATATGCTGAGAGCGGCATTCTGCTCTGGAAGGCGCTGAGCTCGCAGGCCCAGCTGTGTCTGCTGGCACGTCCTCTTGCGAGCTTTTGGTTTCCTGACTCAGAAGTGCAAAGGAGGCTTCTGGAGGGAGCACGTGGGCGGCAAAGAGGCCGCTGACGCAGTTTGGGAGGGGTCACCGGGCTGATTCTGAGGCCTGCGGTGCCGTTTTAGGTAAACCAGCAGACTTCAGAGCACTCGTTTCATTTGCGCTCGCTTATTGCAGCGTTTCTGTGTTGACTTTCTCGAGCCAAGTCCTAGCCGGAGGTCATTTACACCGAGATGAAATAACTGTGCAATGTCAAAAAACAAACAAAACAAAGGGCAGGGGTGGGACACGGCGAAAACCTCGTTGGGTAAAAGCAACCAAGGAACCAATTGTGAGGAAGAATCCTTAAAGGAAAAAAAGGGAAAGGTTTTATAAATAGTTATTTTTTTTAACCAGTGCAGCAGACTCTGCCTCATCGCTAGAGAAGTTCCTCTTGAGAAGCTCCTTTGAGAACACTCTATAACAGCAAAGGGACTTGGTAAGTCCTAGCCATCAAGCAATTGTCAAGTCTTGCTAAGCCCCTTTCAAAGTGCTCCCTTGTGCAGCACTGGTTATCAGCTGATTGCTGACTCCTGACGCAAAGCACCGTTCCAAAGTGCTGTATAATGGGGGCAGGAGTGAGGGGTGTTTTGGCTTCACTGGGCAGATCCTCAAGGGCCAAATTTGACAGGTCAGCAGGGCTACCCCCTGGTCAGTTACCTGACATCAGGTAGCTCCAAAGCACTTTGCAAGGTGCTGCACACTAGGGCTGGGTGATATCTGGTTTTCAACATTGCAACGTATCACCAGCTAAACATCGCAATATATCAATATATCACCGTGTCTGAAATAAGGATGGAGTTATGTAGAGGCATAGGCTGGCTTCACGATTTTCCCTACATTGCGATTTTCGCATAACACACACACAAACACACACATCATGATTCGCAATATATTGCCAGGTCAAAAATTATGAAACCGATATCATGATATGGATTTCAAACCGGTTTTGGATGATATATCAATACATCATCCAGTGCTAGTGCACACAGCCAAACAGAGCAGGATTTAACCCCTGCAGTTTGGGGGTGGGTCCCCCTGTTCCTAGCAGGGAACAGGCATTCACAGCCAATGCAGGATATAATCCCATTTCTGTTAAAGCTGGCTTCGTGGCCTTTATCTGTCTTGTGGACACTGAGGTCCAGCACCGAGGGCCTTCTGGCAGTTCCCTCATTGTGAGAAGCAAAGCTACAGGGAACCAGGCAGAGGGCCTTCTCAGTAGTGGCGCCCGCCCTGTGGAACGCCCTCCCATCAGTTGTCAAGGAAATAAACAACTACCTGACATTCAGAAGACATCTGAAGGCAGCCCTGTTCAGGGAAGTTTTTAATGTGTGACATTTTAGTGTATTTTGGATTTTTGTTGGAAGCCTCCCAGAGTGGCTGGGGAAACCCAGCCAGATGGGCGGGGTACAAATAAATTATTATTATTATTATTATTATTATTATTATTATTATTATTATTATCTTGTAATTATTTGAACTCCATTTTGTTGTTGTATGGAAAGTGTTGTATTACTGCACACCAGGATGAAATGTGGCTAAGAATTTCAACAAACAATTAAATAGCAGGGTCTTACTACCCACCTGTTCAACATCAGCTCCTTCAGGCATGTGCCCCATTCTGCCCAATGGTACGGCCAACCCTATCCATGGCCTCCTCTTGGTTAAACCCAATTGACTTACAATGTGACTCTATAGTCTACTCAGAAACACATCCCTTAAGTTCAGTGGAGCTTGCACCCAGGTAAGTGGATATCTGATTGCAGCCTGAGGGTCCAAAAAGACAGAACATGCATGTCTGTCAAAGGATAAATGCAACACCAAATGGTGATGTGCCAAATATATGCACAATCACAGATCAGAGATATTCTAGACATGATGTAGGATGAGGAGGCAGGTGGCTGGCTGGAAGTTTGGACTGCAGATGAGAGGTAATGTTTTAACATTTCCTGATACTGTTTTTAAAAGTTCCCTCCATGTAGAAAGCTAGCAATCACAGAAAAAGGTTTCACTCTTGTCAGAGCTGCTTCCAGATCCTAGCTCACGGAGGATCACGCTAGCCAGCGTTCACTTTATAAAAGTCTTTATTGAGTTACAGTTTCCATTCTCAAGCTGCTGCGTGCAGCTCTACGTCTTATGGGTTAGACCGGCGAAGCTCCGTCTGAGTCTCCGCCCCCTGTACACCAGCTTAATACCCTAGCCTTACTCCACCTTTTCCGCCTGACCGTTCTTCTCTGGGTCCCTCTGCCCCCCGCGGTCTCTTCCTTCCTGGACTCTTCTGACGCGGACCCCCCGGACCCTTCTGTCTCCTTGCGTCGGGCTTTAGGACCTGGCTCCCTTTCCGGGCTGCTTACTGCGCCACCTTCCTGTGCATTTGAACTTGGCGCGCGCGCCCAACCTTCCACTTTCCGCTCAACCGTTTCTTCGCTCCCCGATGGAGGTGTGGCCACTCCTGACTCATGCCCTCCCCCCTGCTGCGAGCTGCCAGAGCTCGATACCTGGCGCCTTTCCTCTCCACTGCGCTCTGTTGGTGACGCTGGCCCCGATTTCCAACTGCTGCCCTCTGAGCCTCTCTGGACCCTTCTTCCTGGGGTGTCCCCCTAGGCTCCCCCCTTGCTCTGGCCACTGGCGCTCCTTTCTGTGAATCTTCTGATTCACTGGAAAGACTCGGAGATCTCGGGTCGTCGTCATCACTCATCTTTTCTTCGGCCTCCTCCCCCTCGCTCTCTGTTTCCTCCCTTGCCCTCTCCTCTGCTCCTGAACCCCTGACAACTCTCCTTGTTGTGCTAACTTATTGCACCTGGGGAGCTGTTTGGGTGGATGAGGGCATCACAAATTCTGCCCCACCTGCATTCTTTGATTTGATGATTTGATGATCTCCTTCTACCGGTCAACAATAGAAAGTGTCCTTTCATACTGCATCACGGTGTGGTATGCTGGTTTGACATCATCTGATAGGAGGTGCCTACAGAGGGTGGTGAATACAGCACAAGATATTATGGGCTGTCCCGTGAATCCACTGGATGAAATAGTGGAAGAACGTTGCCTCAGGAGAGTGAGGAAAATTCTCAGTGATGATTCACAACCTAGCCGGCACTTTCTTGATCTCCTGCCCTCAGGCAGAAGATATAGAAGCATGATTAGTCGCACCAACAGGGTAAAGAACAGCTTCTATCCGTGGGCTGTTAGGCTGCTGAATGAAAAGACAACAACAGGGCAACTGACTTTAGGGTTTGGTGGGTGTGCGTCAGTAAAAGAGGGGAATTAAGACTAAGAGAGCTGAGTGGGGGGTGCTCATGTAATATCACTGTATACAAGTTGTACAAGTGACAATAAAGTATTTCAATTTCAATTTCAATTCAATTTCAATTCTGAAATGCTAGCTCAGTCTACCACCTCCTTTTGGCTTAATGTGCAGAGTTGAATCTATCTCACCACAGAGACCTCAGTTTCACATCACCTGATACAGCCGGTAGTTTAAAGTTTCGGGTCTGCCCTTCACAATTCTTGTCAGAAGCTTGAAAACATGTTCTGCATTTAATAGAAAAAAGAAAACACCATTTAGGAGGGCGTTTAACTTTGGTTTCTTTGGGGTGGCGGGGTTAAATACCAGTTAGAGTTGTGATTTCTGGGAATCTGACTCATATTGTTTGAGTCAAGAGCAGCAGAGAAAGGTGCATAGAAAATTGATGCCTGACACAAAATGAGTTGATGAAGTCAGTTTTGAATTGAAGGCAGAGCTGCCTCTGTTAGAGTGATTTTCCACTTCTTCTTTGGTGATCACTCGTAGCAGAGTAAGATTGTCTTCCATAAACACGGTCTTAACTGTGAGTCTGTAAGTGACTGTGGAGGCCAATTCTGGATCCACACATCCTCCACAGTGGGGACATTGGTTTCTGGGCGGGAGTTGATCACAGTGTGGATTTGCCAAGCATGCTGCCTTCTTAGCACGTTTCTCCCTTGCATCCTGAGTTTGAGTATCTTCAAAGCCCATGACATCTTTGGTAAATGCTGTTCTCCAACTGGAGCGCTCACAGGCCAGTGTTTCCCAGTTGTCAGTGTTTATACTACATTTTTTAAGATTTGCCTTGAGACAGTCTTTAAATCTCTTTTGTTGACCATCAGCATTATGCTTTCCATTTTTAAGTTCGGAATAGAGTAGTTGATTTGGAAGACGATCATCAGGCATCTTTGCTTTCAGCCTGCTCAGATTGAAGAGCTTTCCATCTGTTCGATATATGATTTCTACTCCGGTGGGGAGTTTCCCTTCGACAAAGTGTAGGATCGTGGCAATGAAAATAATGAATAGAATTGGGGCAATGACACAACCCTCTTTAACTCCTGATTCCACTGTGAATGGTTCACTTTGAGAGCCATTGTTATCTGCGATTATTGCTGTCATATTATCATGGAGGAGCCGAATGATGTTTACATATTTATCTGCGCAGCCAATTTTCAGAAGGACAGTCCACAAGGCATTATGATTTACAGTGTTGAAAGCCTTCGTCAGGTCAATAAACACCATATACAGGGGTTGGTTTTGCTCTCTGCATTTTTCTTGAAGCTGTCGAGCAGTGAAAATCATGTCCACTGTCCCCCTAGAAGGCCGAAAACCATTTTGGGATTCAGGAAGGCTCACCTTGGATATTTTTAAGAGACGGTTTGCCAAGATCCTTGCAAGAATTTTGCTGGTCGCAGCTAATAGAGAGATGCTTCGATAGTTTCCACAATCAGTACTTTCACCTTTTTAAAAGAGATTGATAATTTTGGCATCCCTAAAGTCTGCTGGATCTCTTCTCTTTCCCAGATTTTTTCGGTGAGCTTGTGAAGTTGTTGTATAAGTTCAATTCCGCCCACTTTGAAGATTTCGGCAGGTCCACTGGCTTTGTTGTTTTTCATTTGGTTAATAGCTGTACACAATTCTCCCAGATTTGGAGATACTGCAAGCTCATCTCTAACTTGTATTGAGATGATTTCTGAGAATCTGACTCATATTGTTTGAGTCAAGGGCAGCAGAGATAGGTGCATAGAAAATTGATGCCTGACACAAAACAAGTTGATGAAATCGGTTTTGAATTGAAGTAGAGCTGCCTCTGTTAGGGTACACTCAGTATCAAAATAGAACTTGAAATGTGCTGACTTTTCCATGTATCTTGGTGAAATATGCATTAACAGAAGACCTGTTATAGTCACCTTTGGATCCTGTTTGGATGGCATCCTTTCTTTTGGAGCTTTTTTGTGAAATTTGAGTGGATTAAACTGAACGCTGAGGCCCTTCAGATGTTGCTAGACTCCAGCTCTCTCTCGCTCGCTCTCGTGAGGGCAGTTAAGGTTGCCATATTTCAAAGAGTGAAAATCCAGACACAAAAGGTGTTGAGCTTGTTTTGTTTTGTTTTGTCCGAAATTGTTGAGCTTTCCCCCCAATAACTCAAAAAATGGTTTTCCAGCAATTTTTATTGAATTTTGCAAGAAAAACTACACTTCCGGCACTGTTTCCAACACCTATGTCTGGACATATGGCAATAGTTGGTGGGGTGCTTCGGGTAGGGTCATAGGAGCCAACTCCCAGAGGACAAGGGGTCTTCAGTATTCTCAAAATATTTAAAGGGGCCAGACACACACCCCAAGTTGCTGGGCATTGCCATTCAAATGCTGTGCATGCACCGCATCATGTGATTGATTATGTAGAACAGGACAGGGCTTACCTGCCCCCCCCCAATATTTTATTCAAGTTGGCACCTCTGCGCAGGGTGGTGGCACATTCTGGCTACCTGATGCCAGTGATGGAGGAAGGGGGTGTGGTGGGGCGGTCCACCCCAGGTGTCATCCTGAGGGAGGTGACATTCAGCACGCCACCTGTCCACGACTCTCAACTTCCCAAGCCTATCCCAAGCTGTTGGGGAAAGGGGGGAACTGAGCTGCCATTGGCCAACTCCTACCCCCGCCCTTGCCCCCATGGCTTTTCAGAAATTGGCAATCTCTAGCAGCCAAGGCACTCCATAGGGAGCTCACTTTCCCCTCCGGAACCAGCCTGACCACCCAGCCCAGACAGGTGGGGAAAGTGATGGATGCACCCAGGGCACAGGACTAAGGGAACTCCCAAGGTCCCGCGGCCACAGCTGTTGCTCGCTTGGCTGGACATTGCTGGCAAGGTGCAAAGGTGCCTTTGGAGACTGGGCCAGCTCCGCTGGTGGGGATGTGACAAAAAAAAAAATTCCGCACCAGGTACGACCTGACCTTGCTATGCCTCTGCCTGATGCCAAATGTTGTTGTTGCTCACTGGAAGGGGAAGAGGCTAATCTCAGTGAGGGGAAGAGATGAGCAGGAAAGGAGAGGAGAGACATCGTAGTGAAGCCCTTGTCCCCAAACTCCTGCCTTTTGACAGAGGAAACATGCATACCTTTAGCAACTGACAGTACAGTCATGCCTCAGGTTGAAGTAACTTCGGGATAAGTATTTTCAGGTTGCGTGCTGCAGTGACCCAGAAGTAATGGAGCACGTTACTTCCGGGTTTCGCTGCTCACGCATGCACAGACAGTCATAATGACGTCATGCGCATACGCAGAAGCGGCAAATCGCAACCCACGCACGTGCAGACGCGCAGACACAGGTTGCGTTCGGTTCTGGATGCGAACGGGGCTCCAGAACAGATCCCGTTCGCATCCAGAGGTACCACTGTACAGTATCTATATATTCAGAGTTGAGCAATGAAAGATTGCCATCCGACCCTTGGACATCCTTAATTGTAAATCCGATCCTTTGTGAAACATGTCCTCACTGAAAACATTTGAAAGGGAAACCGAATCTCTCTTTGACGCTTTCCTTTAATTTTCTGCCTGAGCAAAACAGTTTTCACTTCTGTGTCCCTGGAATGGCAGGTTGTTGTCCGAAACCGTTGACAAATTTCTTTTTCTATCAGACTCAGCAGAAATATATCCCCAACTCCCCTCCCCCCTGGTGTGCTTTATTTATACCAAGAACTGTAGTAGGCCTCAAAAGGAGCCTAATATGGATTAGGAAACATCTGGAAATGCGTTTGTGTCGGCTGCCATAGCAAGATAAAGAATACGTGTCAACTGACAGCCCCAGAGGCCGCAGCCCTGAAAACATCTGAAGGCTCAGCCGTGGCTCCAGGTGGGGCTTTTGGCCCATGGCTTTCTATCAGCAGTTTGGTGGGGGGAAACAAACATTTGGTTTTGCAAGTCACCAGGGAGGGGGGGGCACCGGCCTCTCCCAGCTGGCTCACATTTGACGTAAGGCTATTGTTTGCTACCCGGGTGTTTTGATCTGAGTGGGGGCAGAGATGTCTTTGTAGTGATGCCTGGGCGTAAAAGTGGATGCCCCCACCTGGACTGATGGGCTGTATTCTGTAGGGACACCATCCAACGACAAAGCGAATTATTATTTGAACAGTGTTTGACTAACGAATGACTTGAGAGGGGGCACTTCCTGCTGTTTGCCAGAAGACTGCTGCGCATGGGGTGTGGAGGGAAGAGTCTGAGGAAAGGTTTTTAAAAAATAAAAATAATAATTCTTGGCTGTAATTTATAATAGGTCTGATTTTTTTAAAAAAAAAACAAACAGAAAAGTTTGTGCATCTTCACCTAGAAATGTGATGGGGAAATTTTGACCTGAGGCAAGCCCCGCATGGAAATTGCATATATATCAACAGCCTCAGAAAAACCGGGACATCTCATTTTTCCTGGAAGAGCACAGCAGCCATTTTGGGTGCCTTGATCTCACATGATTTCAGGCCAAGGTCTTTCCCCGAAAAGGCATTGGGGGGGTCCTTGATCTTGTGCTGCACCCCAAAACATGTGTTGGACTACGCTTTGGCCCAATCCATCATGGCTCTTCTTATGTCTTCTGGGAGCGCTGTGTTTGGTAAAACCCATTTTCAACTATGCCAGGAAAACTGCATGCCTGGAATCTCCCTTCACCTTCATCCTCAGTCACCAAAGATCCAATGATGTTTCCTTCTCTCAGGGGCCCAAGGATGAAACTGGGCAAGTGTAACCTGCAGGAAACATGACAGTGTGGCTTGTTGAGACTGAGAGGAGAGAGAACATTGACTAGCAGACGAACGAGGCACTGGGCAGGAAAGGGCTCCAGCTTTTGCCAAGACAAGCAGCCGACTCACGCAGCATCTGTCAAAACAGCAACTGAAACTTCAGATGTGATTAAAAAAGACCAAACTTCCAATGACATCTGTACGGCGGCATCAAGTCTGTAGGAGGCAATGCTTTCAGATAATGTTGAATGCTGGGATCCATCGGAAGCTCATCAGATTCCTGGCGACCTTATGGGGAAGGATCAGGCTGTGTATGCAGATGAACAGCAGGCTGGACTCCCCCCCCCCCACTGTCAATCAATGAGAGGAGAAATTGCACTTGGACAAATATCAAAAGGGAAAGAATTTTTGGATGAATTTCCCTTGGGTGTTGTTTTGTTTTGTTTTGTTTTGTTTTGTTTTGTTTTGTTTTGTTTTGTTTTGTTTTGTTTTGTTTTGTAATGCTGCTTTTGAGGGTGTACAGTAGTACTTCTGGTTACAAACTTAATTCATTCTGGAGGTCCGTTCTTAATCTGAAACTGCTCTTAACTTGAGTTACCACTTTAGCTAATGGGGCCTACCACTGCCACCACGCCACCAGCACATGATTTCTGTTCTCATCCTGAGGTAAAGTTCTTAACCCAAGGTACTACTTCCGGGTTAGCAGAGTCTGTAACCCAAGGTGTTTGTAACCTGAGGTACCACTGTACTCTCTTTCATTCTACAAACCCTCTCTCTGCCCTCTGATGCCTTCTGGGTGTCCATGTTTCCTGAAAGCCCAATGATGTCCTCCAATGGACTTTCCTGTAAGCAAGGGAAAGTAGGAAACCTCCTACTGACACCTGCGCTCAAGGAAAGTTCAGAGCAGGATTATTGTCAGGTGTAGCCTGGAAAGATTCGCAAGAGCTGGATAAAGAGGCCTGGAAGAGCTCAGAGTGGCATGGGTAAAGCTGGCCCTGAAGGTGCTCCTTCCCTGGTGTAAGATGTGCGTTCCATACATGGCATTGAAGCTGGCAGCCACACAAGCAATGCCTTCACACAATAGAGAAGGTTAAATATATATCTATATAGTGCAGCTATCTTTTCCATAGTAGGGGGAGGGAGTTGGTTCCCTCCCCAAAAAGTCCAAGGTGGCTCAAATCAACATGAATATTTGTCTGTCCGTCTGTCCATCCACACATGCAAAATTATAGGGAATGCAGCCAAAGGATGTTCAAAGCGATGAATGTAAAAGCAAGCCAAAGGCCGCCAAGGACAATTCCATTGTTCCCTCTTGGAAATCTCCGATGGAACCCCCTGAGGAGGGGCCACCGCAAGCCCCTCCCAAAGCTGTGTAAACAGGAAGCAGAGGAAGTGAGGAGTCAATCCCAGGCTGATGCCCATCAGGAAGCGGAGCTCACGTCGTGTGACGGCTAAGCACACAATGATACGGCGGGAAATGGCTTTTATAAATACACCAGGGTCAAGGACAGGCTTGATGAACAATGAGGGAAACAAGGAAGGCGGGTGTTGGGAAGGACAATGTGAGCAGACAATGGTTGGAGCTGCAGGGAAGAGCTGCAGAACTGCAGCGATCGATCCTTTGCTCCAGCTGGTTGTGATTCAGGGGACATTCAGTGGGGAGGTAGCAAAGGAAACATGCCCTTTATCCTTTCCCAGGAGGTGCCCAGGTTCTTGGTGACAGAGCAACAGGCTCACCGGATCCATACTTGCCACTGTCACGTCAGATTTCAACCACATCTGACAGATGCCCATCTCATTTTAATAGATATTATCTATAGTGATATCATATCTAAATACAGTAAACAAAGAGCAACAAATAAATAAATAGAGCTTTGTGGCCTGTGGCTTCTCAGACAAGAGTGCTTCTTCATCCAATGTGAAAAATAAATTTTCCAGGGTTCTGAAATGTGCAGGGAACCTCCATAGTGATTATTGGTGGGGGGGACACACACATTCATTGCACAAGGTTGCAATGGAACAGAGGACCTTGAACCCCCATTTTCCTGCTCCCCCCGAAACATTTGAATTTAAGAAATAATCTGAACACCAAAGGAGGACTGATGTTGCACTTTTAAAATTGGAAGGGGGGAAAGTAGGTGTTATCCATCCTGAGACTCTGGGAATGTAGCAAACTAGGGATTTTATTTTAAAGTTATCTTATAAAAAAACAAAACAAAAAAACACTAATGGACCTTTGAGTTCGCCATCAATTTGCGTTGTTTTTGACACGGCAGCTAGGAAGCTGCACGGACCTCTCAAAGCTGCCTTTCAGTGACGTCAAAGGAAGCAAACTTGACTCAAGGAGATAGAGGAGGAAGGTGAAAGGCTGCTGCCTAGGCTGGCTCAGGATGATTTGCACTTGCGAGGTCAGAAACAAGTTGTACACACATGGCAAGAGGCATCCCGGCTGCCAGCCGCTCTCTTGATATGGCAAATGAGGTCAAATCAGTCACCCTCTGCCGAAGAATTGCAGGAAGCCTCTTCCTCAGTGTGTGGCTCTTTAAAGGAGCTGGTTTCAAGGGGCAGAGCTGGGGCAGTCAAGGGCAGGGTGGGGGCAAGGAGAAGGAAGGAGACCTCCTTCCTGAAAAGTGTTCTGAGAACACAGTTCCAAGACAGATGGGTGTCAGAATCCTCGAAGAAATCCCTGTCGCTGTCAGCATTGTCCTGGTGAATGGATTTGATTTGTAAGCACATATTTTAGAAGCTGACAAGAGAAACCTTGGGAAGCTTGTTTACTTGGGGAAAGGTCCTCAAGAAGACAATTATGACGCCTGACCCACAGTTGAGCCTTTGTACAGGAACAAAACAAACACACGCACCCTTATCCAGTGGTACCTCGGGTTAAGTACTTAATTCGTTCCGGAGGGCTGTTCTTAACCTGAAACTGTTCTTAACCTGAAGCACCACTTTAGTTAATGGGGCCTCCTGCTGCTACCGTGCCGCTGGAGCACGATTTCTGTTCTCATACTGAAGCAAAGTTCTTAACCCGAGGTACTATTTCTGGGTTAGCGGAGTCTGTAACCTGAAGTGTATGTAACGCAAGGTACCACTGTATATTAATAAAGTATTGCCAAGGCTGCAAATTCTGCAGCAGTTTGTGACTCATGTGCCTCAGAGATCCAGCCGGTCAGGACTTTCTGGAGCAAGAGTACTGATACCACCTGTCTGCTAAGGTATTTATTCAGTACCATCAATGTACCTGGTAATGGTTAAGAAAGCTTACAGTCTAAAGCAGAGCTTTCCAAACTTTTCTCTTTTTTATGCTTTTTATTGATTTTCTTACATGGTAAAAATTATACATTCCAAATAAAGTACAAAGGAAACAACAGATTACCAAATAAACAAATAGGTATAAATCCTTAAATTCCTAAAGAAGACTTGTATTTTTAAAATATTTTTCTTAAAGGTGAAATGACACCATCAAAAGAGGAGTAGCAGGAGAAACTGTTAGAATATCTTGAATTAGCAAAAATGACCTGAGACAACTCGGAGACAGCCAACCCAAAGGGATAAAAAAGAATGGGGAATTTATAAAGAATATTTAATTAAACATTGTCCACAAGTGAAAACCTGGATGTGCTTTGATTAAACTCTGCAATCTGTAAGTTAGATAAAGAATACATGAGATAAAACAAAGAAAGAAATGGAGATAAGGAATATTGAAGCAGTGATAATAAAGGGGGGGTAAGAGGATGAACCCTCCATGAGGAGGTTGGAAGTCATGTGGAGAAATTAAGTAATTGTGAATTAAGCTTTCCAAACTTTTCATGCATCATTTCGTGACACGGTAACTCAGTTTTACTAGCAAACCAGAGGTTAAACCAACCCCTTTCCAGTCCTGGGAAGAGTGTGGGGTGCATTCCCACAACACACCTACACACTGCAACCGACACACAAACGAGTCACAGCACAGTTTGGAAAGCTCTGGTGTAAGGTGTGGGCTTCATTGCATACGCCATGTTAATACATCAGCAGCTGTTTCTCCCAGCAGAAGGTGGCGGATGTATTCAGGACTCCATGCAAAAAATCAGGACTCCACCATTAATTCTAAAGTTGAAGAAAGGAAGGACTCTTCTCTTCCCTGTTGCCTTCTAAGAATATTTTTAAAAAAGACATTTTAATATGTTTTCCCCCCAAAAAAATTATATTAGAATATCATTTTTTATCATTTTATTGTCTTGTGATAATGTCATTGTCTCGTGTATGTGGAACCAATTATTTCTGTCCTGCTGAATTGCTTTAATTTGTTGTCCAACATCTGGAGCAGCGGAGGCTCGCCTCTCTTTTGTGGTCCTGATCTGCTGCTGTTTTGGCAGAGGAGTGCCTGGCTAAAGCAACCACTGCTGAGTGATTTGGATCAAGTGCTTAGACCACCTTTCTAGGTAGAGACGTGAGTGAGAACTCTAATGACGTTTCTGGAAAAGTTACACATTGTATTTCAGAACTGAAACCAGGTATCAAAAAATTCAAAAGTGGTCCCATTTGGTTGGTTTAAATGAATGCATGAAATGAATGCAGGAGTTAACTCAATTCTGTTGCAAGTAACCTGTCAGGCACTGTCAGATACTGCAAACTGTTGCATAGTAGCTGCAGGTGTAAGCCACATTCAGGCTATACATTTAAAGCGCTCTGATACCACTTTGAATAGCCATGGCTTTTCTCCAAAGAATTGTGGGAGCTATGGTTCATTCATTGTTGTTGTTTAGTCGTTTAGTCGTTTCCGACTCTTCCTGACCCCATGGACCAAAGCACGCCAGGCACTCCTCCCTTCCACTGCCTCCCGCAGTTTGGTCAAACTCATGCTGGTAGTTTCGAGAGCACTGTCCAACCATCTCGTCCTCTGTCGTCCCCTTCTCCTTGTGCCCTCCATCTTTCCCAACATCAGGGTCTTTTCCAGGGAGTCTTCTCTTCTCATGAAGTGGCCAAAGTATTGGAGCCTCAGCTTCACGATCTGTATTTCCAGTGAGCACTCAGGGCTGATTTCCTTAAGAATGGAGAGGTTTGCTTTTCTTGCAGTCCATGGGACTCTCAAGAGTCTCCTCCATAATTCAAAAGCATCAATTCTTCGGCGATCAGCCTTCTTTATGGCTGATACATTCATTCATTAAAAGGCCCCTATTCCCCTCACAGAGCTAAGATTTCCAGAGTTCTCATGGGGCAAGAATTGATTGTTAAACCACTCTGGGAACTGAAGAATCCCAGAATTCTTTGGGGAAAGCCATGACTATTTAAAGTGGTTTATCACAGTGCTTTAATGCACGGCATGAATGTGGCCCTAGTCAAATATTGGTTGTTATGTTAAAAACTCCAGATTTGAAATGCTGGCTTTCAATGTTTACTGACTATTCTTCACTCATGGTCGGTGGTGTAGCGTGGGTTGCCAGTGCCCAAGGTCGCATGGAAGGGGTGGATGGGTAGGAGGGAAATGGTCAGAGTACACATGACCATTCAGCTGCCTACTGGTGTCCCACATCACCCAGGAGATCACAGCCACAGGGATAAGAACAGTTGTTCCATTGTCTGGAGAGGTCACTTCCTGGTTCGCACGGAGAAGCCATTTTCAATGGAGCCTTGCAACAGAAGCATGCAGCTGTATTGAGGCAGCACCATGAGTTGAAATTTTGCACCCTTAACAATTTTGTGCCTGGGGCAACCACCCCTGTGCCCCCGCCACTACACCACTGTCCACGCTGTATTGACAGAGGAGGATTGGGGATTTGTTTCGGTGCAGTCCTAGATGTAGTACAGTGGTGCCCCGCAAGACGAATGCCTCGCAAGACGAAAAACTCACTAGACGAAAGAGTTTTCCTTTTTTTGAGTCATTCCGCAAGACAAATTTCCCTATGGGCTTGCTTCGCAAGACGAAACGTCTTGCGAGTTCTTGCGAGTTTGTTTCCTTTTTCTTAAAGCCGCTAAGCCGTTAATAGCCGCTAAGCCGCTAATAGCCACTAAGCCGCTAATAGCCATGCTTCGCAAGACGAAAAAACCGCAAGATGAAGAGACTCGCGGAACGGATTAATTTCATCTTGCGAGGCACCACTGTATATTGACAGCAGCACCCCAAAAAGAGACTTCTCCAGGTCTAATATAGGGCAAAAACACTTTGGGGTTCTGCTGGTCTTTCACCTCCTTTTTTGTGCACATCAAGATTTTTCAGCCTGGCTAAGCTGTGGGAGTCGTAGGTGCTTTGCTTCTGGGGCTTTGGGTGGATTCTAAACCTCTTTCCAAAATCAAAATATCAAGGACTTCAGTGGCCAAACGACTTTTGTGTGGGAACCATGGGAATCTCCAAAATCATACCTCCCCAAGATTATGGAATATTACCAGCGTTTCCCCCATTTGCCATTTCACAGCCTAATAAAATTCTTCTCTTATTTTCTCTTCTCTTGGTATCTAGATTGCAAAAAGGAATTTGCTTCCTACGAACAGCATGTGGAGTGGAGGAGATTGATACGAAATTGCAGAAATCTCCCTCTCTCCCTGAAGCTCCCATTGTCCTTCCTCTCTAAAGGTCTTTTCTCATTACTGCCCCTATTAAATATTGCATTTCCCATCACATTTGCCTAATGGTGTCCCTGACAACAAGTTGCCAGCTGTAAACGCCTCTCACCTTTGGGGAATGAGCAGAGTGATGGGGTTAATTTCCAAGAGGGCATCAGGGGACTGGAGGGAGGAGCACAGGGCCACAGGGGAGGATGCATCAATTAGTCCTGACAGGCTGGAAGGGGCTTGGTTTGTGCCTTGAATAATACTTATCTGCAGTAAAGCCATGGTCAGTTAACCCTTGCAGGTCTGGAGCAGGAAGAACATAAGAAGAGCCTGCTGGGTCAGGCCAATGGCCCATCTAGTCCAGCATCCTGCTCTCACAATGGCCAACCAGATGCCTATGAGAAACCTGCAAGCAGGATCTCTCCCCTCCTGTGCTTTCCATTTGGAAACAGAGCTGCTAGAAGCCCTCAAGCCCCCTCTCCTCCATGAAGATGTCTAATCCTCTTTTAAAGCCATCCAGATGGGTGGCCATCCCTGCCTCCTGTGGCAGCGAGTTCCACAGTTTAACTGTGCACTGCGTGAAGAAGGGCTTTCTTTCCTCTGTCCTGAATGTGCACATTTTTGCAACACAATTCCCCCTAATATAATGCACTTTTTAATGATGTCTTCATGAATGCATGCATTTTTCTGCAACCTTTACCCTAGCAATTGTATTTTTGCATGTACTTGGCTGCGGAGCTTCACTGCAAAATCCAGAGAAGGCTGGCTGAGTGAGTTTGTGTCCTGTTTTGGGAAGTGTGAATTGGGGACGTTTGCCTTTCGATGCAAGTGGAATCAAATTCTCTCCTGTCCCTATTTGTAACCAAAGCACCAAAGGCTTTCCTTCATAATCCTGGCATCATCCACTCTCTTTATTACAGCTTCAGCAGTTAAACCATTACTGCCATCGGTGATAAACTTCTGGGGTATAATTCCCAGGAGCTGGCATTCCCTTTAATTTCACAGCTCTTTTTTTTTTTTTTTTTTTTTTTTTTTGACTGGCTGCAATATTTAGAGTCGCATGACTTAGAACATACTGAGTGACAAGTCTCTGTGTGATGGGACACTGTTATTTTTGGATTCTGTTACAAATCTCTCGCCCCATGGAAAATCTCTGCTCCCCGGGGAGCAATCGAGAGAAGAAAAGAAAGGTCACAACCTTTTCAGGATGGTGGTTACTGTGTCCCTCCGAGGGAAAGCCTTTCTCAAGGCCTGAAAGGGGAAGGTGGCATTGGGAGTGAGCAGCCAACACCGTGGATGTAGGAGTTGCCAAGTACGTGTAGTGGCAAAGCCCCAGTTCAGTCTCTGGGCAGCTTTCAACATATAGTGGTACCTCAGGTTACAGACGCTTCAGGTTACGGACTCCGCTAACCCAGAAATATTACCTCGGGTTAACAACTTTGCTTCAGGATGAGAACAGAAATCATGCTCCAGCGGCGCAGCAGCAGCGGGAGGCCCCATTAGCTAAAGTGGTGCTTCAGGTTAAGAACAGTTTCAGGTTAAGAACGGACCTCCGGAATGAATTAAGTACTTAACCTGAGGTACCACTGTATTTAGAGTTGCCAACTACCCAGAACTGAACGTTTTTCTCCTAACCAGTTTCCAGATCAGGAAGATGGAAGGTCAAAACAAAATTGGATGGTCACCTGAACTTTCATTATGGTTTGTATTTAGTTCAGGTGCTCTAAAACAGCCTCCCATACCCTCCAACATTTCTCCAATGAAAATAGGGACGTCCTATTCCATAATGATAAAAGAGATATTTTTATTATTTATAACCCACCCATCTGGCTGGGTTGCCCCAGCCACTCTTGGCGGCTTCCAACATTTCTCTGATGAAAATAGGGACGTCCTAAGGGAAAGCGGGACATTCCAGGATCAAATCAGAAACCAGGACGGCTTCTGTAAATCCAGGACTGTCCCTGGAAAATAGGGACACTTGGAGGGTCTGGCATCCACCAGCCCATGTCCTCTGCTTAGCCAATCAAAATAATCACTACCAGCAGTTCCCATGCCTGCCTCCAGCATCTCTGTTCCACAGAAATGTCTTCTGTGGGGTGGTGGGTTCTTTTGCTCATTCCCCTCCCCCTTTTCTCTGTAAGAGGCCATGGCGGGGATGGGGGACAAGCTAAGGGATATAGGGCACAGGTGGGCCACTGATAGCTGTCCCACCAGGTCCAAGGGCTACCAGCCACCACCGCTAATACCTGAAACCCACTGCATGCCAGTTGTCAAATGTTGTCAAATAAATACCCAATATTTAAATATCACTGAATGTCATGCACAGATCCTGTTCACATCTACCTGCCTCACTGTCTCGCCAGAGTGGTGCAAGCTCTGATTATCTCTTGCTTGGACTACTGCAATGCACTCTACGTGGGGCTATCTTTGAAGGTGACCTGGAAACTACAACTAATCCAGAATGCGGCAGCCAGACTGGTGACTGGAAGCGGCCGCTGAGACCACATAACACCGGTCTTGAAAGATCTACATTGGCTCCCAGTACGTTTCCGAGCACAATTCAAAGTGTTGGTGCTGACCTTTGAAGCCCTAAACGGCCTCGGTCCAGTATATCTGAAGCAGCATCTCCACCCCCATCATTCTACCCGGACACTGAGGTCCAGCGCCGAGGGCCTTCTGGCAGTTCCCTCACTGCGAGAAATGAGGTTACAGGGAACCAGGCAAAGGGCCTTCTCAATAGTGGCGCCCGCACTGTGGAACGCCCTCCCATCAGATGTCAAGGAAATAAACTATCTGACTTTTAGAAGACATTTGAAGGCAGCTCTGTTTAGGGAAGTTTTTAATGTTTGATGTTTTATTGTGTTTTTTAATATTATGTTGGGTGCCGCCCAGAGCGGCTGGGGAAATCCAGCCAGATGAGCGGGCTATAAATATTATATTATATTATATTATATTATATTATATTATATTATATTATATTATATTATATTATATTATATTATATTACTATATTATACTATATTATACTATATTATATTATATTATATTATATTATATTATATTATATTATATTAATGTTGTTGTTATCGTTATTATCGTTATTACTATTATTATTCATCAGCGTGCAGAGGATGGTGCATGGCTGTTGCTTTGTCCAACGTGAGCTCATGCAAAAACCTGAACATTTTCACAGAAGGGAGGCTTTGTTGTTGTTCTGGACCCTCTTCGATGTACTTTGCGCTACTTGTTTAACGATGCAGCAGCAGAAAGCTACGCCTCTGCCTTCACTTTTCCTGCCATCTTCTTCAATTGACCCACAGCCACTGCGCCCTAAAAGTGTCTATTTTTAAAGTGCAGTGCTAGGCATTTACTAGAACGATGACACAACTTTTTGAACAGAGGTGGAAACAGGATGATGTTTCCCACTCAAATGCTGGTTGAAGCACGGGGGAGAGAGAGAGAAAGACTGTTTATAAAAAGGGTGTACGGATTAATTGCAGTGGGACTTGGTTCTAAACCAATATTTAGTCTAAAACACTCCACTCTGTCAGTTCCCATGTCCGCAAGCTCGTTTCCACCCGTAAATAGCTCCATTTATACCGAGGCTGTTAGAATGATGGCTGGCAACATCTATTTCATGAGGACAGGCAGGGGCAGAGCAGGAGAGGGTCATGGGCGGTGTATTTGCAGCCTGGGCAAAGGGGGCACCTTTGTTTACTCATGCTAAAAAGAGAGAGAGAGAGAATATTTTTTGCACTTTTGGCCCTTTAACCGTTAGAACTTCCCTGAGTTATTAAACCCTGTCAAAACCTCAGGAGTTATGAAGTGGTTTAGCTTGAGGAGCTTTCACACACGCAAACTTCAGGAGGAAAAGCAGGCCTAGAAGAGGACTTGACCTGACCTCACAGCTCAGCCAAACAGAACCCTCTGAATGTCCCTTGGGGTGGCAGAGCATCAGGCCAAGGAGATAGTGGAGGGAGGAGCTTAACCCTTTCCCGTCTGCTGTGGTCCTGATGAAAATTGCTCCCCCCTACCAGAGTTGCCATTTGTCCCTCCCTTGGCTTTGGGTGGAGGCTTCTGTCCTGATGCAAGGGGGCCACAACATCTTTCAGGGCTACTTCAGGGAACTGGGAGGGTTTAATAAACCCTCAGCACTCTCCATGATCCCAATGCTGCTAGATGGATGGATAGATATGGATTCACACAATTAAAATATGAATAGTTCGGCCCCTGTATGCACCTTGCAGGGTTGCTTTGCGAGTAAATGGTAGTGGTTTTGTGACCCAGTTTTCCAGGCATAATAGCAGGAGACAGGTCATTACTGTCTCCTTTAGAAGATTTGTCTGGTGCAGGAGAGGAGAAGAAGAAACTATAGCTGTCTATGCTGAAATTACCTCTTCTGCACAACTACTAGGAACCTAGGAAGCTCCCTGCCACCAAGTCAGACCATTGGCTCATCAAGCTCAGTATTGTCTGCACTGACTGGCAGCTGCAGCTCTTCAGGGTTTCAGACAGGACAACCTGGGACCTTCTGCATGCAAGGCAAATGCTCTGGCTGGTGAGTTACACCTCCTCCCCCAAGGCAAATGAGCCCTGCCCTCTTGCACCTGGACCCCCTAGGCAATAGGGCAGATGTAGGGCATACATCTTGCCAACAAAGACATCACCTTGCCAACAAAGGTCCATATAGTTAAAGTGATGGTTTTCCCAGTAGTGATGTATGGAAGTGAGAGCTGAACCATCAAGAAGGCTGATCGCCAAAGAATTGATGCTTTTGAATTATGGTGCTGGAGGAGACTGTTGAGAGTCCCATGGACTGCAAGAAGATCAAACCTCTCCATTCTTAAGGAAATCAGCCCTGAGTGCTCACGGGAAGGACAGATCCTGAAGCTGAGGCTCCAGTACTTTGGCCACCTCATGAGAAGAGAAGACTCCCTGGAAAAGACCCTGATGTTGGGAAAGATGGAGGGCATAAGGAGAAGGGGATGACAGAGGATGAGATGGTGGGACAGTGTTTTCGAAGCTACCAGCATGAGTTTGACCAAACTGCGGGAGGCAGTAGAAGACAGGAGTGCCTGGCGTGCTCTGGTCCATGGGGTCAGGAAGAGTCGGACACGACTAAACGACTAAACAACAACTACAGGGCATACATGCCTCTGGACTACAGCTCCCATCCTCCCTGGCAACTGGCCATCTTGGCAGGGGCTGATAGAAATCCAAATCCATAAGGAGGGCCACCAGGTCCACATCCCTGCAGCAGGGAGTAGGGCTAAGAGGTGGATATAGACCAAGGTTTCCCAAACTTGGGTCTCCAGCTGTTTTTTGGACTACAGTTCTCATCATTCCTGACCACTGGTCTTGCCAGCTAGGGATGATGGGAGCTGTAGTCCGAAAATAGCTGGAAACCCAAGTTTGGGAAACGCCGGTAGAGACGAACTAACCAGATGCTTGTGCTTTTAATTGCTTTTCCAGCTAAATAAGCAGTGGAGAGGAGCAAGTTGCCACCTAGTCCAACCCTCTCCATTCCTCCCCATCCCCAACCCTCAACGGCTGCACCTCTCCACCCACTCACTGCACAATGATGAAACCTGCAAGCTCCCAAACCACAGCGACAGGTGCGCTCTGCAAGCTGCCCACGCAAGAGCAGCACAACATGACTCAAAGCAAAACAGCACTCCACCCCCCTCAAGTGCTGGTATGGCACACTGGGTGGATCAAGGAGGGAGGGATCTTTGGACCTCCAGATGTTGCTGGACCTCAACTTCCATTACCCCTGAGCTTCAGCCACGCTAACTGATGGAGCGCAACAACATCTGAAGGACTAGAGACCCGCCCACCCTGTGTAGATAATTGATAAAAGAAATACTGCAATCTTTGCCTCTTCCTCATTGCCCTCGAGCTTATGCTAGAATTTGGAGCCACACAATGAAGCTGGTTGGCCATAGATTCAGGACAGAGGAGAGGAGCAGGATGCCGTCTTCCCTATCCACTTATTTCCCCATCCATAAAATATTAAGAAAAAAGGGAAATCGGTACGCTAGGTTGTAAGGAAGTATTAGAAAGTATATTAAATGTAAGGTAATAATTATAAGTACATTCAAAATCATAAATGTCAACTATATCGGGAAATGATGGGAAATCTATATTTATTTTACTTTAGTTTGTTTTGTTGTTTTGTTATCTAAGTGGAATTAGAAGGTCAAATTAACATTCTAAGTTAAAGTAATTTAAGAATGTGTGTGTGTGTGTGTGTGTGTGTGTGTGTGTGTGTGAAGTTAAATCTGTAATGACATTAATGAATTTCAATAAATAATTTTTTCATTCCCCCCAAAAAAAATTCCCCATCCACTTACAGAATCAACTGCTACAAACTAGCACATAGTAGTGAAGAATTTGGCACCCAACTGCATGTGTTGCTATTGTGCAATTTCTGCATTTATTATTATTTGTTTGTTAAAAAAACAAACATAGGTTTGCAAAAAAGATAAAACAATAAAATCACCCTTGAGAAAAATTAGCAACAGAACTTAAGACTATCAAAAAGTAAAAAATAGCAACAGACTAAGGACAGATTAAAGCTCCCATCAACCTTCTAAACACCTGAGTAGGCTCATCTAAACAAAAATGTTTTTAGCAGGCTCTGAAAACAATACAGTGAAAGCAGCTGCCTGATGTCAATAGGCAGAGAGTTCCAAAGTGTAGTGCTGCCTCGCTGAAAAATCGAGTTCTTACAAATGTTCTTACCAAAGCAAAAGAAGCAAATTCGCCTGTCCCCCGACTACTCCCTTCCCTGTCAGGCCTTTAGAGTGGGGTGCAGCCATCCTCATCATGAAGAGACAACCTCACGGACCTGAATTAGGGGTAAACCTTTCCTTTCAAGCCACAAAGATTCATAAGCAGCTTTTGTGGCATCGTTAAGGCAGGGGCGCAGTACCCAGATGGCCTTGCAGATGTTGCTGAGCTCCAGCTTCTACCATATCTGACTATTGGTCATGCTGGCTGGGGCTGGTAGTCCTGCAATCTCTCCCTGTCCATTGGGGCCTGTGGGATAGTGCAGTCGGTACAGCATGAGACTCATAATCTGAGGGTCATGGGTTCAAGCCCCCACGTTGGGCAAAAAGATTCCAGCATTGCAAGGAGTTGGACCAGGTGACCCTCGTGGTCCCTTCCAGCTCTGGGATTTTAGGAGTCTATTATAATTACAGTGGTACCTCGAGTTACAGACGCTTCAGGCTACAGACGCTTCAGATTACAGACTCTGCTAACCCAGAAATAGTACCTCAGGTTAAGAACTTTGCTTCAGGATGAGAACAGAAATTGTGCGGCAACAGCGGGAGGCCCCATTAGCTAAAGTGGTGCTTCAGGTTAAGAACAGTTTCAGGTTAAGAACGGACCTCCAGAACGTATTCAGTTCTTAACCCGAGGTACCACTGTATTACCCCACCCTATTCATTGCAAAGGAAACACAAAGAGTGGCTGGGGAGGCCCAGCCAGATGGGCGGGGTATAAATAATAAATTATTATTATTATAAATTATTATTATAAATTATTATTATTACAGTGCCAAAGGGGGGTGGGTTCCATCAATTATTTGTGGACTGAAAACAACAGCCGCAGCAAATGCCAATTTGGTTTGCTGGTCTGATTTCCATTCCGGACACATTTAAGTTTGCTCAAAAATGTGGACCGAGCGAAACCTTTGAGCCTCCTTAGTCAGAAATGATGGCGTGAAACAGGCCACTGATGCCTTGGCCAGGGATCCGGGGGCTTGAGGAGCGAGCACCATCTCCAAGCTCTTGGTTCTCAACGGAGAGGCCGCGGAGAAGAGGCGGCCCTCCAGTCATGTCAGCATGTAAACGTGCAGGGCTGGAGTCGTGCTCGGGATCGGGGTTCTGTTTATTGGCAGGGCCATGACCTCTCCTGTTTATGACCCTCACGAGACCTCAGTATGGAAACGGGATTTGTAATGTAACGCTAACAATAACACACGGGAGACAGCTGTGACAGGGTCGTTTCCATCCTACACGCTGCAGCTGGTTCCCAAGGATGGAGATGCAGAGGGGGAAGGCAGAAGCTTGGGGGAGCGGGAGGGAGGCAGCGGAGACCGTGTGTTCCCTGTCAGGCAGGCCCTTCATAAGGTGTGAGCTGCCTGAGCCTTAAGGTAAGGAAGGGAGGAGAGAGAGAGAAAAAAGGCTTCCCCATCTAACGATGGCATCCTACGTTCTGCTGCAAAGGATTCTAGGATGAATTGCAACAGAAGGAGGGACCTGATGGCTTCCTCTGGTCCTCATACATCACTGGGCTGTGCAACCCCTAAGCCCCTCTCCTGCTGTAGAAGAAGAAGAAGAAGAAGAAGAAGAAGAAGAAGAAGAAGAAGAAGAAGAAGAAGAAGAAGAAGAAGAAGAAGAAGAATAGTAGTAGTAGTAGTAGTAGTAGTAGTAGTAGTAGTAGTAGTATGGATTTGATATCCCGCTTTATCACTACCCTAGGGAGTCTCAAAGCGGCTAACATTCTCCTTCCCCTTCCTCCCCCACAACAAACACTCTGTGTGGTGAGTGAGGCTGAGAGACTTCAGAGAAGTGTGACTGGCCCAAGGTCACCCAGCAGCTGCCTGTGGAGGAGCGGGGAATCGAACCCAGTTCACCAGATTACGAGTCCACCGCTCTTAACCACTACACCACACTGGCTCTCATAGGTTGGAACACAGTTAAGGGCCACCCTGTTCTCAGGCAGCCTCTCCATTCCCAGCCTTCCATTGGACTCCAAATCCCATTCGCTGCAGCCAACATGGCCAATGGTTAGGAAAGATGGGGGTGCCAGCTTGAATAAAATATGGGGGGAGGCAGGTAAGCCCCGATCCACATAATCGATCGCAGGATGGGGCACACCCACGCCATTTGAATGGCAATGCCCATCAACTGGGGGGCTCACCCCCTCAATTTTTTATGGGAGAGGCAAAGGGACCCCCAGGAGTTGGCTCCTATGAAAGAGATGCATTTTAAGAAACACAAACGAGCTGCAAAAAAACTTATCTATTCAGAGGCTAATGCTCTTTCACACATCTTTACAGAGTACAGTACCGAATGGATGTTCGTTTTGTTTCATTCCTCGAGTATTTCAAATAATAATTTATCGTAGGACACAACGGGAACCAATTAGCTGGTCTCCTGGCCAAGCTGTGTTTGTTTCATGAAATCAGACTCCCTCTTGTGGAGCTGAAATGCAAAGCCAAAATATAACGGTCTAGGAAACGCTGAGACTTGGAAGAGGAAAGTGTTGTAGAATTAAGAATACCCTGAGAAATGGGTCATAGGAAGCTCAGTTCTGCCTACACTGGCAGGCAGTAGCACTACTCCAGCATTTCAGACTGGAGACATTCCCAACTCTTCCTGGAGATGCTGGAAACTGAGCCTGAGACCTTCTGTATGTGAAGGAGATGCTCCACCACTGAGCCTCTTCCCCTCTTGACGGGAAACATCAAGCGGAAGAATTCAATATGTATGTGTTTAATGTGTGTGTAACTAGAGGCTCATCCACATTTCAGCTTGTCCTGTGCCCAGAAAGCAATGGTCCAAGTGGTTTTCCGCTTGCCCCAGAAAACCTGCCCTTCAGTGATATATCAGAACAAATAGCAATATGCAGAAACTCAGTGCAAAACCACAGAAGTGTGGGTGAGCTTTAACACATGTAATACTACCACCCCAAAGTGAATTTCCGTAACAAAATTCCACAGGTCCTGTGGCCATGAACTCACTCATCAGGCAGCATTTCCTCACATGGTACCCTCCAAATGTTGGTCTATCAAAGACCCAGCCCAACCAGGAAGCTTTTTACATCCCTTCCTGTCTAGAAGGGTCCAATAGCCAACCTGGGTGGCCAGGCCTAGCCCAGAACCTGAAATTATTACACTGCCAGGAAGACAGAATCATAAAATTGTAGAGTTGAAAGGGACCACTTGGGTCATCTAGTCCGACCCCCTTCAATACAGGAATCACTGCTAAGGAATCTGTTTAAAAACTTCAAATGAAAGACAGCCTGCCTGACTCTACTTTCACATCTGCCAGGGGCTCAGACCATTGGCCCATCTAGCCCAGAACTGTTGCTTTGGGCTGTCTGCCACACAAGTGTTGGTGCTGACCTTTAAAGCCCTAAACGGCCTCGGCCCAGTATACCTAAAGGAGCGTCTCCACCCCCATCGTTCAGCCTGGACACTGAGGTCCAGCTCCAAGGGCCTTCTGGAGGTTCCCTCACTGTGAGAAGCAAAGTTAAGGGAACCAGGCAAAGGGCCTTCTTGGCAGTGGCACCCGCCCTATGGAACGCCCTCCCATCAGATGTCAAGGAAATAAACAACTGTCTGACTTTTAGAAGATATTTGAAGGCAGCCCTGTTTAGGGAAGTTTTTAATGTTTGATGTTTTTTAATATTCTGTTGGGAGCTGCCCAGAGTGGCTGGGGAAACCCAGACAGATGTGCGGGGTATAAATAAATAAATTATTATTATTATTATTATTATTATTATTATTATTATTATTATTATTAAGTTCCATCTCCTCTGGCTACTGGGTCTGCTGGCTGGAGCCAATGGAAGCTGGAGTTCAGCAAGACCTGAAGAGCCATGGGCTCCCCATCACTGCCCTGAGCGATGACCTGAATCATTGCAGACACACACACACACACAGACAGACACACACACCCCTCGTGTGTCATTTATCGGAAGAGCAAGGCACCTAGAGTGTCATTTTAATGCCTTCCTTGTGCAAGAAAGGAAAAGTCTAGGACCTCCTTATACAATGGGCAGTGAGTTGCTTTCAAAAGCAGAAGTCAATTGTAGATGTGAAGGGGGCAGAAGATGGATTTGCAAAGTCTGGCACAGAAAAACAATCACAAGTGTTGCAAAATGTATATTAAAAAAAAAAAAATCCCAACAAAGTTTTTTTCTGTGTTTGTGCTTTCTTCCCCACCCGTCTCGTTTCAAAAGAATCTCTCTGGATCTCTCAGGGGTTGACATCATAGCAAGCAGTTTCGAGGAATGGGGCTCCTTCTAGGAATTGCATGTGCACTGGAAACAAGCAGACAATATCGTTGCCCAATGAAATATGCAGGAATCAGGGGACAGGTGGTTCCTGAGAATGAGGTGGGATGACTGGGGAATTTTGAAAACAGCGCTGTCAGTTCTAGTCTGATTGTATTTGTTTCACTGCTCTGCCGCCACTGAGCTCTGCTGAATTCCCTTCTCTGCAGTACAAATTCCCACGGCAGCGTTCCTTGATTCCTCTCCGCAATGGTCCCTTCCAATCCACCTGACACACTCTGCCATTCTAGGAGGACACTGTGCTTTGTAGACCCTGTTCGTAGGTCACAAAACTAACAGTATAGTGTAACAGCCCATGCTGCACATTTAAAGCAGCATCCTACCGGTTTAAATAGCTGAAATATACTTGGAGTCGAGTGTGGATTTCATGCTCTTTATTCAGAACATAGTAGTGAGGAGGAAAGGAAGTTCCCCCAAAATGTCTGCTTTATATACATTATTTACATAATGGGCCCCATGTGATTGGCTAATTCCGGGATTCTCCTGTAGGCCAATCAGGTTGCGGATTCACTTCCACCTGGAGTTGGATCGGGTGGCTCCTGCGGACCAATCAGACGGCTGCATTCTGGATCCTACTGTTCTAGGGCCAATCAGACTGCTGCATTCTGAATCCTATTGTTCTAGGACCAATCAGACTGCTGCAATTTGGATCCTATTCAACTCAGTACATAACAATAGCCATGGCTTCCCCAGACAAATTCTGGGATGTGTGGTTTGTTAAGGGTGCTGTGAGTTCTTAGGAGACCTCCCTTTTCCCCTCCCAGAACTACAGTTCCCAAAGTTCCCTGGGAAAAGGGGTTGATTGTTAAACCACTCTGAGAAATGTAGCTCCTTAAGGGGAATAAGGGTTCCTTTAAGAAGTCTCAGCACTCTTAACAAATGACATTTCCCAGGGTTCTTCTGGGAAGTGGCATCATTGCGCTTTCAATATGTCGTGCTGGATGCGGCCTCAGTCAGGGCTCAGGGAGCTTTTCCTTCTGCCGCAGGATCTTGTCAGCAGCGAGCGTCACCCTGGTTAGCAAAAGTGCCGCTTCAGTGAAACCACAGGCAGCAGAAGCAAAACAACACTTTAGCGCTGGCAGAGATGGGTGTGATTCTGCATACGAGAAACACCCGGCCGTGCTCTCACTCCACACCTTGTGCGGCTCCGATTTCAAAGCCTGCCTTGTTTTTTTCGTCTGGCAAGTGGCTGTTTTGCAAGAGCGAAAAAGCCCATAGCATGGCTGAAATGGGTGTTGTTCCAAGGCAGAAAAACCGTGAAAGTTTCTTGGATGAGAAAAGAAATGGTGACGTGAGGACCTCACCCTTATCAGATACAAGGGTCCCCCTCAAATGCCACGGGGCATTTTGGAGTCAGGTATGGTCAGGTATAGCTGGTAGAATGGCTACTTACTGTTTAAAAGTTGAAATACATCGCCAAAACAAGAGGATACAGATTTGGATAAAAATCACATGTGTGAATGTATATTGTGACAAATGCCCCAGCAAGGTTACAATATGTATAGGTGCTAATTTAGAAATAAGTCGCATGATTTAAATAAATTTACAACACCAGAATGGGAAAGGCTGTGACCAAGTATCTGTGTGTCTGCTGACCCTGCTGTCCGGGGGCCAAGTCTGGTTAGGGAAGCCCTCCCTCAAGAAGCTACTTTAATGCATATTTGGACCTAAGATAGGAGGCTCCTTCAAAGAGCCCTCTGGAAAGTAAAATACATACCTATCTCCTGCTCTTCTAGCAAGAGAACCCCAAGCAAGAGCTGTTGGCCGTGTTATACTCCAACAGCTTCTTCTGCCAGGGTCAATACAGAGATGTTATGATTGACTCTCCTCCAGGGGTGAATCCAGACATAGGGGAGAAACCACTATAAATAAGTCAGAAATTAGATCGTCATAACAAAAAAAAGAAATCCCTATGGAAAACCACGTTTTAAAAATCTCCTGCTCTCTGGCACCATCTGGTGTTGCATGCTTATAGCGCATTCAAATCACTGTTTCTTTACTAATGTAGCTGAGACCCTGGACACAACATGACCAGGCTCACACCTGGCTTTGCAATTTTTTCTGGAGCAGAGGCCTGAGAGGCTCCACCTATTCCAGGGACCTTGTGCTTTATCAGCAAACAAATTAACAAATAAATAAACATACAGAAATCCGTCCAACTTTCAGGTGAAGGTGAGAGTTTATTTAGCCGCAAACTGTTTCACACCCAGCTCTGCTTCAGGGAGCTCTTATCTGTTGACAGATCTTCACAATCACCCAAGATAGAATCTGACTTTTGTGTTGCACGTGTGCAAGACTGCTGAGGTTTTTCTTCTTTTCCTCTTTAATGAACAGCAGCTTCATTTCTGGCTTTTTGGGTTCAGCTGCGGGTCCACCCACAAGAGTTCTGCAAAAGGAACGTTCAGAACTGAGAAGGCAGCAGTTCTCTGGAGCAGAGTCAGGACTGGGATGGCAAAGTCAGGGCCATGCAGAAGGAGGCTTTTGCCAGTCCTGGGAAGCAGCAGAAGCAGCTGCATTTACTAGCTGTCTGTCTGTCTGTCTGTCTGTCTGTCTGTCTCTCCCACAGGAGCAGGGGGGCAGGGAAGGAGAAGAGCCAGCGGTGGAGGAAGCCTCTTAGGCACCTGGGGCAGCGCAGATGGGGTGAACAGCCCATAGAGGTGGGTTGCAGTGCCCATAGGGACAGGATGGGGCACGCGGTGCCCTTAGAGAGGGGTGGGGCAGGGCGCGCAGGGCCCTTAGGGACAGGATGCACCACGGGGCCTCAGCCACCCTACAGCTGGGGGGGGGAGGCAGAAAGTGTGGAGCCTGCGGGTGCCAAGGCATGTGGCTTATGAGCACTGCAGGCCCCGCAGTGTGCCGCCTGCCATTTTGTCACACACATCCCGTCAGGGTGGCACCTGGGTCGTCCCGTATGCCCCTGAGAAGAGCAACTCTGCCTGGGTTTCTGTCATCGCTGTGTAGATTGCAATCCACTGTAGACATGAATACATGAGGTTGGGTATGTGTTTGAGCTCATCGGCAGCACTGGTTCTCCATTTGATGGCCAGATCCCATTTGTTCCCGGGTTTACTCTCCAAAAATGGAAAGTGCATTTTGTGGGTGCATGAAGGCCTGCTTATCTGGGACACACACACACACACACCCTCTCTTGCACACAGAATAACAAAGCAGGTGTCAATCTGCTCCTTAGGCCTGTCTGTCATTCTTTCTCTCCCTCTCCCCTGTCTCTAAGTGAGCAGCAAGGATCCCTTGCTGGGCCTGAGCTGCTTCAGCAACAACCCCACCCCCCTAAAAAAAAAAAAAGTCCCCGGGAAGGAAGCTGGCAGAGATAATCTCTTTCTAATGAGCCTGCTTTGCTAAGTGCCCTTTTATTGGAGGTCTCTGTTTCTCTCTCTCCACCCCACCCCCTTCTCTATTAAAGTGAAATATGGGTTCAATATAATCACACCTGGTGGAAATGTGCTGGCTGCATGAATTCCAAATCTCGAGGGCCGCCTGCAGGAGAGGAAGGTACTTAGCATTTAGCAGGAGTGGGCCGTCCCCTTCATGACGATGAAATTTGCGTCCTTTCCGGCTGCTGTCACTTAAGGATACCTTCCAGGGCTTTCAGAGAAATCTCTCCTTCTCTTCCTCTCTGTCTCCCATGGTTCACAATTCTGTATAACCACAAGTGGTGTCTCTTGCCCTTAAAGATGCCGTAGTGTGTCCACTCCTCAAAAAGCTTACTCCAGACCCAGCTGACTATAACTGTAGACCAGTTGCCAACACCTCTTTCTGGGCCAAAGTGGGGTAGAGGGGGGATGTGGAGTAACTGCAGATATTCCCTGATGAGACTGATTGTCCAGATCCACTACAATCTGTGTTCAGACTCAGTTTCAGAACTGAATCAGTCTATTGCAGATATTAATATTGCGCAGCTTGAAGCAGTTGGATGCTTAAAACCGAATCCTTTTGGAATAAAAATTGTCCACACCCATAAATATCATTCAAAGCTTTACTAACCAGGATGTCTTCAAAACAGGAGCTATGCACTCCTCAAGAGGAATCATTATCACATCCTTTTGTTCTCTGTGGCTTTCAGAGAAAGACTGGACAGGCAACTCCCTTCAAGATGGAGATTTGCAACTGAATACCTTAGTCACGTGATCTAAGGTTAAACACTCACGTGAAAGAGCGGAGAACAACAGTGGTTAATTACCAACCTGTTAGAGCTCAGAGAGTTCCAATAAGCTTTAGTGGAATTTTCCACTTTTAACTGCAATACACATACAAGCATTGTCCATTTCAGTGTGGTCCTCTAATGTTGTTGGACTCCAACTCCCATCAGCTCCTGATAGCAGAGCTGACTGTGGAGGCAGAGCATAATCATCTGGGCTAATAGCCATTGATCGATTTCCCCTCCATGAATTTGTATAATCCTCTTCTAAAGCCATCCAATTTGGTGACCAGATGTTTTGACTAGCCAAGCTGTGATGAGGGAGCCTGGCTGCACCCTTAAAAAAATGCACCTGGGGCCACGGCCCCTCAGCCCCCACGCTATGCCACTGCTGCCAAGGACTCCCTGGCGGGGCAATACCACATTTAATGCCACATGCAATTTGTCCCTCCTTTAAGAACCACTGCCAAGCTTTCAGGGGACCCAGGAAGACAACATGAAAATCATTGCTGTAGAGCAGGAGAATAGCTGGCCATCAGTGGTCGCCTAAGGATGACCCTAGAAGATTTCCCAAAAGTTCTAATCATTTTTCTCCTCAGAACAAGCTGGCAAATTTGAACTGAAGAGGCCATTTAAGAAAAGAAATGATAACCGTAATTACTGCTTGGATTGTAAAATAAGAAACAAATGTGGAACCGTACACACTCTAGAGTTCAGAACAGGGGAGGGGATCTACAAATCTCTCGGCAGCCTCCTCTGCTTATCATTGCAGTTAATCCCACTTGGGGTCTCCCTTACCCAGCCTTGAAAGGAAGACAAATTAGGTGCATCAAGATGCTCACCTGATTAGTTGGGCTAATCCCCCAATTTTCCCTCTTCCAAGATCAGCTGGGAACGGATCTGCAGTGTTTATGAATACCAGGCTGCAGACTCAGAGGCACCATTAACAAAATGTGTGTGTGTGTGTTGTAGGAGGGTACAATATGTAATTTGCAATTGTTTATTTATTACCTGCTCTTTGTCCTGTGGTAAGTTGCAACAGTTAAAACACGAAATTGGAAAGTTTAAAACACAAACACAGAAATAGGGTGGATCCCAAAAATAAATGCTTCAGGTGTCAAAATCCCGGGGAAATAGGGGTGTATTCAGCATTTGCTGAAAGATGTGCATTGAAGGGGCCAGATGCACAAACACCCACCCACCCACCCACACACACACACCCACACACACCTCTCTCTCTCTCTCTCTCTCTCTCTCTCTGTGTGTGTGTGTGTGTGTGTGTGTGTGTGTGTGTGTGTTTGTGTCTGTCTGAAATTTCTCAATGAGTTCTGTCCCAAAGACCCTGGTCTGGAAAGCAGCTTCGCCTGTAAGTATAAGCATTTTGCCTGCATAATTTTTACTGCTGGCATTGCTGTGAACCAGTGCAAGATCATAAGTAAAATTATATTTTTCAACTTACTTCCCAGGTTGTTGCCTGCTTACTAAGCAAGGTAAGAAAGAGAGAGCCAGCTTATTTCATAGCTAGAGTTGCTCAAAACAAAGCTTTACAGCCTAATTCCCATGTTCTCAGTTTTGCTGCCAAGGATGGGATTTTGAAACTCTGTTCAGCTCACACATGTGGGCACCTGGAGGGAGAAATTGCAATTAATATATCCTCTTCTACCTATTAAAACCAATCCCACAAGACTCTCCTTTCTTGCAGGTTTTTAACCAGAGGTTGGATTGCCATCTGCCATTCATGTTTTAGTTGAAATTCCTGCATTGCAGGGGGTTGGACTAGATGACCCCCATGGTTCCTTCCAGCTCTGCTGAAAATCAGTGCCAACAGTGGTGCCGCATCTCTGCCTAGCAAAGGCAGCAGGACAACCTGCTTGGGGGGGGGGGGGCTTTGCTGCCTGAAGCAGCTATGTCACCCTATCCCCTGGTTGGGCCGGCTCTGCCCGAAGCAGGCATCTGACATCTGATCCCCCTTTCCAAAGTCTGAGCAACCTCTCTGCACTTTGAGATGGAGATCTGATTATTCCTTTGGCCCCTGGCAAAAAAACGACAATGAACCAGTTCTGTAAGATTGCAGGGACCCTTGGGATTCTGTTCCGCTAACTTCTTCTGTTAGAGCCAAGGTTAGCCACAGGGATCTTTTAGGAAGCTGTGAACAGAGGCATAATAAATAGCACAGCTTCTGATCAACTCTCCTTTCCCCAGTAGTTCACCCCTCTCCAATCTCCTCCTCTTCCTCCTCAACCATGAATGCACATATATATATTTCATCAACTTCACTCGGTGTCTCTACGCAGTTTCCCTTCTCCCAGCAAACCACCTCCAGCCCCAATCTGGTTTTGGTTAGGAGTTTATTCCCAGAGTCCTTTATAAGTCCGAGCCCCCCACGAGGGACGAGGTCGCCATTTGGCCCCAGTGACATGGTGCACAGCTTCCCTCCTGCCATAATAAGCCCCTTGTCTGTGCCCCTCCTCCACCTTCACCTCTCTGCGCAATAAGAGCATCCTTGGTCCATCTGCTTTTAATTGATGTGCTCATTTGACCAGGGCTGGGAAATGGGAGCGTCCATTGCAGCACAGGCCCTTTTGGGGGGTGGGGGGGGAGTGTTTGTGTGGGAGGAATTCCAGGAACTTTTCTGTTGTTGACACGCTATTATGTGGGACAAATCTCCATTTTTCAAGATGAAAGAAATCTCCTATTTTGGGTTCCTGGCTAGAAATCCCATGTCAAGACCATTTCTCTCTCTCTCTCTCTCTCTTTTAATATTGTGATTTGATGTAAAAAGAACACCAAAATACGCAACGGGTTTTTGTTGATGTTGTTAAGATGCCTGTTGCTTTTTTTTTTGTCTTTTTCTCTCACTTTAAAACAAGAGTTCTCCCTCTTAAAAACATCCCCTCGTGCCGCACAGAGCTACAATTTCCAGAGTGGTTTAATAATCAATCCTTCTTCTCAGGGAACTCTGGGAATTGTCGCTCTTAGGTGGTGGGGAATAGGGGTCTCCTAGCAAACACACACACAAAAACGCTTCCCTTTTACAGGGCTACCTTCAGATGTCTTCTAAAGGTTGGATAGTTACTTATCTGCTTGGCTCAGGGGTCGCATAACTCCATACCCTCCAGTATTTCTTCAATGAGAATAGGGACATCCTAAGGAAAAGCAGGACATTCCAGGATCAAATTAGAAACTGGGATGGCTTCTGTAAATCTGGGACTTTCACTGGAAAATAGGGTGTTACAGAGTTAGGGTAAACCCTAGAAGTAAATAAATGCTAGGTAGGGTTTGGATCATTTGTGATATGAAAGGAGAATGCAAGCTGCAAATGAATTCCTAGGCTGGCTTATGCAAACCTAGGCTGGTTTAGTGAAGAGCAAAACCTAACATGACACAAGGAGTTGATGGACCATTGAGGAGAGGAATCCTTTAGCCTAGGGGGTGAGATGTTATACCAAGGTATATGTTTGAAGGGACAGGAAAAGGGAGTTTTCAAGCAAGGGGTTTTCTGGGAGAGAGGAGGAGGAATAAGGGCTGAGATCCGTCTTGGAGAGGGAGACAAAAGGTTCCCTGCACTGCTGTAAGATCTGGACTTCCTCCATGCGGACTGAAGGTGTAAATAGGTAAATAAACCATATTTCTTAAAGCATGGCAGTCTTCTATTCTCCAAAGGAACACAGACCCTGTGTGGGTGCCTTGGACCCCATGGGCTCTCACCACAGCTTGGCAGAGAGAGGGGCAGGAACCTAGCTTTTGCAACAAGGGACACTTGGAAGGTCTGAGTCATGACTGTTTAAAGTGGTATTATGGTGCTTTAAATATACAGGGTGGTTCATAATTCATACAGTTTCCAGATGCTATAAGACAGTAACAGGAGATGACATGGACCACAACTGTTAACTGCGAGGTAGATGTCCTCATAATGTTTGTGTTCCGCTACTGAGGGAAGTGACGTAGGCGATAGCGCGCATGTCACGTGACTAGTCAGGCAAAATGGCTGTGTCTGCTGTGGAGAAGGTGTTTTGTGTTCTTGAATTGAGCAAAATGGAATCTGTAACTGTTGTGCAATGGCATTTTCAATCACGATTTGGAAAAAAAAAACCTCCAAGCAGAAAATGTATCTACAATTGGCATAAAAAAACCTGAAACTACGGACTGTTTGTGCAAACTTAGAAGTCCTGGATGACCATGTGTATCGGAAGAAGTCTATAGTGTTTGCACTGCCATTCAATGAAGCCCAGGAAAATCAACGCGTAGGATGAGTCGTGTTTGGGCAGAAATGGATTACCGGTTTGATGTGTGTCATGTGACAAAGGGTGCACACATAGAACATCTGTGACTGTTTCTAAAAAAAACTTTAAACATTCCCCTACAATTCTCTCTCTCTCTCTCTCTCTCTCTCTGTGTGTGTGTGTGTGTGTGTGTGTGTGTGTGTGTGTGTGTGTGTGTAATGGGCAATGCTAAAATGCACATTCATTTCCACACCTAGGCTGGATCTAGACACACCAAAGAAGCGTTTCAGTTTAAAGCATTGTAAATTTAAACAGGGAAAACAGGTAGGGAAAAACAGGACTCCACATCGCCATCTGGCGGCACAATGTTATATCACACCTACAACGCACGTACAGTACATTGCTTTTTCGTTCCCAGTCTAGCTGAGTCCCTACTCTTGCATTTGCCTTGCCCATCAATGGCACGTGGCCCTCAGAAGATCTCCCAGTAAGAAATGTGGCCCTCAAACGGGAAACGGTTCCCTACTCTGCGATGTTGGTGCAGTGGCTGGTTGCAATGTGGATTTCACAAGTGCAAACCACCTCTACCATAACAGAAAAGGAGTTTAAAACGGACCGTGAGGCAAGCAGTTCACAGCGACTGTTTCCTAGAACTGCCCACACTGTGTAATTAAAATCAGGAGAGAAAGAATTGGACAAGGCAGCATCACCCACACTGACAAACTGCGTAACTGATGGAATGGAAGCCAAGCGGCATCCGGGGTCATTCTCTGTCTGGCACTGAGCTATAAATCCTCCTCAAAAGAGGATAATACTGAGATTTGGAGAACTGGTCCTTAGTGGAGAAGAAGGACCTTGGACTTGGGCTACATACAGGGATTTAAAATCTGGAACCAGCTTTTTGTAAAAGTATCTTGTCTAAAACATTCAAGATGTATTTAGAATTTGGCCAGAGGAAGGCTGTGAAATCAGAGCAGCGCTGTGCTCAAGAGAGGATGTGAGGAACATCTCTCTCTGTCTGTCTCCCTCTCTTTCTTTGGAAGGATTCACAGTGAAAACCTGGAAACATGAGCATTGTGGGAAAAGGAATTACAGCATCTCCACCTTCGTCAGGGAGGGCTCTGTGTTTTTATGGGCCCACAGTGTGGCCTCATGGTTGGAGAAGTTCCCAAGGCCAAGTAGAGAGACCTGGAGTGCCACATTTGAACCTCGGGTCTGAATTCACCCCACTTTATGCCACGCTTGCAAAACAACAACAACACATGACCATCTGTTGTTTTGGTTGAACAAAAGCTTCTAGAGCAGATTTTTGTTTGCTTAAACAAAAGAAAACCTTGCAAAAGCTGGCTATTATTTCTTTCAAGTGGTGTCCTCTGGATGTTCTATGGACTACATCTCCCGTCTTTCCTGAACATGGATGCCTTGTTGTTGTTTAGTCGTTTAGTCGTGTCCGACTCTTTGTAACCCCATGGACCAGAGCACGCCAGGCACTTTGGTCAAACTCATGCTGGTAGCTTTGAGAAGACTATCCAACCATCTTGTCCTCAGTCGTCCCCTTCTCCTTGTGTCCTCCATCTTTCCCAACATCAGGTTCTTTTCCAGGGAGTCTTCTCTTCTCATGAGGTGGCCGAAGTATTGGAGTCTCAGCTTCAGGACCTGTCCTTCCAGTGAGCACTCAGGGCTGATTTCCTTAAGAATGGATAGGTTTGATCTTCTTGCAGTCCATGGGACTCTCAAGAGTCTCCTCCAGCACCATAATTCAAAAGCATCAATTCTTCGGTGATCAGCCTTCTTTATGGTCCAGCTTTCACTTCCATACATCACTACTGGGAAAACCATAGCTTTTAGTATATGGACCTTTGTTGGCAAGGTGATGTCTCTACTTTTTAAGATGCTGTCTAAGTTTGTCATTGCTTTTCTCCCAAGAAGTAGGCGTCTTTTAATTTCGTGGCTGCTGTCACCATCTGCAGTGATCATGGAGCCCATAATGCCTAGGGGCAGCAAAAATCTAGCTCAAAAAACCAACTCAAGTGCTGAATAGATAGCTCAGCTGGTAGAGCATGAAACTCTTAATCTCGGGCTCATGGGTTCAAGCCCCATGTTGGCCGAAAGGTTCCTGCATTGAAGAGTTGGACTAGTGGTCCCTTCCAACTCTCCAATTCTGTGATCTGCCCAATCTCTCTGTCTGTCTCTCTCTGTTTTTCTTGTCACTCCCATTGCCTTGCGATTGTGGCCCTGGCCAACAGCAGAGCCTGAGGTGCCAAAAGACTGGTTACCGTCTTTTGGGGAACCAACTATCACTGAGTTATCCACATAAAGGGCACATTTTTAAAATAAAAGCAAAAACGAATTGCCCAATTAACACACAGAGAGAGAGAGAATCCCTGGCTGAGCTAATAGCAACCAGATACGGTTTCTCTCCTCGGTGCCAGAGGATTTTTCAACAACCGCTGTCCCTTCAAAATGCCCCATCCTCTCCCGAACACGCTGGGTAATGAGGAAAAGTTATGAATGGCTTTCTTCCCTCAGCACCACCACCCTGCTTTCCACTGATGTTTCCAGACTCCCCCCCTCCCCGCCCAGCAGCTGTTTCCTGTTCCCCAGAAGGGCTGACAAGGTGCAGGCCTGGAGCGGAGGCTCCTCTGGCAGGTAATTTTGACGAGGCGCAGAGGGCGAGAGCCGCCGGGTGTCTCTGATGGGTTTCCGGCCCTGTTATCAGGTCCGCTTCGCCCTCCCTCCTGCCCAGATGGATCAGCCCCCGTCTGTAGGCCAAGTCCATTTCTGAGACAGCAGGGTGGGAGGAGAGCATCATGTCTGGCACATTTCTTCAGGCGAAGGGTGGCAGTGAAGACACGGCAGGGTTCCCACCAGCAAAATAAAAAATGTGCCCCTCTTTTCTTTTGGGTGGGAAGTTTTTCTTCTCTTCGGGTAAAAGCAGGCCCATAGAGTCAGAGCACCCCATGTCCAAACTCTACGACATCCCACAAATTAAGAAAAGCAGATGTCAGGACATAGTTATAACCGTTTGGGGTTTTTTTCTGGTCTGTGCTTTTATTTGGCCCTTCGGTATCTACAAATCCTGAGGCGCGTCTCGAGATTACCTCCCTGCCCACGTGCCCTCTCCCCCAAAGAGAGGTCGTTACAATTCCTGCCTTCGCTAAATCTTCGGCAGCTCAGCTTCAAAGATTAAGGTTGCGCCACCTGGGATTTTGGGTGGTGCTCCCCAGTCCCCATAACTCAGAGGGAATGACCAGCTTTCTCTTCTCACCCTCGCACATCCCAAGCAGGCCCTGATCCCAGCCTTTAATGACTTGTCCAGTCCGCAAGGAGAAGATAAACGGCTGATGACAAGTCAGGCTGCTGTCGAACTCTGTCCCATCCTCCAACTTGCCCATATAATGCATGTGGAGCACATCACCCTTGCGGGACTTTTTTTAAAAAAATTACTTTTTTATTCAAAATTAAGACAAAACATATTATCTAGAAACATATCATCCTTATTCCCCCCTTTTTTTCCTCCCTCCCCCTCCCTCCCCCCACAAAACCCACCCCCCACCCCGACTTCCCTCAGTTCCAGTCTTTGATTTCTCTAAAAATGCTGTTTTCTGCATGTTACACAGTTGTATAGATCCTCAAACTATTTAAGTAATAATTATCAATAAAAAGTTTGTGAATGTTTATTCAAAACCAGCCAAGGAGTCCAGTTCGCTTTGTTGCGTCTTCAAATACTTTGTAAAGGGTTCCCACTCATCTTTAAAGTCACAGTTATCCTTGTTCCATAGCTTGTATGTCAGTTTTACCAGTTCTGCATAGTCCATCCATCAATTTTTCTTGCCATAATTCTTTAGTTGGGGTTTCTTCAGTCTTCCATCCTTGTGCTACCAAAACTCTCGCAGCCGTTGTTGCATACATGAAGATGTTTTTCAGCTTTTTTGGCAGACCTTGCGGGACTTGATGGGGCAGTTGTCCACCCGCTTCTTGACCCCAATCTGGAGCTTCCGTTTCCCTTCCATGCCCAGCACTAGTGAGAAGACTGCACACAGCGCCAGAGCGAGTAACGTTGCTCCCTGGCTCACCTGCATCGCATAAGCTCCTCTCCTTTCCTCAGCGGATACCACCCCAACCGTTTGGTTTTCTAAACATGGATCACTGCCACATCCAACCAGCCTTCCATCAGGACACATTGCTGAAGGATCTCCATAGCCCAGCACCATCGCCTATGCTGAAGCCTTGAGGGAACTTACATTAAAATATCCTATATAAACTAGGGCTGTGCAGCCCTCCCCCTGCATCTGTCCTGTGGCCTAGACACATCAGTTAAACGTGTTGTAAACTTCATACGGGTAAATCCCGTTGGCGAAAGACGGGACTCCACAGCGCCATCTGCTGTCATGGTGTTATAACTCATATAAAGTGCTTTATCTTTACAAATGTAGCTGAGTCCTACGTCAACAGTCCTTTCTGCTTCAAACTATAGTCTTGCAGTTACAAAATCACAGGCTTGATTGGAACCCATGGGCATCATTCAAAGCAGCACCCTCCTCCTATAACAATTGTAAAATGGATGCTAGGTGAGCTTTTTTGCAGAAAGTATTCCACAGGTGGTAGGCTACCTGTCTACATTTGGCCTCTTCATATACATTTGGCCTTGTACCTCGGAGGTAGAATGGAATCTGTTCTGGAAATCCGTTCGACTTCCGAAACGTTCGACTTCCAAAGCGTGGCTTCTGATTGGCTGCAGGAAGTTCCTGCAGCCAATCAGAAGGCACAGAAGCCCTGTCAGACATTTGGCTTCCAAAAGAACATTTGAAAACTGGAACACTCACTTCCGGTGAAACGTATGATTTCCGGGGCATTTGAGAACCAAGGTACGACTGTATATTCATTATTCAATACATTGCCCAACATTTCACATTACTTCAATGGCTGCAATATGTGAAACGGCAGACTGCCTGGCCTAGCACTCTCACAAGCCTTACCCAGGTAGTTGCCAGGGCCTAAGCACCCTGGCAGGATGCTCTGGTTAGGTGGGCTGCTTGCAGCCTGCTGGATCAAGACTCACAAGTTGTTCAGGCCTTACCATATTTCCTCTGTGGAAATAAGGTGCTTCTGTAGGCCTCAGCTGGGAGGGTTAACATTTATTTTTTTAAAGGCAATGGATTCTTTGTGGTGATTCCAAACGAAAACAAAGATTATCATCTCCTCCAGTTTGGAGGATTGAATTCCAGGTGAACCGTCTGAAATGCAACTTTTACACTGAACGCTCTTTGTGAGGCTTGCCTTGACCTGCCAGTGATCTAGGGAATTTTCATATGCATGCAGCCTGGGAGTTTGCTGAGTGTCAGGTTCAATCACGAGGAGAGCTCAGAAATATTCTTTTCCTCATGCAAGGCGAGATGGTATCCAATTCTTGATAAACAATTCGAGGGAAAGAGATGGGCTTTCCAAATGGGATCACATCTACAATGTATGCAGAAGAAGAGGGATATTGTTATTTTGGCAACACACACTACACTGTGCAAACATTCCCATTCATTCATCGACAAAGTGGTTCTGCTGGGCTGGTCCTTAATTAGCCCTCCTCAATTCGCCAGGGCCATCCAACTCTAAGCACAAGGTTCACCAGTGAGAACCAGTGTGGTGTAGTGGTTAAGAGCGGCGGACTTGTAATCTGGTGAACCGGGTTCGCGTCTCCGCTCCTCCACATGCAGCTGCTGGGTGATCTTGGGCCAGTCACACTTCTCTGAAGTCTCTCAGCCTCACTCACCTCACAGAGTGTTTGTTGTGGGGGAGGAAGGGGAAGGAGAATGTTAGCCACTTTGAGACTCCTTAGGGTAGTGATAAAGCGGGATATCAAATCCAAACTCTTCTTCTTCTTCTTCTTCTTCTTCTTCTTCTTCTTCTTCTTCTTCGTCTTCGTCTTCGTCTTCGTCTTCGTCTTCTTCACCACTGAGTCCAGAGCCGTCAACCGGAGTCAGAATTGGGGGTCAGCATCAAAGGGCCCCCAACCAAGGCTACACAGAGGCAAGGGGTCGATTGTTGACTCCCCAAAGTCTGCCACTCCTCCTCCTCCTCTAATTAAACCTATGTAAGACCATTTCTATCCCACTTTCTAAGCAAATGAAAATGCCCCCCCACAAATATTGCACATATATATATATATATATATATATATATATATATATATATATATTTGCTTTCGTAGATTTTCACGGGTACAGGAATGTAGGTTTTGGTGTCTTCGGGTGTCTTCCCGTGTAAGAGTTGGGGTGTCTAGGCGACGTTTCGACGAGGTCTCACTCGTCATCTTCAGGCTGGTGCTTTCGGCTTCTTGTTACTAGAACAGAGCTCTGTTCTAGTAACAAGAAGCCGAAAGCACCAGCCTGAAGATGACGAGTGAGACCTCGTCGAAACGTCGCCTAGACACCCCAACTCTTACACGGGAAGACACCCGAAGACACCAAAACCTACATATATATATATATATATATATATTAAAACAATCAGCACAAACTAGGAAGAGAAGCAACAAAAAGTACAGGGATGCAAGAAAGCACTGTGACGTGCAAAGGACACAATCCAGCTTCTGTATTCAGGGAAAACCTGGAGTGGAGGTGGGGAAAGGTGTGTTTGGAGCAGGTAACCAATGGCAACATCAGAGAAGGATCTTGAACCTTTAATACCGGGACATGAAGCTAAGGCAAGGGAGGGAGGGAGGGAGGGAGGGAGGGAGGGGACCTCTTCCTTCCCCCAGCTGAGATAGAAGGAGTCTTCGGCCAGGAGGAGTGAGCTCCTCTGTGCCATCTCTGCCTCGTGGATGTTTCTGCCTGCTCTCTTGCCCTTTTGGAATATGAAGCAGTGGCAAGACTGACGATGGAGGACATTTGCCTGGTGCCCTCCTCTTTCCTGGAGACGGGGTCCAAAGGGGGAGAGGACAGGCGGATGGGCAGCAGAGAGGAGGGAGCAACTTACGGAGGGACCACTGAGAGAATTTTGTTGTGTTTTTTTTAAAGATATTTATTAAGGTTTTTAACAATAAGTCACCAAACACATAAAATACCATCACCAAGATAATACAAACAAAAAAGAAAGAAAAAAAGTAAAGGGTTAACACAGAATGAAAAAGGATACAACAAAATCAAATGTCCAGAAACCATATTTCCATAACCTTTCGGACTTCCTCACATCTCCCTTTCATGCGTTCCCAATTATAAAATTGTGAGCAGCAATTTATCACCTTATTTCAGCTCTTATTTTGTAATTATCAAATATTATATCTCCAGCTTTAAATATTTTTATCAAATACTTAGGTAGTTAATTTAGACATAATATTAATCCAAGTTTCATCTTTGTTCTTAAACATCACTTATTCTCATATTTCTTTCAACTAAGTTACTGGTGCCATGTTGTTTTCAAACCTGCATCTTCTTAACATTCATATAGCTTACAATATTTTTGTAAGTAGTCCTTAAACTTTTTCCAGTCCTCTTCCACTGTCTCTTTTCCCAGGTCTCGGATTCTGCCAGTCATTTCTGCCAATTCCATGTAGTCTATCAGTTGCGTCTGCCATTCTTCCAGAGTGGGCAAATCTTGGGTCTTCCAATGTTTTGCAATAAGTATTCTTGCTGCTGTTGTTGCATACATAAAAAAAAGTTCGGTCCTTCTTTAACACCCTCTGGCCAACAATGCCCAAAAGGAAGGCCCACTGAGAGAATTTTGCCCGATTCTCTCCCACAAAAAAACTGGAGCCAGCGCTGACATTGACTTCAACTCCAGTCCATGAACAAGGGTGGGAAACTGAGGCCTGTGGGCCAAATGTAGTCCTCCAAGCCTCTCAACCTGGCCCTCAGGTCTGTCCCTGCCTGAGCCCCAACCCCTCTCCCCAGGCCCCACCCCTAACTGGTTCTGCTTTACACATCTCCTTGGAAATTTTTACCTTGCAGGAAAAGCTTACACCACCACTCTGATACCCCTAGAGATTTCCTACTGCTGTAACTCTGTTGAGCACATGAAACTGAGATGAGAATCCAATTCCTTCTGGGTTGCCCCATCCCCTTGTCACCTAAGTGGCCTTGATCCTTTCAAAACAAACATAACTTTGAAGGGCTTCTATTTCCCACCACCACCTGGCAACATTCCTGCAATAGCTGTGAGGCTTAAGGGTTTTAGCATAATATTTTATATTGCCATTGTCTCCATTTGTAAAATGTTTTACAAATGATACAAATCCACTGCTGAAATTTGGCCTCCTTAGGTGTGGTCCATCACAGAGAAGCTGTTCCTTAATTAGAGGATTGCCTCACATGTATATGTGTATGTGTTTATATGCACATTTCGAAATTCTTGTTGTCATTTAAGCAGAAATATAATACATCTCACCATAGACGGAAAGAGCGACTGGGTGATTTCTGCATCTCCCTGCTTAGTCTGCTGCCAATTTGCTAACTGTTGATGGGCACCTTGGCAATCCCCCTTGTTCTCCATTCTTATAGTTCTTCTTTATCTCTAAAAAGCACTTGGATGCCTTCAAACAGAGAACATATTTAAATAGGGGGCTATTCTTCAATGACTCTTTAAAACAATGGTGACCAAGCTTGGCCCTCCAGCTGTTTTTGGACTACAACTCCCACCATCCCTAGCTAACAGGACCAGTGGCCAGGGATGATGGGAATTGTAGTCCTGAAACAGTTGGAGGGCCATGTTTGGCCACCACTGCTTTAAAAGGATGTTTGCCCTTTATAAAGTAGGACACATGGCCACCTCATCAGAACTGAGTTCAAAGTCATTTCACACCAAAGGCTATTTCCAGCAAGTTTTCATTTCAGCAGCCCAAATTAGATTAAAACGGTGGTGTTGCTGTTGTTAAATAGTTGAGAGGCAGGCAAGGTTGTCCCAACAACATCCACAGTGATTTCTATATATTCCTTAATATATTCATGAAATTGTTTTGATTCCTTTGGTTGCTCCAGAATAGGGGGTGGGCTGAAGGTGGATTTGGGATCTGCTGTAGATCTCTGGGGGGTTTTAAACAGATTGATGGAGGTTTCTGGCTCCCAGTTGACCTGTTGCCGTCACCTGGTGATCTACAGTGCATTCTCTCAGAGGGATGTGCCAGATTACTCAGTCACCATCACAGCTGAGAGGGGATTTGAATATGAGTTTCCCTCTGGTCATCATCCCACTCCCTAGTCCTAGTCCAGTGCTCTAACCACTACAACGCTCTGCCTCAATTTCCAATGCAACCAAGTGCAAATTTTAATCCTGTGGAAACCTTGAGATCAATTGTCATTCAGTTTTAAGGAGAGATAAAATAAAAATTTAAAGAATGCCAAGACCTTCTTGGATTCTCAGAAAACAAACCCTCCCAGACATTTCTTCCATCCACACACAGAAAACTGATTGTGCACGAAGGTGAGATATAGAAGACCAACTTTCTGTGGCTTGTTTTCCCAGCACCTTGAGCCATTTGCACATATGACATCTGAGTCCTCCTCAGCTTGGGCTTTTATTCGATTCTCTTAATGTTTAAAATAAACACAATCAAACAAAAATTGGCGCCCTTCATGGGCTCCAGCTAAGCTGGAAAATGGCTCTGGGTCATCTGCTAATAAGCCAGCGCTATCCATTTCCAAGGGTTGCTTCACCAGTTAATTGTGTGGACTCATTGCCCAGCAGTTCACTCCTCTTTTGCCTTTAGCTTGCTTGGGTTAAGAAAGTGATATAGGAACGGAAGAGGGACAATTCAGACATGTTAGTTTTCTTCCATGGGAACTGAATTCTTGAGTGGATTCCTATGGAGCTTGGGAAGTACGGTGCCCAAACTGCAAATTGTTTCTCTTAGAATAGTGCTTCTGAAAACTCCCTATGATCACTCTTTGCAAAGTTCAGTTCAGTTTGCTTTATTTCTACATCAGTATGTGAGTCTCGGTCAGCATTTTAATATTCATTTCTCCTCATATTGATTTGGAAGCCATTTGATATCATGTATTTTGTGTGTTATTTTCACTGATAGACGCGTTTTGTGGCTGAAGAACTGCGTTGCAAAATTCAGAGAGGTTTTAATTTTGAAGGTCGGGTATGTTCCATTTTGTGTATTGTTTTGGGAAGCGCAAACCTGGTGGGTGCACATTAACACATGAACCAAATCAAAATTTTCCTCCATACCTAACACCCCTGTGAGGGGTTAACGCACCATCTTCTACCTAAAACTGGAATCTGGGGGGGAGTCAAAGGCAGCACAAAGTAACCAGAGACAAGACTGGAGGATTGAAAGGGGTGAGGGGACCCCCTCCTCCTCAACACTAGCAATTCTCCTGACACATCATTTGAAAATTAGTATGCAAGAGACAGTGTGGCTTAGTGGGCGCAGAGCTGAACAAGGTGCTGAGGGACCTGGCTTCAAGATCCACGGGTGCTTTGCTCCTGAGCCACTCTCGCCCCAGGAACGCTGGCCTCATGCTCTTCCCACCAAGGCTGCGTTCAATCCCAAGCACCCTGTGTTGATGGAGATGAAGTCAGACGTGTCATAACCTGATGTTTATGGAAGTATTAGCATTGTGGTGACCCAGAAAAATGTAGTGTTTGTGTAGTATCCGTTACACAGCTTCCCTGGCCCTGTGATTGATAGCGGCTCTTGCTCGGCTGCGAGACAGTTGGAAATCATTAGCAGTGTCACAGATGGAGCCCTCTTGAATAATCCCACTCTCCTCTTTCTTTCCCAGATTTATTATTTTATTATGAGAAAGGCTGGGCTGCGGGGGGAGCCCTTTTCAAAGCTTTGATTGGCAGGAACCACCAACGGAACCCGTATTTGGGACTCACCTGCCAGTCGACACAGAAATCGGGGTGCAAAGCTCTCTTGCCATCTGCCCAATTTCACAATTTGGTCGGGCGTTTTTGCACCCCGTTTCAAGTTAGGGGGAGACGAATTTGATTCCGGAAACTGCATCACTGTTTGGTAACTTTAATATCCATTTAGCAGGGGAGTATGATCTGCTGAACTCAATGGGGTTTACTTTAAGAGTAGAGATGGATGGATCCGTTTTGTGTCAATTCCTGTGGTGCTGAGATTGGCACAGAACCAATGTAGGGCTTTCTAATGTGCTGCCTCACCATTGCTTTGCCTCACTCCATCCTGATAGGCAGAGGTGACTCAACCAGAGGGAGGTCAGGTGTGTGGCATGGCCACATGACCCTGACCGCTACTGAAAAGTAGACATATAGAGATGTAGGAGGTTGCCTTGTGCCAAGTCAGACTACTGGTCCATGTCAGGGGCCAGAGTCAGGAGTAAAGGTAAAGGTAAAGGAACCCCTTACCATTAGGTCCCATTGTGGCCGACTCTCGGGTTGCGGCGCTCATCTTTTTAACCAGGCCTTTGGTTGATCTGATTTACATCCTATACCCTTTTAAAATCTGTTTTTTTTTGGGGGGGCGGCTATTGGGTTGTTGTTTATATTTTTATGTATTTTGTGGTTTTGTATCTTGATTTTATTTTGTGAACCGCCCTGAGACCCCCCAGGTATAGGGTGGTATATTAATAATAATATTAATAATAATAATAATAATAATAATAATAATAATAATAATAATAATAATCTTTCAGAGCCAATGAATCCTATACCCTGAGCCTTTTCCCCCTAACAAAAACAAGCCAAGGGGGCGCTGGGACCCAGGCCAGTCACTCTGGCCTCATCCTTTCTGGAAACCGGCATTCTTTCCAAACCAGAGGCTGTAGCCAAGACTAACAGCGAGTGGGGAAATTATAAATAAACATGCTCATAGGACTAGAGTCTCAACCTGGTTAGGACTTCTGAGAAAGTCCACATGGCCTTTGAGTCAGAGGGAATTGATCAGAAGCATTATCCCATTAGATTGGGGAGGCTCTCAGGGAGGAAGAGAGAGAGCACGGTGGAATGGGAGAATGGGATTAACATGAGAAATTCCCAGATAATTTATCAGCCTCCGTGTCCCCAAAGTGATTCTGAGCGCAATGTGCTCAGGCTAAAAGCTCTCAAACAGAAGCCTGGATATCAGACCAGAAGCTGGAATCAAATCTTCATACTAAACAGTCTTCTATCACCAAAGGGTTGATTGCCTTGCTGGTTACAACAACAGCTTTTGAGGCGGACCATTTATTTTTCACAGAGCACCTGGGGATTTAAAGATCTCATCCCTGAACAGCTGTTCTCACATTTTTCTTCCAGCCCTGGATGGACTTCCCACATTTTGGGGGGGGGGGAGTGTAATTTAATACACAAGTGTTACCCATAGAGTCTCAAGAAGGAAACCATCTGACAATCTAATGCCTTGTTTGTATTTATACAACAAAACGACGAGAAGGTTGAATCCAGTTGCAGAGGAACAGTCGTGTATGACATGTCATTGCTATTCTTGAAGGAGGAACCAGGTGACATGTGGAGATGCCGGAGAGATTGAGTTACGCTGGGGTTTTAATGCAAACCTACTTGATTCATGCTTTCTGAAACAATATGCAAAGCAAAATCCAGCCTGCCTTTGAAATTCGTGTTTCTCTAAATTTTGTGGTGCAGTTTCTCCAAACCGACAGTGTGTGCAAAAATGTGTGTATTACGGGAAAGTGTGCATGAAAAATGCAAATAAGTGGGGGGGGGAACTTGCATTATATTAGAGGAAATTGCTTGCCAAAGGGTTTCTATCAGAGAAAATCACATAAGCAAATGTGTCTGGGGAAAGTTTGCAATAAAATGCTAACAAATTTTCCTGAGGGGAAATATGCAGAAATGTGGAGAACTGAATTTGAGACTAGAAAAATGATAACTGCATGGAAATGAAAACAGTCTGTTTTGTCCATCCCTGAGCGGCAGGGGGGTGCTTTATCTCATTGGGTGGTGTTGGTAGATGAACATTTATTGTTATTATGAACATTCAATGTATAAAGAAAAAGTATGTGAAATATTGTTTTAGCTGTTTCTATGTATCCCATCGTTTGATATATGAGATGCCTCATAGGAAGCAATTCATAAATTTTACTGTTCTTGTCATTGTTTTCATGGGTTTGTATTATACATCTTGAAAATAATGACAAGAACAGTAAAATTTACTGAGCCTAGGACTTGCCAGTCAGAAGGTCGGTGGTTCGAATCCCTGCAATGGGGTGAGCCCCCGTTGCTCGGTTCCTGCTCCTGCCAAGCTAGCAGTTCGAAAGCACGTCAAAGTGCAAGTAGATGAATAGGTATCACTCCGGTGGAAAGGTAAATGGCGTTTCCGTGCGCTGCTCTGGTTCGCCAGAAGCGGCTTAGTCATGCTGGCCACATAACCCTGAAGCTGTACGCCGGCTCCCTCGGCCAATAAAGCAAGATGAGCGCCGCAACCCCAGAGTCGGTAACGACTGGACCTAACGGTCAGGGGTCCCTTTACTTTACCTATTATACATGTTGCAGGTTGTCCCTGCAAATCGCCTCAGGGACTGCTTCTGGCTGCGAGAACGAAGACATAAATGGAATGGAACGGAACAGTGAAAAGAAGCTACCTTTTCCCACCCCCTTGGCAGCATATTTCATTTCATTTCATTTTAGGCCCCCCTTCTACAGCTCCAAACACCCTGTCCCAGCACCAGCTTTGGATTTGTGATTCAAGGGAAGGCAGGAGCAACGTGAACGGGTGGGTCCTGGATTTGGCCAGCAACCATTTATCCAGCAGCCACAAGCCCAAGGATTCCTGCTGACTCTGTCCACGGCCTGCTGGTTCACACATTACATTTCTCTCAGTGTCCTTGCCCCAGTTGCACAGTTTTCTGCGCATGGCTTAGAGAACACCCAGGCAAGCAAGATGCCTGGTCAGAGTTCAAGGAGAGAGCCAAGCCTGGAGGGTGTGAAGTGGGGCTCACTTTTGAGGGGCATTGCCTGGGAATAAGAGGAGGAGGTTACAGCCTGGCGAGAGTCCCAGGGGCCAGACAGAGACTACATTTGGCCCTGACACCAGCCTGACACTCTTTGCACTTGAAACTTCCCAATTCGTATTCTTTTTATCCACCATGCAAAATGGTTGTATATCAGTTTCCAGTGAGCCTTATCTTAACAACTCCCTCCACATTATTAATAGCTTAAATCTCCCCAAAGCCCAAATTTGACCCTGGCTTTATCAAGTCTCTTTAACGCAAAGTCTCTAAAGTAATCTAAGAGCTAAGCGCGGCTCTGAGAGTCCTGTGCCTGTACAGTGTAAGATGGAGACTAACAATAAGCTCTTCCATTTGTAATTATGTCAAACAAAGCTCTGGAGAGAAATTGGATAAAATAAATGTTTTTTTTTAATGTTTTTTTAATGCTCCCTGACTCGCAGCCAACAGCTTAGCAAGTCTTCCTAAGAATTGCCTTCTGTTATTTGTTAAGAGGTTGGGGCGGGAATACGTTCCCTTTCTCTAAGAACTTATGGGCTGGCAAATGCCACCCATCAGAGGCCGCTTAGCTCAAATGCTCCCCATGGTCACTCAAAACAATCCTTGCAGTTTCTATGGTTCATGGTTGCCTTCAATAATGCCGGGAGGTCAATGGTTCTTCAGTTGTGGTTCAATATCTTATGGGACCCTGAGACCCTTATGAAGAGAATACTGAAGAACTGTGCAATCCTATACATGTCAACTCAAAAGTAAGTCCCCACTAAGTTCATTTGGGCATATTCCTCAGGTAAGCTGGCCCTGGATTGCTACCTTGGAAGCTTCTTCCAAAAGAGGAAAGTTTCGTCATCAACAGAAGCATGGCATTTTTTCATTCAGAACTCACCAGAACTCAATTCCAGCGCCTCTCGTGTGGGCACCATTGCATTATAAGAGAACCTCTTTTTCTAGAAAAATAGCACTGGACAGAAGTACAGTGTCCAGATCAAGGGAAGTCAGGGATGTCCCTGGAAAATAGGGACACTTGGAGGGTCTGCATCAGTCATGGATGCTTTAGCTGAGATTCCTGCATTGCAGAGGTGTGGATTGAATGACTCTTGGGGTCCCTTCCAACTCTACAATTCTATGATTCTGTGAAAGAGAACAACAGCCTGCCTCTTCATCCAGGCATTGGGGTGCATTAGAAGTTCCCCATGTGTGGAAGGAATATGAATGAAGGCAGATGGGAATGGTGAAATTCTGCAGCAGACAACAGGTGAGCTATTTCAGGTTTAATGGGTTTTCCTGTACATTCTTTCTATAAATCAGTGGGAATTATTTCTGAGTAAATGTACTCAGTATTGTCCACATCTTACCCAGGGCAGAAGAAGGCAATGCAGAGGATCCCAAAGCCTCTACAGATGGCAGCAGCGCCTTCAAGACAACCATCTTTGAAAAGCAACTGATGGGCATAGTCATGCCATAGGTGGAACACAAGTAAGGAACTTACAATGCAAGCCTGTAGACTGTGGCAGATTGCATGGCGGTGGGGTGTCACTGCCTCACTCCTTCCTCTACCTCCTGGTAAGCAGCAGCGAAGGGGCCGACTGGGATGAGGTGAGCAGTAGCACCTCACTGCACCCTCCCAACTGGAAGCCCATTGCAATGAATTTCCTAGCAAACTGATTGCAAATATCTGCCTTGAGAGGCTGGATGTCATAATGCAAGGGTAGGGAGGCTAAATGCTGCTTTCCCCTATGTGAAATGTCCCAGGGATCAGATGTGACACTTGGCTTTGTTGACCAGGCTGCATCCGACCACTGGGAGTGGTCCTGGGGGCAAGAGAGCAAGCCCCAGAAGGCCACATTTGACAAAAGAAATAGGAAACTATGTGTGAGGCTCCCCGCCCCTGTCATATCAGCATTGAGTCAGCACACACAGGATTCCTGATGGACATAAGCCAGCAGGAATCTTGTGCAGATTCCCACAGCTATAATTCCATGAAGGCTGGAGCCCCACGTGAAGGTCATTTCCAAAGCCTGTGGGTGGACGGTGGGGAATGTTCCCGTGGACATTTCTGGGCTCTCTGTTGGGGGTGGGTTGGAGGTTGTCACTGTGTTAAACAATACATGATGGTTTTGTATATCTGTGATGTAAAGTTCTGTCTGGGAATTAGCTGGAGCCAAATTCACCCACTCAGACTATTTCCCAGAGAGAAGAGGCTGCCCATGTTCTTTAAAACACAGGAGGAACCCTGTGAACTGATCGCGTTGTCTCATTCTCCATCTTTTTCCCCTTGCTTGCCCCGCTGTTCCAGGAAAAACACTTCCCCAACCCACCTTGTCAGGACTATTGGGTGGCTTGGAGGAATTAGACAAACTAAGTTCATTTTTTGTTCATTTTGAACATCTTGTTCATTTTGGGCAATCCAGCTTCTTCAGTCTTGGGGACGAGCAAAGAAGACACAGCACAGCACAACCCTGCATGTGTCTACTCGGAAGTAAGTCCCATTGAATTCAGTAGGGCCTGCCCTACCATTAGGCAGATTAAGGCAGATGCTGGAGATGACAGCAGCTCCCACCATTCCCCCTTGATCGCCTGCTCTGTGCCCCTAGGCTTGCCCCCTGCCCACAGGTACAGTAGAGGGCTTTCTCCCACCCAGTGCCACCCATTCAGCCTCCTACCTGGTCAGATGCTGTGTGTGCAATGGTGGGATACCAGCCTTAGGTACCAAAATTCCTTGGGCCAACCCTGGGCAGGGGACTTTCCCAGCCCCAGTGGCTGAATCTTTTTGCATATTATGATCTGATATCATAATAAGACCCCTGTAGCTAGCTCAGGCCGAAGGGAGCCCAACTAGTCTGGCATCCTGTCCTCACAGTGGCCATCCAGATGCCCATTAGCAAGCCCCCAAAGGGGTGCGGATGGCGCTGTGGTCTAAACCACCGAGCCTCTTGGGCTTGCTGATCGGAAGGTGAGCGGTTTGAATCCCCGCAACGGGGTGAGCTCCCATTGCTCTATCCCAGCTCCTGCCCACCTAGCAGTTCGAAAGCACACCAGTGCAAGTAGATAAATAGGTACTGCTCCGGCGGGAAGGTAAATGGTGATTCCGTGCGCTCTGGCTTCTGTCACGGTGCTCCATTGAGCCAGAATCGGTTTGATCATGCTGGCCACATGACCCAGAAAGCTGTCTGTGGACAAACGCCAACTTCCTTAGCCTGAAAGCGAGACAAGCGGCACAACCCCTAGTCACCTTTGACTGGCCTTAACAATCCAGGGGTCCTTTACCTTTTTCTACCTTTAGCAATCTCCCACCCACATCATCTTTCAGTGACTGTGGTGTCATCCTGGCTCCCATCTGCCTCATCTGCTCCTGTGATGGGTGGAGGGAATAGGGAGGTAGACAGAGACACAGTCCCAGGTAAGACAAGAAGCTCCAACTATCCAGCCCTCTATGAAGTTTTCCTAATTCCTTTTTGGCCTATCTGCGCCCATTAGTCATGATAACTTTTGCCTCCGCAGCGGTTAATCCAAGTTCTTTGGCATCCCATTCAGCGGGACATTTCTCTCCCCCAACTCTACATCTTTAACAAGTACCTGGTCTGTGTCAGAGGCTGCTGGGTGTAATCTCCAGAGCAGCCTCTGGCATGCCTGCCATTCGAAGATGCAAACAACAGTTAATGGGAACAGCTGGGCCTTTTTGGACTAGCCAAGGATGAGTCTGACTGGCCTGAGCATCCCGTGAGCCCAGCTGGAACCAGACAACAGAGGCGTGAGGGTTTGGCAAGAGTTTTATCACCTCGGTGTATCTCTGAGGCTACCTTCCAGAGGGGTCAAGTATTTGGGGAATTAAAGAGAGAGGTGGATGCTGCATCCGTAAGAATTTCCCATCGCATCATAGAGCCACAATTTCACTCGCCTGTTTCACTTTACACCTGGGTAGAGCATGACCGGCTTTCTGCTGGCGGGCAGGCTTCCCTTTGATTGCCAAGACCGTTATACATACAGAGAGCCGGCGCACGATAAATTGCTCCAGCCTACAGATTTGTGGAGTGTGCAGAGTCTCTCTCTCTCTCTCTCTCCCAGCTTCCTTCCCTCCCACTCGCAAAGGCAGGAGCTGAAATTTATTCCAGCTGGGGCAGAAACTCAGATCCAGAATTCGCCCTTATCTGTAAGCCAATGGAATGCCTCAGCTAATGAATTCTGCCCAAGTGATGGTGACAACTCACAGAAGGGTCTCTCTCCATAACAAACATGGGCAAATGCTGACTAAGAGAGAAACACACACTCGCCAAAAAACAAACACCCTTTTGTGTGTGCCTTACATATAATTTATTTTATTTTATTTATTAAATTTATATACCACCCTTCGTCCTCAGATCTCAGGGTGGTTCATAACATAAAATTACAATATAGAAAACACAAAATACGTAATAAAAACAAGAGCGAAAACAAACCAATAATCTCCCCTCCCAGGGTCTATGGGAATCCCCAAAGGAGCTGGCAAGGCAGACAGAGTCAAGTAACACCTTTCATTTTCCATTTTTCTTTCTAAAGACACACAAACAAGGCATGGCTGAACTTCAGTCATACCTAACACTTCTGATCGCCATGTCTCCCTCCACTGAGAATGATTTTGCAGACTTCACCCCAAGCTGACATGCCTTTGTTTAAGGCCTGGGTGAAGGATGTCGGGATGAATGTTTCTGTTAGCCAGCAAAGGGAACACAGCTGGAGAAGAGAAATGAACTGGGAGTGCCTGTGGATGTTGAGTTAGCCCCAGCCAGGCCTCCCCCCCCCCCAATTTGGGGAGTTTGGAGAGGCGCTTGCTCATAGCTGTCAACCGTCCCTTATTTGGCGGGGAAATCCCTTATCCCAGCGCCGTGTCCCGCTGCTGTCCCTTATTGATGACGTCCCTTAAATTTCCTGGGTTTCGAAGGAAGCAGCTCCTCTCCCTCCCTCCCTGCTGGCCAGGGAGGAGGGAGGCTCCAACTGTGTTGCTTGGCTGTGTTGCTCACCCAATAAGGAGTCTACGAATGACTGGGGGGTGGAGCTTGCATGGGGACTCGCCTTTGCTCAGCACTTCCCAGCAGAGAGGTGACGGTGGTTTTCCTTGCTGCATCCCCTTTGTCGGGTTGCTGCGCTGTGGGAACCACCGCTTGAGGCTTCGTTTGGCTGCTGGCTGGGCTTTCTGCCTTTGGCTCGGAGGGGCTCAGAAGGTGAACATACCTGTGCTCCTTGGAAAATCCCTTATTTTGGCTGCTGGTCCCTTATTTTCAAGGCTGCTGGTCCGTTATTTTCAAATCTGTAAATTGACAGCTATGCGCTTGCTACTGCCAACCCCTCTTTGTCATCGTCTCACCGGCCCTGTCATTTCCCATGTGTTGCAGGGGAAGGTCCACAGCGGGAAGGGAGTCTGTGTTTGTGGAGACTTTCCCCATTCAATCTAGAACCCACATGGTTCAAGGTTCTAATCTGTGTGAGCGTATAATCCAGGGGTGAAGAACGTCAGCCCCAGGGAACAACTGCGGCTCTGTCTGGCCCTCGGGACTCTTCCTGCATTACACCATTCTCCAGCCCTGCTTGGCATCCTCCGTGAGTGCTTTTGCCTTTGCCTGGATGGGAATGGGTAAAAAAAGGGCAAATCTTCCCATTAATCCCATCTCCAGCATGAAAGAACTGTGACTCATCTGCTAGCCTGACTTGTAAATAATACTATTAAATAAACAAAATATTTTCTCTTGATTTTTGTTGTTGTTGTTGTTGTTTTGTTTTCTGCAAAGAGCAGCAAATATTCAAGTACAGCGTATTCCTGGGCTCCCGGTCGTCTGTGAGTATTTAGCTGATGGAATGTTTCTCTAAATTACTCCTAAAAATATTCACGAGAGATTTTCCAGCCCCTGCAGCGAGAGATAACAATGGCATGTAAACAAAATAATGGGCAACTTCTGGCAATGGTGGGAGCGGCAGGGGAGACAACTTGTTTAATGTCATTTAGCCTGTATTCTGATACAGGCTAACTTGGAAGTACATCCCACTCAACTTCCAAGTCAGCACACATAGATTTGTGTTGTGCACAAAGGGAGTGTGAGCTCCCAACAGGACTTTGGATGGTAGACCCATGGCTGGATTTCCTCCTGCTTTGTATTTTGAGACAGCTGCAGTGAGCGCTGCATTTGATCTGAACAGGAACATGCAGAGGGGGTGACTTGATCCTTCTGTTTCATCCATCTAAAGTGCACCTGCCAAACTGTTGTTGGCTAGGGAGGGGTATAGGGTGCATGGGAGATATGGACTAATTGCCTTTTGAAAGCATTGGGAAATCCAACAGGCCTCCTGGGTAACATGTTCTTTGGCTGATGAAGCTTTCCTGAACTCATCAGCATTAAGGTTGCACCTAAATCGAAAATGGGCAAACTAGGATGTTGCGATGAGTTCGGGGGTGCCAGACCCAGTGGTGTAGAATGGGTTGCCGGCACCCAGGGCCAAGTGGAGGGCAGGGGCGGGAGAGAGGGAAACATCTGAGCACACATGCGCATTCAACTGCCTAATGGCATCCTCGTCATCCAGGACATCACAGCCACAGAGATGAGAAAAGAAGAGGAGTTCCGTTGTCTGGTGAGGTCACTTCCTGGTTCTCTTGGAGAAGCCATTTTCAATCATGTCCAGTGATGGTAGTGTGTAGCCATTATTATTATTATTATTATTATTATTATTATTATTATTATTATTATTATTATTATTGCTGTGTTGAGGCAGCACCGGGTGTTGAAATTTTGCTCTGCTAACAATTTTGTGCCAGGCGAAACTGCCCCTGTTATCCGCCTCATGTTACGCCACTGGCCGGACCCCTTCAAACTCCTGGATCCAGCAAGAGTCAAAATTTAATCAAGCCTTCTGAGTCCCTAGGTCCAGAAAGAGCTAAAATATAGACCAGGCTAGCTTCCAGGTAAGATAATCCCTGGAGGTGATGGGCCATTAAGGGAACAAAGGAAAGGGGGCTCTGTGCCAGACAGCAAATGGGTCCCTCAATTCAGAGTTAGTTTGAAGACAAAGCCAGAGTTGAGTTTGCAGTAGAGGGACCTAGAAGTAAAGCGGCAAGCAGGGTTTGAGAGCAATGTTTGATATATATTTTTTGCCTCCAAGGTTGTGGCTGTGGGGAGAAACAAGACCCTTTAATGTTAATGCTGTGAACCCCTCCATCGCAGACTCAGGTTGCATATACAGTGGACGCTCAGGTTGCAAACGTGATCCATGTGGGAAGCACGTTCGCAACCCGCAGTGTCCGCTACCCGCAGTGCCGCGTCTGTGCACCTGCGGTTCGCAATTTGGCACTTCTGCGCATGCGCAAGCCCTGAAACACAGAAGTAACCCGTTCCAGTACTTCCGGGTTCGGCATGGTGCGCAAACCAAAATCGCACAACCCCAAGCGTCTGTAACCCAAGGTATGACTGTATGTTAAATAAACCATATATCCTAAGGACACCACAGCCTCTGCTGTGCCTAAATTCTGAAAGGTAACACAAAGCTTGGGTAAGCACGTAGAACCCCCAGAATCTTGCACCGCTCAGAGATTGGGGTGCCGTGCAACAGAGCAAAAGCATGCATGTAGTCCTGGGATGCTAAGAGCATGCACAGGGCCAGACTTCGTTACAGCCTCACAGGCCCTCCCAGCAAAGTTCTTGGCAGGCCAGCAGCCACCACCCAGCAGCACATTCCAGGGTGCCCAAGCGACTACACTGCCATGTCATGTGGGTCTCCCTGGAAGCGCTGCTGAGCTGGATGTGGGCATGAGAGTTTTGCACTGCTGTGGGCAAACCAAGCCCTTTGACTGCACAGCATTTAAAGAAAAATAAAGACACACATGCAAACATCCGGCTCCCTCATACAGTAGAATGAGATCAGCCCCTTAGCCCACCACCCCTCTCAAGTGTGGCAAGTGGGGTCTCCTGGAGGGAGGCACCTGATTGAGGGTCCTGCCAATCCTGAAGGAGCCCACCCTGCCTTGACCCCAGCCTACAAGCCCTCGATAGTTCTCAGATAGAAGCTTTGCTTGTCTCCCAGTTCTGACACACTCACAAGTCCCTCTGAAGGGAGGAAATTATATCATTTCTCAAGAATTGCTCGGCTAATGAATGAAATGAAGGTATGTGGCTGTCGGAATTGTCTTTGGCACTGATCCAGCGTCGCCGGGCATTTTATCAATTGTACTTCTGTCATCGTTTCTGCCTCTCGGTCTTATCGCTGCTCCAGAGGGCAGGACGTTATTCAGACCCCAAAGAGCGAGGCCCAGAAATATTGGCTCGATTGAGCTAGCCGCTCCGCGTGAGATGGGCTTTCCCAGCCAACAATCATGCGCAGACATTGAAACACTCTTGTCTTATGCAGATGGCCAAAAATAGCTGGTGGATGAGACATTATTCAGAGTCTATTTGTTGCATCATAAGCATACAAGAGTCAGATGAAGAAACCGTGCGGTGTAGAAGTATTACCAATATGGGGAGATCTCTCTCTCTCTCTCTCTCTCTCTCTCTCTGTGTGTGTGTGTGTGTGTGTGTGTGTATGTGTGTGAAGCTCAGTTGGCAGAGCTTAAGACTCTTAATCTCAGGCTCATGGGTTCAAGCCCCACATTGGGCAAAAGATTCCTGCATTTCAGGTGGTTGGGCTTGATGTCTCCTTGTTGTACCATCCAACTCTGCAATTCTACGATTCTATGAACGATCTGGATTTCATAGTGCAAATTTCAGTAATAGCCAGTGTTTAAAATACTTCACTGAGACGGCGAAATTGACATGTTTAACCAGAGAAAAGTCATTGCTAACATTTGTTAAAGGCTGGAAACCTCTGGTAGACTTTTTGCGTGAAAAAGAAAATGAAAACATGACATCTGGATTTGAGGACTGAAGATAATGTGTGTTTATAGAATGTGGTTTTGTGGGGTGTTATAGTGGATTGGACAAAGTGAATATTGTTTTTGTATGGCGGACAGATGAAGAATCAGAAGTTCTTTACTTTCTGAATCTTATCTTTCTATTTTAACCTCTTTTCTATTTTTTAAAAAATATTTTTCCTCTATTTCTCCCGTCCCCCCTTTCTGTGTTTTTATTGTATCTATTGAAAAGTCTTGGTTTGGTTTAAAAATGGGGAAATATATCAAGTTTTGTATTTTTCTCTATAAACCTGTCGGGGAACTGCCATCAGCTCAGAGGCGAGAGATGGAAGGGCAGTTGTGTTATAGGGAGCCTCCTCCTCCAGCGAGAAGGGAAGCCCCACCTCCAGTGAAGAAGAGGTGCAGGGACCAGGGGATGCCAGGGAGAGCCTCAACACCGACCCTGAGCAAACCGGAGAGGCGGGAAGTATGCCCTTGCCAGCACCCATTCTGCACAGTAGGCTTCAACGCAGGGAGGGGTGGAAAAGGCTGGGGGGGTCATACAACTTTTATGCTGGGGGAGGTACAAAGAGAGCCAGTGTGGTGTAGTGGTTAAGAGCGGTGGACTCGTAATCTGGTGAACCGGGTTTGCTTCCCCGCTCCTCCACATGCAGCTGCTGGGTGACCTTGGGCTAGTCACACTTCTCTGAAGTCTCTCAGCCCCACTCACCTCACAGAGTGTTTGTTGTGAGGGAGGAAGGGAAAGGAGATTGTTAGCTGCTTTGAGACTCCTTAGGGTAGTGATAAAGCAGGATATCAAATCCAAATCCAAACAAAGACCGACCACTCCCAGATTCTGCTAGCGATTGAGCCAGACATGAAGTTATGACGCTCTTCACTGTAAATAGGTTGCACCAAGAATAAAGCCTGGAAAGGACAGTCTTGCCTGTTTACTCACGAGCAACCACATCACCTTCTGACAAAACCTTAATAAAATAATAATAAAATAATAATAATAATAAAATTTTTTAAAAAATATATCATTTAACACAGTCAACCAATAATTTAAAACAACAGCAACAGCAACAGCAACACAGACAGACACCATGTGGTGTGGTAGCAGTTAAAATGTTGAACTTATGCCAGGATCAGATACCTTATCAGCCACACAGCTTACCGGTGTCACATCCAAACTATACATTTAAAGCACTCCAGAGCTGGCCCACCCATGAGGCAGGGTGAAACAACTGCTTCAGGCGGCACTCCTCAAGGGGTGGGGTGCCCATTCCATCGTCCATCTCTACTGCCAGTTTCCTCGGCCTCTAGGGGCAGAGAGGGATTCGCGACAAGGATCTGCAGATCGCCTCTCCTCCTGGTGAGTCAGCACAAAGGGAGGAGCTCGGGCAAAGCCCCTGCTGGGCCAAGCAGGAGGGGATCTGGAAAGGATCACCGCCCTCCTGCCTGGCCCAGCAGGGGAAAAGCCTTGCAGAATTTGCACCCCCATCATGGGGGCAGAAGCAAGGCGTTTTGCCTCTGGTGCCAAAAAACTTTGGGTCACCCCAAAGCAATCTGACAGCCCTTTGTGTTGACTGTTTTGTGTGTTGTTTTTAAAATCAATAAAGCATTAAAATAAAATAAAATGCTGACATTGAATATTCCTCAGATAAACTCAGGATGCTTGCCAGATAATTGCTGAATGTTTGGCATCTTCATCATAGCCTGATAATATTTGCAAACTGGATTCCATACACTGAAACCCAACACTATTGTTCCATGCCCCACCCTGTCTCTGAGTAAGCCAGGGGATCGAACACACAATCATTTCTTGCCCCTTCAGCAGTTGAGAAGGGAGAGCCAGTAAAGGAAGCTGGCTTCGAGTGTTGCTTTCACCCATGAAAAGGGCTTCTCTTTCGCTGCTTCATTTGCAGGGAAATTCCAGATTTACTTAGGATTTCAGGGCATGCAGGATTGAGCACATCTTAACAGAGAAGCGTGGCTGAGGGTTGCATGTTTTTCTGGCAGTGTTGTGCAGTCTCCCTCGCTGCCCACATTTCTGGATCTGAAAAAGTTCTGCATGAGGAATTACTAAATGACATCTTCTCCTTGGCTTAAATTGAAATGTGGGGAGCCAGGGAGGCTGGAGACTGAGTGCCTGAGAACATTGTGCTCACAAGGGAGGGAGGGATGGATGGATCTGTCAATTTTTGGTTCTCTTGGTTTACCATTTTTCCAGTCTTAAATTCATTTCACCACATTTCAGCAGCAATTTGCAATTCTTAGAACAAAAATCCCCATGGAAATCCATCAGCATCTCAGTGCAAATTTTTCTTAACACATTTTTTGGATGCAGTTTTGGCTAATGTACATATTTGTGCAAGCAATCTCCCTGTTCTAATGCATTTTTGTACATTCTGTTCACTAACATATTCATTTTTAGGCACATTTCCCTCTAAAATAGGCATTTTTACAAGAATTTTTAGTTGGACAACTGCATTGCAAAATTCAGAGAAGTGCAAATTCTGGAGGGTGGTGGTGCTTTGGTTTGCAGAGTGTTTCAGAAAGTGCGAGTTAAATGCAAATGGAATCTAAATTCTCCCCCATCCCTCATGCACCCTGATTTTGTTTTTAAGGAGCATCCTTCCTCTTATCTTAAAATAAATATTTCTGCACTGATGGAGAGACTCCATCAGGCAAGGCTGCCTTCCACCTGCCTTGCCCCACTCTCTGCTTCTCAATGTGTATTGTATTGTTTTATGTACTGTAGCTTGCCGTTGTTTATTGATTATAGTTTAGATATTATTGTAACTGTTGAGTGGATTTCTGTTTAACTTTTCTATGTTGATATTATTTTATACTATTCTAATGATTGTTGAATGTTGCTTTTTTGATGGAGGTTGTCTATTTTAAAGTTATGTTTTATTATCACATTTTTGTATTGCCTTAGATTGTCATAAGATGTACATTTTTTGTTTCTTCAGCTTGTAAACCGCCTTGAGTATTGTAAAATAGAAAGGCAGTATAAAAATTAAATATGATGATGATAAAAAGTAAAAGCACTTAAAAAAAATATACAGTTGGCTGCCTGGACCATGTGGGGCAGTCTCTCACACTCCCCATGTGTTAAGTCTATCGGGTGGTTGCTCGAGAGCAGTCAGGCAAGGTGCCTCACTGGTCTGTTCTAAAGCTTTATTATTGGTGCTAAAAACCTTTACAATGCAGAGCGCCTCTATTCCACGTCTTGCTCATTCACTAGCAGAATCTGAGAGTGGGCGGTCCTTATATCTTCCCCAGCAGAGTAGTCTCTTGACCCCCAGCCTACGCCTCCCCTCTCTGCGCGAAAGCCTTCTGCGCAAGGAAGGCCTGGGTAAGGGGGGACCTCCCTCCTCCCCGCTTTGCTCAGGCAAGGTGTCCTGGCACCGCCTTGCATCCTCTGAGCCCTGCACCTCCTCCCCACTAGAGGCGGGGCTTCCTTCCTCCGCTGAGGAGGTGCTGCTTCCCACGATCTTTGGGGGCTCTCTGTAATCCATCCGCCTTCCTCCCCCGCCCCTTGCCCTTGAGCCGATGGTAGTTCCCTGACACCATGCTTGCAGGAAAGCCCAGACAAGGACATGTGAGGTCTTAGGAACCACAGGTACCCAGGAAAGTGGCAGAATGCTGTGTGCCAGAGGGATGGCTCATAGAACGGAAGGACTCACGAAAGCCCTTGAGCACCTCAACAGGAAAATAAGTGCAACTAAAACCTCACCTCCTTCCCACCCATGAGAATTTTGCCAAAGCTTTCCGTCCTCTTTGAAAATTTTGGAACACAATTTCTTTTCTCATTAACTGATGGAGTCCGGCCGGAAGGGGGGAAATACAGAAGAAATTATCGGCACAGCACTCACTGGTTTCATAACTTCACGTGAATTCCATTAGACAGCTGGACTCCACAAAGTCTGAGAAACTCCACTTCGTCCCCAGCCACTGCTTCCCTTTCCCGATTTTTTTCTTTCTTTCTGAGAGTAAATTTCTGCCGTTCCGGCTCATTTCCTGAGCCCAGTCTGCTTCAGCCAAAATAACGTGAAGGTAAAACAATGCATTTTTTTAAAAAAAATAATAATGCATGCACGTGCACATACGCACACAGAACAGGCAAAATGCAGCCGCGGCCTCCAAAATCACACGCTATTGATTCTCCGGCTTAGCACAGACGTTACAGCAGCTTTAGCAGGAGAAAAAACAAGTGCTGCATTGATTTAACATAATTGAGTTAAGACAGCTCAGCACATGGCAGAGAGAATTAGAAGTCATGTGCCATGCGCCGCCACATGTTACAAGAAGGGGCTGGTTTCCTGTCTCTTTGGGGAATCGGTTGTCTGTGCCGGAAGAAAAGAAAACTTGAGGGGATTATCGCATATGAGGATTCAAAGCCAGTTTTGAGTGCACAGAGATAAGGGCTGGAGATATCCCAGGCTGCCGTGCATGTGCTTCTTCCTTTCTGTCCTGTAGAAGCACACATTCTTGCCATCCCCATGTGCCAGCAACACCGTGTGGTTTCCTTCCCACAGTCCTGCAGTCAAAGAGCACCATCTCTTGGTCCTTATCATGAGCTACAGCCAGCCTCCTCTGAAGCTGCTCTGATGAGTCTCTGAGACACCCTCCTCCCCGTTTTATATGAGCCAGCTCCCTTGGTTATTCCTTGACATAATTTCCCCGTAGAGGTCATGTTTGGGGTATGATAATATACCTTCGGTCTGCAAAGCATTAAGGGGAGGATATTGTCAGATATATGATCCAGCCAGGAATACAGCCCAGATGCATCTGTCGCTGGCAGAAGAACCTCTTCTTGCCCTGGAACATTTTTAACCTGCTTGGTCTTTATTGGTATCTATCAGCACCTTCAGAACGGCTTGGTTAATTTGGCTCCTTCTGACCTCCTTGACTTCCTGCAGCAACACCAACCTCTAGGTGGTCATGTCTTCTGAGTCAAGAGGAAAGCTGGTGGGGTGGGTTTTTTACTTTATTATTTTTTAAAAATCCCCTTTCTGTTCATGTCTGTCTCCCACCCCCATCCCGCCACAGCAACCTGGTGAGTGATTCTGCCTATGAATAAAAAGTCTTCTCCATTTCCTGCCCTTTCACTATTTGAGAAAAGTATCTCCTGCTGATAAGATAAAAGCAAGTATAACCCACCAAAGATGCAAGAAGATTCGTCAGGAATGCAACAGCAGGACTGCGTTTAATAACTGTGACATATAGTCTGAAAAGGCAGAGTAGCAAAAGTGCTATACCCTCCAACAATTCTCTGATCAACAGAGGGACGTCCTATTATTATTATTATTATTATTATTATTATTATTATTATTATTATTATACCCCACCCATCTGCCTAGGCTGCCCTAGCCACTCTGGGGAGCTTCCAACATACAATATATAAAAACATAATAAAACATTAAACATTAAGAAAACTTCCCTATACAGGGCTGCCTTCATATGTATGTTAAAGGTTGTATAGTGACTTATCTCCTTGGCTTGGGGGGGTCACATAACTCCGTACCCTCCAACATTTCACTGATGAAAATAGGGACATCCTAAGGAAAAGCAGGACATCCTTGAATCTAATCAGAAACTGGGATGGCTTCTGTAAATCCATGAATGTCCCTGGAAAATAGGGACACTTGGAAGGTCTGGAGTGGTGCATTTCTACATTACAAGCATCAATGAGTTGGGCATCATGGTCCAGCGCAGAGGTGGGGATAGTGGTCCTCTGCTCAAGGGATGAATCCGGCCCCCAGGTCTCTTTCTGGCCCTTGAGACTCTCCCCAGGCCCATAGCTGTCAACTTTTCCCTTTTCTTGCAAGGAATCCTATTCGGAATAAGGGAATTTCCCTTTAAAAAAGGGAAATGACAGCTATGCCCAGGCCACACCTCTCATTGGTTCTGCTGGATACCCCAGGTAGCTTTTCCTGGCTGAGACGTGCCTTTGGACTTGAACATGGCCTCTTTCTTGAGTGTGGATGGAGGGTCGAGAGGGGTGGGTGTGTCGAAACAGCACCTGTCCACATTTCACCAGCCTTAGGCCGCTGCTTTGCATGCCACTACAATGCAACAAACTGGTTCTGAGAATCATAGAGGTGGAAGGGACCCCAAGGGTCATTTAGTCAAACACTCTGCAATCCAATAACCTTACCTCCTTATTTGCTGGGATATCACTGTATGCGTTTAGGCTGAAAACACTTTTGATGAGCCTTCTGAAGGCATGTTTTTTTTTCCATTGCAAACATGCAGTTTTATACGCCTTCTAACTTCAAAGAACCCTGGAACTTGTCGCTGGTTGAGAGCACTGCTTGTTTTCCCTAGGAAATAAGAAGTACATTTATGAGAAGTCCCAGAGGGGGAAGGAATTGCCGTTAAAAGTGTTGGGGGAAATTTCTCAGCCTTTGCTTTCCTTGGACAATTTTTCTCTGTTTTCTTTCCACTCCCGACACCTCAGATTTCAAGCCTGAATCCTGGCAGCAGAATCAAAATTTAGATTATTGTTCAGGGCCCTCTTGGGATTTCTTGAAAAATGTTTTCCCCACCCCCTTCTTCTTTGCCTGTAACAAGATATGTGAGATGTCCTGGAATGCTCGAAAGAGCCAATCTGATCCAAATGCTTATGACACTTTTTCCTTCTCTCCAGAGCAGCAGGGAACAGCTATTTGCTCAATGGAAGTATGAGAGGAAGGAAGCAGCAGCAAGGCCTTCTGGGTAATGTAGTCGCTTACTGTGGCCAGTTCCACTCTACCAGTCTGCAGTGCCACAGAGCACCCTTGATGTGTTGTGTTGGAGGGGAGGGTGAATCTGCCAATTTTTGTCTCTCTCCGTTTCCAATCTTAAACTCAGTTCGCTACATATCTGCACCAGTTTGTGCACCAGTTTTTAAAGTCCTCATCAGCATTTTAGTATGCGTCTTTCCTAATATACTTATTTTTGCAAGGAATGCCGCCTAATATAATATATTTTTGCACATTCTTTCCGCTATTCTATCCATTTGTATGCATACTTTCCTAAAAATATGCACTTTTTAATATATTTTGGTTGGAACACGGCATTGCAAAATTCAGAGATGTGTTTATTAATTTTTGAGAATGTAATTGTAAAAAATCAATAAGATGTACAAATTAATCAAAGGGGGAGGGACATAGCCATAACTGTGACAGTGACTGAGTGATGTGCATAGGTTGCTTACATCATCTTCATTTGCCATATTAAGAAATAAATAGGGAGTAGTAGGTCATAATGCACATTAGAAAGAAATCAGATCAAACACCATCGTGGGGAAATCAATTGTTTGGGGAAGGGGGCAGTCCAGGCCAGGCAATAGGAGAATCCTGTGCTTTTCAAAAGGTAGCTAGGTCACATTTTGTTCCAGGCAGCGCCGACACCTTTTTTTCTAGAAGAAAAGCACTGATTGTGGGAAGTGTGAATTACATAGGTTTGCATTTAAATCGGACTCCATCTGAATATCTTTCCCATTACTAGTGGTGTTACCTAGTTGTAGTGTTTTCCATGTAAATTTGATACAGTTCTGCACAGTCTGGGACTCGCCAAGCCAAATGCCGACTCTCAACTCCGTAGGGGACCCAACAGGGGCTCAATAAACCAACGATGCTGGTGGCGTTTTGGTTAATATTTCTCTCCTTAGGAACACAAAGGCAGGGACTACTAAGTACTGGGCACGCCATAGCCCAATTGTGAAGGCCTAGTTTAATGTCTTCGTTGCTCAGAGCTTCATATGTAATTCAGTTCTCAGAATTCTGTGGGAGAAGCCAGGACTGCTTACAGGGGCATCAGAGTGCTTTAAATGCAGGGCGTGAATGCGGCCATTGCCAAAGCAATTCAGTTTGATGAAACAGGCAGCTGTCCTTGTCAGGGCTGGCCCCTGAGGGAATCCACAAAACGGCCTCTGCCTCCCGCACCAAGGAAAAAGGGATGAGTGAAGATTTGCATCGGGAACAAGAGTGGAATAAAGATCTACATCAGAAATAAGTTTAGGAAGAGACCAGCAGTGATTTCTATTTGCCCAGAGGCTGCCCTTGGGGGTGGGCTGCCAAGGCAGTGAAGGATCCGGCCTCCAAGGAACACACCACAGCCGTTGCTGTCATCGTGGGAGCAGCAATGGGCAATGCATTCCTTGGAGGCCAGATCTGCTGCCCCTGTGAATCCTGCCGCCAGAAGCAGTCGCCTCACCTTGCCTCATGGGTGAGCCAGCCCTGGTCCTAGTTGCTGCCCCCTAGTGGTGAGACACGTAGGCTAGCAATTGGAGTGATTACCCTCTGAACCAGAAAGACAACAGTGGTACCTCGGGTTAAGAACTTAATTCGTTCCGGAGGTCCGTTCTTAACCTGAAACTGTTCTTAACCTGAAGCACCACTTTAGCTAATGGGGCCTCCTGCTGCTGCCGCGCCACCGGAGCACGATTTCTGTTCTCATCCTGAAGCAAAGTTCTTAACCCGAGGTACTATTTCTGGATTAGTGGAGTCTGTAACCTGAAGCGAATGTAACCTGAAGTGTATGTAACATGAGGTACCACTGTACAATGAATGAATTCCTAGGTGGAATCTAGGCACATATTTTTAAAAAAACGCTGCAAAAATACTTTTTTATTTAAAGCGTATTGAAAAATGCATTGAATTTGCCATAAGCTCACCATCGCCATCTAGTGTCACATTTGTATAATGCACTTAAAGCACACTTAAAATGTCATATTTGCAGTTGTATAGCTGAGTCCCTACTTCCTGGCTCTGCAACTTACAGTGGCCTTGAGCATATCCCAGAATCCTTTGCAATACGCACAAGATTCATGACAGACAGAGCTACTTTGACAGATACACTGGTGTGGAAAGAGGTTTCTAGGGGTTGGAAATCTGAAACCACTGTTCCCTATGTCACCAAACGTTGCCACAACTAGCAGGATGTCTATGGGGTAGACCTATTCCCCTTCAATCCCCTCTCAGCCCCTGTGAAATGCAAGGGCCAGCCTTCCTCTTGGCTCCGAACTAGAGCAGCATCGCCAACTATAAAACTCTCCCACACACACACAAACACCCTTTGAAAACTAACTAGATGTGATCAGGGGCAAATGAGGAACATATTTTAATAATTTGAGACTGGGGGTGGAGAGTGGGGGGGACACAGCTTCTCCCACTCCCCATTTTCCCTTCAGCTGAGAGCAGGAAATTTTCCTAGCAGCCGTCCTGAGGCACTTGGAATCAATTAGAGGTGAGGAAGCTTTGCCAAGTTCCAGGCACGGTTTGCGGTGGGAAAAGCCTGTGTGAGAGTGCCTGTGTGCGTGGAGGTCACTTCCTTCCACTTTCTATTTTGGACTCTTGGAAGCACGTCTGGAAGGCCTTGGGGTTTGCACATTGGGAAGGGAAACAAATGCACAGGTTACAGCCAGGCATCTCGGGCACAGCAGCTGGAGCTGGAGGGGCGGGCGGGCGAGGAATTAGCTTTCCGTGGTGCTTACAATTTCTTGACTTGCTCATGAGTATCGTGGTTTCTGTTGGGAGCCCAGAAAGGGCTCCTTATTGGCTGGAGTCAGACCTGTGTTGACTCGGGAAGTTTCTCCTCCTTCTGCATATCTCTCTCTCTCATTCTCTCTCTCGCTCTCTCTCTCCCTCTCTGTGTGCAGCTGGCTTTTGCTTCCCATCTCGTGGCTTCCTGCATGTGAAAAATGAAGCCAGCAAGTAGATTTTCCCCCTCAGAGATCTCGTTTCTGCTTCTCGTCACTGGAGGGTTTCAGTAAAAAGCCAGAAAAGGCCAAAAGGCCTGGTACACGGACTCCTTGCCATGAGTGCGGGGGAACAGCCTCTGCTAGATTAAACTAGATAACACAAACCCACCAGGATCTACCACCAGGCCATAGGTGCAATGAGCTAGGGCAGGGCAGATAAATCTGATCATTTCAATTTCTGTCTCTGTATCACTTTTTCCAGTTATTCAAGTTCCATTTGCCACATTTCCTCAAACGTTTGCAAAGTCCTCATGAAATTTCATCAGCAAATTTCTCTGAATATACACTATTGCACTATGCACACTCTTTTCAAGCCATTTCCCTCTAACATAATGCATTTTTGTATGCTGTCTTCATTAATATGTGCATTTTTATACATATTAATAGGTGCATATTCATATATGCATTTTCGCTAATGCATACTTTTTTTTGTCCACATGTTTTGGTTAGAGAACTTCCGGGTCTCAGATCACATATAGTTTCTGGAAGTGCGAGCTGGGTAGGTTTTCTCCCCCATCTTTCCTACTGAAAAGCCGTGTGCTGCAATGGCAATGGCCTTTGAGAACTATCTAATTTGTGGTCAAGCTGAAAGAATTTGGTCTGGAGGATACAGTTCTACTGGTCCTAAGGGGTACCATGAGAATTTGGGGAAAGGGAGTGATCACCTAGGTGTGCATTTGGATTTCTGGTGAGTAGAACGGAGATGGCCACATCAAACCAGCCATCTGTTTTGCAACAAGTTCCCCACGGTGTAACTGTTGCATTCAGTCCCTCTGTTGCCTGACATTAAAATGCCACCATCTGCTGACATCAGCAGACCAAGAACGCTGGACACAGTAAAGTGAAGATGATTTTGATAGGAATGGGGTGGCACTTTCACCACAAAAAGCCTCATCAGAAATAACTTTGCTTATTTTGTTTAAACTGTTGCATGGCACCCTAACCTCTGAGTGGTGCAGGATTCCAGGGGATTCGGGAGTGCTTACTCAAGGTCTGTGTTTCCTTTTGGGAATGAGGCACAGCGGAGACTGCGGTGTCTTTATGATATATGGTTTATTTACACATATATCCAACCTGAATCTAGATCAGGGTTTCCCAACCTGGGTCTCCAGCTGCTTTTGGACTACAGTTCCCATCATCCCTGACCACTGGTCCTGCTAGCTAGGGATGATGGGAGTTGTAGTCCAGCAACAGCTGGGGACCTATGTTTGGGAAACCCAGGTCTAGATGGAAGGGATGCCCAGGATTACACTCCAAGAGGGCCTATTGTTTCTCTTATAGGCACAGCAACAGCTCTCTTGTCGTTCTCAAGGCTGCCATGTTGAATCCAAAACAGGCACGCCGGAAGGGGGCTGAGGGCTCTTTAGTCCCCCCAAATTTTTCAAGGAGGGGGCTGGGCTCTCCCAAAATCCTGTGGTCCCACTCCACCTCCCCCTGCCCACCTGATGTCGTGCAGGGAAGTGGCTGCTGAGACCCATTCCCCACCCAATGTGTGAGTGCCGGCATCAGGACGGCGGGACACCTGCAAGTCCCAGCCCAGCGCACGATCACTCACACGCTAGGTGGGTACGGGATATGTGATGTGTAACATGATGCGTCACGTGATGCACCCCCCCCAATGTGGGGGGCAAGTCGGCGCCCTTGATCCAAAAACTTCCAGCAATCTTTCTGCTCCCCCCCCCAACCCTTCCCTGCTTGCAAAAATTGTAACTATTTTTCCTTCCGCCTACCTCATTGGCCAAGGCAATTCTGCCTCTCCCTCCTGAAACTCTGGCCTTTTCTCTCTGCTATAACTCGCCTGAGGGAGAAACATTCCCCCTTTGCTGTCCAACCCAGAGAGTCTCTGTCAAGGGCCTTTTTCCTGGGTTGTCCCCAATTTGTTGGTGCCCTTTTAATGGTTCATCTCTCCAGGCAATTACTTTATCAAGATGCCAGCCCAGCTTGTTTCTTTTAAACATGGCTTATATTTTAACATGCTAAATTCAATATCTGGCACTCTGGAATTAGAAGGGGGGTCCAGAATTAGAAAGGGGAGCCCAGGCACCTCACAAACTGGTAACAAGACATATATATTCTTTCTCCCAGTTCAAGGGGGCTAAAGGTTCCTTCTAAGTGCAGAGAATCCAAAACCTCATGTAGCAGCTGCATTTACTAGCCTGACAGTTAATACTTTTGACAGGGGAAAGGCCATCTGGGTTTTAAAAGCACAGAGAAGGGTTTTGAGGCAGATTGGAAGAAAATGATTTCGCATAGTGGCCTAGGTTTGTGTAAGAATCAAACTGAAAAATACTCAAAAGGTCAGGGCTTCAGTCCACCAGGGAATGCGGTTATGAATGAGCCCTGCTCTTAAAGCAACACAGCCAGAGCAATTTAGAATAACCCAAAGCATTCTGTGAGGAGAACTCAGTTGACCCAACAGGCAGAATTGCTATTAATAACACGCCAGATGATAAACAGTGTCCAGGAGAACTGGAGCAGACGGTCCCCGAGGAAAGCATGAGAGATGTTATTACTACGCTGACAAAAGGGGAATACGTTTAAAAAGGAGAAATGGAAGCCACTGCTGTGAAAAACTATAGTGATGTATAGGATCTTCTCAAAGCACAGGCTGCTCTTGAAAAAGGAGGGTGGACAAGGAACAAGACTTCCCTGGAAAGAGGGATTGATTCTTGAACCACTCTGGCAACTGTATCTCTGGGAGGGGAATGGAGGGGTTTCCTAAGAACCCTCAGCAGCCTTCACAAACTACAGTTCCCAGGATTCTTTGGGGGGAATCCATTATTGCTTGAAGTGGTATGATGCTAGTGAACCAGTGTGGTGTAGGGTATCATATTAGGATCTGGGAGACCAGGGTTTAAATCCCCACTTGGCCAGGAAGCTCAACCTACCTCGCAAGATTGTTGTAAGGATCGCATGAGGATTAGGAGAACCTTGTATGCCACCTTTGAGCTCCTTGGAGGAAAAAGTGGGATATTAATGCAATAAATAAATAAATGTATAGCACATGGATATATTGCACATTTTAAAGTGTTACGTCTTTCTTTATGTGTGAGCAATGCCAGGAACAAATACATGGAAACATAAGCAGACCCAGTTGAACTGCCTGTCTAGTTCTGTTCATTTTGCAAAGGGGATTCACACACATGCTAGAAATGTAGGTTTGGGCAACTGACGTAGATTATAGCATTATTTCACCCTGGCACAATAAATCCACTTTTTTGAGATTAGGAAAGGGAAATGCACGGAGGAGTGTTGGGTGAAGGGATGATTAATGGGAAGATGCTGAATCACAGCACAAGGGAATCAGGGCAAAAGCTTGTTGTCACATCAGCTTCCCTGCAAACAAATCAGAACCAACGCTCAAGAAAGTCAAAGCATCGTCTAACTTCTGGAAGCTTTATGCAGGAGCAAGTCAGGGTGAATGTTCCATCAACAAGCCATCTAGAGGCATCTTGTGCTCATGTGCAAAGCACTCAGGTTGGCAGCTGAACACACTCCTGGCCCCTGCTTGGAGAATAGAGCAACTTCTGAGAATACAGAGACTTTGTGGGTCCCTGTTATGTCTATTTTTGGAAGCCCTCTGCTTTGTGATTTCCATACGTAAAACAATTTTATATAGATTGTGTCTTTATCTTATGGTTTCCCGCTGGGCTCACAGGCAATGGGGTTATGACCATGTAAAAAGAAAAGGGGGGGGGAGGGAGAGACTCCACCTTTAATGCCTGATATTATAACATCCTTGCTCAAAGTCCACATCCTGTTGTCCTTTTAAAAGAAAAAATCATTGCGCACACCCACCCACCCCACTTCTCAAGCTTTCTCTCCCCCCCCCTCCCAGTTACTTGTAAAACTGTTCCAACCAATAACCCGCATCAGCAGGAATACACGGAGCAACATCTTGGATTAGTTAGGCACTTTTCGGATGAGCTCAAAGTCATATTTCACTTGCTTCTCCAAGTCATAAGGCTTTGAGCTTGTCACATTTCTTGCCATGAAAAGCAGCAACCACGTTTTATTCATTATCTGTCCTCCTCTGCGAAAAGGAGCACCTGCAAAGCATCTCAGAGCCAGGCTGCCTCAGCCAGGCTTCATTCGCTTTGACACTTCCTCCCTTGCTTATATCAGGAAGTGGAACTCAGAACCTCAGACATGGCTGCTCTGAATTGCGGTGGGATCATCGCCTTGTAAGCATTCAGCCTCCTAAGTCCTAACATGAGCTGGGAAGACAGACAAACACACACACACACACAGCCTGCTGCCTCACATTCTCTCTCCTCTACTAACACTCAGCCTCCGTCCTTGCAACCACTCAGATTCTTCCCAGCTCTGGTCTTGGTGGTGATCAATTATTTCTCAGAACGAGTCAGCACAACTCAGCTCAAATACAGGGAGTCCTCAAAGAGAAGACCAGTAAACCCAGCAGCGGATGGCATGGTAAGACAACTGTGCCAACCTGACCTCCCAACAGGTAAGTCACTGCTACATACCTGAAGGAAGAGAGTCAGAGTGAGGCAACAGGGGGGCTTCTGCTAGTGTGTTTGTGCCATGCCAACCTCCCCACCACCTTGCACCTCCCTCCCTCCTGGTAAGAAGCAGTAACTCAGCTTCTGGGGGGTCAGGTAAGTGCTGCTTCCCTACCATGCCATGGATAAACCATAAATGATTCGAACCAAAACCAAATGAAGAATCACATTCTCTCATATATACCTGCCTGGACTTGAGGTCTTCTTCGGAAGTCCTTCTCTGAGTTGCCTCACCAATGAAGTGTGTTGGGTGGCTACCAGGGGATATTTAAGGTGATGGTGCCCCACTTACCTCCAGAGGCTCACCCGACCCCTAAATGGTGGTATTTTGCACCCTAGGTGAAGAAATTCCTGTTTGCCAAGCTCTATCATTGTGGCAAAAACTTTGCTCCAGCTGATCATGGGTGGCTACACGTCCTTGACAACTGTACTCAGCAATCCAGTCTAAACAGGGCAGTGAATGTGTAGCAATGCACACACCTATACCCCTAGTCCTTTTCTGCGCTGTTAATTCCTAAAAGTCTGCTGCTGCCTTGCTACTTGCAAACTCTGATTGCAAAGTCACTGTAACTTAGTGGCTTAGTGATCGTAATGAAGATTGCTTTTTAACCAAAATCTCTTGGTTGCTTTAGATTTTGATTAAAAAGCAACCTTTATACGATTGCAGATGAGTCACTAAAGATTGCTTTTTAATCAAAATCTAAAGCAACAAATGTGAGCTTTGTGGCCAAGTGTGGGGAGATATGAACGCTGGTCTCCCAGGTCCTAGTCCAACACTCTAACCACTATACCACACTGACTCCTAAAGCTGAAAAGACAGGGTTTTAGAGGCATACTACGTTCAACAGCAGAGGCAGAGCATAACCATGATGAATAGCAGTCAATGACAATGTTTTTGCTAAAACTTGGAAAATTAATAAAAAACATTTGGCTAAAAGAAGTAGTCAATGACAGTGTTATCCTCCCTGAATTTGCCCAAACCTGTTTTATTGCCATCCAAGTTGCCCTTGTGGGAGCAAATACCAAGAAGAAGATGACTTCGTAAGAGTTGCAAGTTAGGCCTACTACCTCCTTCGTTTAGCAAAGGCCAAGCAACCTTCAGCTTTTGGTTCCTCCCCTTGTTGCTCCTAACCTGACCATCCGCCATGGGCTTCCTTTCCTCCTCCATCTTCAAAGAGAACTTCCAAACCAGAATGCTATGTGCCAACTCAGCAGCCGGCCTCTGATTAAAGATGTCTCTCAGGGACCATTACAAGCCTTCGCTCTTAACCCTTCTCCACCCTCAGATTCCAGGCCTCCCTGCCTTTTCCTGTTATTGTGAGGCCAGCACCAGATAAGATTACATCTGTCCCCCTTCAAAACTATGTATGTGTGTGCATTATAGATATATATTGGGCTTTATTGTTCTTCAAAGGGATTTGCAAGACAAGAGCGTGATCTCAGCTCTTGCTGAGGAAAAGCTACAAATTACAGGAACAAATAAATAACCAAGGGCCTCCACACAGTGCCTGGGACTGGAAGGCCCATAACTGTGCCCCATAACTGAAAGGCATGAGGAGATAAACTTTGGGTCTTTCTTCGGCTTCGGCCACTCTCACACACCACCACATTGGACCAGAGATCCGCAGGCAGCCTGGTCCCTATTTGATCTACAACATCTTTGGATTCCAGTGAGGCCAAAAGTTTATGGCAACTCCTGGGGTTCCATTTTGTTGCATTTCCCTGTAAGGGGAAAGTATGTCTGAGTTTAGAAAACACTCACCTCCAAGAGGATGGAGGTGCTTTGGGTTTTCAATACAATATTGTTAATTTTCAGTGATATGTTTCTAGAAAAGGAGGTGCCAGGACTCACCATGAACGCCTCCCTCATTCTCTTAGGATGGCAATGGTGCTCACCTGAGAGGTGCAGGAACTGAGTTCCAGCAAGTTCCAGCTTTAAAAAATGCCCTATTTATTCCATTGCTCTCCTGCCATCCCCCCCCCCCCGAGAAGCCCAGGGTGGCAAACACATCACTACTAAAATGTGTTTAAAATAAACAAGCAAGCACATAAATAAAAAAATATAAAAACAATTGGAAACATTCTCTCGTCCGGTGATCTCAGGGTTGCTGGGAACAGTACTGCAGTTTAGCCACCAAATGTATGAGTAAATAGGAATGTTTTCACATTCTTCCCGAAAGTCAATAATGATGGAGACAGACACCCCTCACCAAGGAAGGGCATTCCACAAGCAGAGAACCACCACTGAAAAGGCCCTGTTTATGGGTCAACATCAACCTGGCAGCCTCCGGGGATGGCATAACCTTACCTGCCGGTAGTGGGGTCTGAGATAGTTGATACTGGGGGATGTGTTCTTTTATATCCCTGGGTTCCAAGCTGTTTAGGACTTTATACACTGGTATTAAGACTCTGAATTGTCCCGATAGCTCACTGGCAGCCCATGCAGTGCTTTTAGGATCAATGACCCATGGTCCCACTGGACTGCCCGCTTACCACTCAAGCAGCTGCCTTCTGCACTAACTCCAGCCCCCAGACTGTCTTCAAGGGTAGGCTTACTGACAGCACATTGCAATAGTCCAGATAGGAGCTCACCAGCCCGTGAAATCTGCCAGTCGGTGAGCACCTGGTACAGATACAAGAATGTATCCAACAATCTCACTGCGCAAGTGGGATTACTTTTGTTTGTGTAACTGAACTTCTCCTCCACCTACTCATCCTGCAGGTCCTCAGATCTGAGCAGAAAGCATATTCCACTGGTGCAATGACTTTGTCGTATTCAACGCATAGCTTTTGAACGCCACACACACATCCATGAACAACTTGACATGCCAACTGTTGTGTGCGAGGTCATTTTGGATCGGAAATACTAATTCCTCCCTCTCAGGAAAAACTCCCCTTTAGTTCATTTCTACCCTGTCACTTCCTGGTCCCTTCCAACTATTATTGTCCTAAGTGGATAGCATCAGCAGCCAAGTTGGGCACTTGCAATGTGGAATGGTAGGTTCAGTTGCACAATTGCATCAGTTGCGTAGACTCCATGTGTCAACAGACAACTCTGGGGCTTAGGCTCGCCTACCCCACTTTGCCATGGATGGCCATTCGTCTCCCAGGTGGTGGTGAAGCTGCAACTAACAGGACACTATACCTTATCCATCTGTTAAGGGATTGGCTCTCAGCAGCTGCAATTTCCTAGCATTTTGGAGCTTAAGTGAATATGAAAAGCCCTGGACACAACAAGGAAAGCCCTTGTTTTTATATATGTTTTTTATTGTTAATTCACTTCTGGATGCCTCTGGGAAGCTATTCATACATGAAATAAATCAGTCTCGAACTGAAAGGTACATCCTCTCCAGCAATTCTGATTCCAATTATATTTTCCATTATTTCCATGGCCCTGGTTTTAGTGGCCACTTCTTCCAAATTGCAGACTATTGGCAATCCTTTGTTTTCCCACCCGTACGCCTAAGGCCAAAGTAGGGCAGAGCTCTCCCAAGATTCTGAACCCCCCCCCTCAAAAAAAAGCCCACCTCCAAAGCCACAGTCCAGTTTGTCCCCCATCACCCACAATCCTAATTAATACACTGATTGAGAGGCTTCTTGGATGCTTCTGCTCATCTTCTCAGCTCAGCCAATCACAATAATCACAACCAACAGGTCCCGCCCCTGTCTCCAGCATCTCTCTCCCACAGAAATGGCTTGTGGGGGGATTCTTTTGCTCATTCACACACCCACACACACCCCTTTTAACTCTGTAAGAAGCCATGGAGAGGGTGTGTGCACAAAGATTTATAATGAGGGGTTAGATACTCATAACCTTCTGTGTCAATCAACCCATCCAAAGCCCAACAGAACCATGTCCTCTTCCTGTGTGTGTTCCATTCTCATACTGTTTCAGAAAGTGTGAATTGGATAAATTCCACTATAGAAGCAAACTGAACTGAATCTCTGGACTTCTTTACCCTCCCTCCTCTTCAGCGATGGTGGAGCAGAAGGATGGAGGGGTAGAACCCCACCAAGCATTGTTGAACATGTAAGCACCCAAACAAATGGGAGAGTCCAAGCCAAATTAAGGTTTTTCAACTACAACTGGTGTATTTTAGTTGGATGAGGAAGGGTGGAGGGGTATGTGAATTTCCCTTCTTATCATGTTGGTGGAGAAACACTTTTGTACAGTGGTACCTCGGGTTACATACGCTTCAGGTTACATATGCTTCAGGTTACAGACTCCCCTAACCCAGAGATATTACCTCAGGTTAAGAACTTTGCTTCAGGATGAGAACAGAAATCGCGTGATGACGGCGCAGCAGCAGCGGGAGGCCCCATTAGCTAAAGTGGTGCTTCAGGTTAAGAACATTCAGGTTAAGTACGGACCTCCGGAACGAATTAAGTACATAACCAGAGGTACCACTGTAATCTTAGCTACAGCATTTAGCATTTACTTCTGCTGCGGGAGCTGGGGCAAATCTCCCAGGGGCGAATGATGAACGAGAAAGGCTGAGCTGGGGAATTCAAGGATCCAGCACGCAAAGCAACTGATGGGATATATATTTTGGTATTCCAGTTACCGTTTTGAAATGCAAGGAAGTCACAGACCTGTGAGGAGCAAAACTCCCTTCCTAACAACCACCCGAAGCCAAATTTCCACCTCTGCTTGCTGTCCCTTTGGAATGAGACGGCTGCTCAGCCAACATCTAATATCCCCCAGAGCCAGCTTCAAGCCCGATAGCCTTCAGTGGGCTAATTTTTCAAAGCGGTAAGCTGATATTTCTGTATAAAAAGCACATCTGCAGGGTAACTGCCATTAAGTGTTGGTGAATTATGGTCCCAGCTTATGGATCACTTGAGCTTTAATGCTACAAGCACCTTAATGCTTTCCCCCGCTTTTCTTTCTTAACAAAGTTTTGACTAATTGCTTCCATATGATTGGCTTTTTTAAAAAAAAAAAAATCCAAATGCTAGTGCTCCAGCCCACACAAGCCTGTGAATAATGAGCTATGAAATTGTAGCTTTTTGATTGGCCTTGATTTAGTGAACAAATGCCGGGTGCTCTTCACGTTTCCTTTGCATCTAGGCAGCCTTTGGGTCACAACTCTGAAAGCGCCACTTCCTCGTGAGAATGTGCTCCACGCTGCAGCAATTTGGCACAGGGTTATGGAGAAGGGGCTTGGCTAGCATTTAGCCCAAAGGAGCAGGATGCAGCCACCTTTGCGGCTTGCATTTACAAGATCTGGGCTTTTTAAAGGTAGAGGTAAAGGGACCCCTGACCATTAGGTCTAGTCGTGGCTGACTCTGGGGTTGCAGCGCTCATCTCGCTTTATGGGCCAAGGGAGCCGGCGTACAGCTTCCGGGTCATGTGGCCAGCATGACTAAGCAGCTTCTGGCGAACCAGAGCAGCGCACGGAAACGCCGTTTACCTTCCTGCCAGAGTGGTACCTATTTATCTACTTGCGCTTTGACATGCTTTCAAACTGCTAGGTTGTCGGGAGCAGGGACCGAGCAACGGGAGCTCACCCTGTCGCGGGGATTCAAACTGCCGACCTTCTGATCGGCAAGTCCTAGGCTCTGTGCTTTAACCCACAGCACCACCCACGTCCCTTTCTGGGCTTTTTAGCTTACAGAAAAGGGGGATGTGATAGAAGTGCATTAAAGGATGCTGAGCATGGAGAAAGAAGGCAGAGGGTTTTTTTTGTTTTTCTCCCTTTCACATAACATTAGAACTCATGAGCATCCAATAAAGCTGAATGTTGGAAGATTCAGGACAGACAAAATAATTCCTTCACACAGCGCGTAGTTAAACTATGGAACTCTCTCCCACAGGGGGCAGAGGTGGAGACCAACTTGGATGGCTTTAAAGGAGGATTGGGCAAATTCGAGGAGGAGGAGAGGGCTATTGATGGCTACTAGCCAAGATGGCTATGCTCTGCCTCTAGTCGGAGGCAGAAATGCTGCTGAACGCCAGTTGTTGGAACACTGCAAGAAGGGAAAGCGCTGTTGCACTCAGGTCCTGCTCGTGGGATTCGCATTGGGGGCATCTGTTTGGCCCCTGTGAGAACAGGATGCTGGACTAGACGGGCCACTGGCCTGATCCAGCAGGCTCTGCTTGTGTTCTTACGTATGTTGAGATCCACCCTCAGGTGGCATGAAAGGCAGGTACACCCTAGAAAGTGCAAATCACTTGACCACAGATGTATACCGCAGGGGAGGAACTCTAGGAATGAGGCGGTCTTTCCTTAATTCCTGATCTTCTCATTGAGGAATGCTTAATAATTGTGGGCGGAACTGCACGGTATCCTGGGGCACATTTTCGAAAGCACTGCTTAGTCTTTGCTAATTCCTCCCCCTCGTTCCAGGCCCTGCAAAGTTGTAAAAATTCTTGTTCTTCTTAGCAGGCTTCCTTGATGACTGTATCCTGTTTTGGTTTCTTAGGCCAAGTGAGCCTAGTCAATCATTTTCACCTTCTTTGTACAGCAAAGGACGCCGTCGTGAGGTATTAACTTTGGCCCTTAGGTGCACATATAATATTTTTATCAGATAGGTGTGCCACAGGAACCGAGAAAGTTAGGTAACAATATCCACCGATTCATATGGCTTCTGAGTGCAGGAATATCAGACCTCACAAGTGGAATGTGGTCTGAACGCAAAGCAGGATCTGGGCTTTCCCCCAGCAGATAGTCTTACACTTCCACTGAATGTATGGCTGCCTGCATAATCTCCAGAGAAAATTCCAGGGTCTTAACAGCATATCTTGCTACTTATTTGTGTTGGCTCGACTTAGGGGTTCAACTCGCAATGCAACTTAACAAGATAAGGGGCATTTCACACATCCACTTGGGAGTGGGGGGTTCCTATCTTTCTAGTGACCTTTTCTCATTTCCCACAGACATAAAATAGGTCACCATATACGTAGCTGAATCCTTCAACATGTGCCCCAAGGATCACAGCACCTTAAAGTTGTATTTGTGAAGCACTGCTCAATGCGCCCAACATGGGTGCCAATGTAAATAAAATAAGGAGGGGGAGGTAAGCCCCACCCCGCATAATCCATCACAATACATGGCACGCGCACACACACCATTTGAATGGTAATGCCTGTCAACTTTGGGGGCCCAGCCCCCTCTAATATTTTATTGGGGAGCCGAAGGGACCTTGGCCCCTAGGAGTTGGCTCCTATAGCACCCTAGTAGACCAGCTTCCATTGCCCTGGAGGATCCCACCCCAGAAATCTGGTGCCGTTGAGAGTAGATGTTAACAGGCCAGAGGTGGACAAAGAGTCTTGCCTCCTTTAAGTTAGCTTCTCATGTCCCTAAGCGACACATATCATGAATAGGTGAGCTAGCCTTCCTGTCCCACTCTTCTTCATTTTGATTATATATTCCATCACAGAGTCCCACCTTTAAAAAAAGAAGTTCTGGGCCTGGTTCAAATTAAGCCCTACATACAGAGAAATGCAAGTTCTTCGTCGCAGAGCTGAGGCATTGATCTTGAAGGACCTTAGCTGCTGACAGGCCACGGATGCAGAAGAATATGAGGTCGGGCGGCTGCAGACCTTGTTTTCTCAAACTCCCAAAGGACAGCGATGCATCAACATGCTGCTCGCATTACATCACGCTTTTCTCATGGCTGTGGAACTATAAGTTTCCTTCTTGAACATTTCTCCTCTGCCACCGTGAAACCCGATTCTCATTTTGCAGCCCAATGTGGCCAGTTCGCCTCTTGTGCAAACACACGGAAACATTTAACAAGGACCTGGCTTGTGACCTGCTTTGACCCTCTGGGCTTTGACATGCGCCCTCCTGCCTGCTATAGCATACTCTGCCCCTGCTGCACCCTCTTTCCCTGCTCCAAACCTCAGCACTAATGAGGGAGATATTTATGACACAGAAAACAGCACAATAAATATTGCACCTTATAATGTGCCTGCAGCCAGTCGTATTCATTTTGGAGATATGAATGTGGCTGTACAGAAATAAACAGTTGTTTCTTGTTTGATTTGTTAAGGAACTTTGACAAGCTATAAGTAAAAAAAAAAAAGGGGGGGGATACCAACCTTTCACATATACAGTGGTACCTTGGTTCCCAAACAAATTGGCTCCCGAATGCCACAAACCCGGAAGTGTTCTGGTTTGCAAACGTTTTTTGGAAGCCGGGTGTCTGTTTCGGCTGTCGACATTGTTTGTGGGGCCAATCAGAAGCAGTGAACGTTTTGGATGTCGAACGGACTTCCAGAACAGATTGAGTTTGAGAACCAAGGTACCACTGCATTACAACAGATACAGTTTGTCAACACTGTACATTGCTGAAATCTTCAGAGTAAGCAGTTTGATTTGTTGTGTGAAAATCCCAGGGCATGGGGGTTGGCAGTGGGTGGCAGGCAGGTGGTAAGTGATGGCAGGCAGGTTGTTGTTTTTAGCTTTGCATTGTGCATACAAACTATAGCATGGCAACAAGTGCAACTGCAGATGTAACATTTCATTAGCAACAATGGTGCATCTCTGAACCATCTCATTCCCCCTAATTGTGGATTCAGGACTGGGACAATCGAGAAAACGAAAGCGAGGTGTGGGAATGCTCAGGTCAATCTTGAGATATGCAGAAGCAAAAGGGGGGAGGTCCAGTCCCCCCCCCAAATACATAAGCACAGTCCAGTAATAACTCAGCCTGTTCAGTTCTTTCCAGAAGCTGTAATGTGCTGAGCATCTGCTGCAAAATAAAGAATCAGAAAACGCAGGGTGGGGAGAAAGAGTGGATTAGTTTGTTTGAACCCCAACAACTCATGGTATCTTCACTCCTATTGGGGCAAGGAGAGGCAGAGAGAATGCAACATGTTGTAACTGATAAAACTGTGATATAACCCTTTTTGAAGGCCCAGACCATAACCAGAGCTGAGCCAAAGGTGGAGCATCTGCTTTGCACACAAAAAGTTCCAGTTTCAATCTCCAGTAGGACTGGGAATTATGGCTTGCTTGAAACTCTGGAGAGCTGCTGCCAGTCAGTGTAGACAATATGGAACGGGAGGAACAAAGGGTGTGACTGGGTCAGCCTCCTATGCTCCTAAACAGGCCCTCAGTTTGCAGCCGTTCTTTCCGCACCTCTGCTCCTTCACCTTGAGCCCCGTCCTACGTTCCCCTTTCCTGAGAGCCAAACCCAAGCGGTGGCGTTATGTTTCAGAGCTGCTAATAGCCAGACTATGAAATCATCCAGAAAATAATCCCTGAGCCATTTGAACAGATCGTGACAAATTTCCTCCATATTTCTAACCCTGGAGTTGGGGTGAGACAGCCTGGGACTAATACCTGCCCAGGTCCCTTTCCCCTGAGCCTCCAGGCGACTGAAGTCGAAGGGGCCCAGAACAGGTCAGGTTCGGGGCCTGAGCAAGGCCTACCTGGAAGGACAGGCCTCATGCGGGATTGATTAGGGGGCAGGAAGTAAAACTTGACATCGCTGACACTTAGCACCCTCTCCACATCCTGTCTCCTAGACGATGAGAATAAAGATATTGTATTTTCAGTGGCACTGACATTTTTATACCTTTTAATGAAAGGAGGAAGCTGGCTCCCCACCCCCCTTCTCCTTTTCTTGGGAAACAGACCTGCGAGGTGGAGAGAATGTGAAGCATGCTTGCAGTGTTTCAGGAAGAAAGGGGTATTTGAGTCGGAAGTTGTATGAGGAAGGGGACTTATTTGTTTTAATAAAGTCAAGCGAATTCCCCCTTTCCCAATGCAGAAGAGGAGAGGGAGGGAGAGAGAGAGAGAGAGAGAGAGAGAAAGAAATAACATGGTTGGAAAATGACATTCACAGAAAGGAAGCCCGATGTTTGCAGTTAATAATATTTTCAGGTGGAGAATGGTACCTCTGGAGGGTGGGGCAGGGAGAGATTTATAGTGGCTGCGGCTTGTAACACAGCGTTAAGAAATGACACGTGTCTTCTGATGTGGTAGCACAAAACAGAAGAAATGCAGCACAAAGAGTTCTCCGGGTTAGGTAGAATAGAAGCTAATGGAATGGTTTTGCTCTAAGTTAAGCCCCATTCCAAGATGGTCCCCTGCCTTCCTTTAGAACTGTGGTCTACTGACTAGTTAGATCTGGAACAGGTCCTAATTTGGCCCAGGAGGCCATTTTCCACGGACCTCATCCAATTGTGCTGCACCCGGTGACACTGCCGCCACTGACCTCAGTTTTCTCGTTTTACCATTCTAATGAAATTCTCTGCGCTCCACCAAAGTGCATTGCAGAATTTTGGATAACTTTCATTGGGCCCTCATTGGAAGTGCACAAATCTCAGCCTTCTGGAGAGAGCAGGGTATTTAAGCCAGTGCCTGTGATGGTGATAATAATAATTTTATTATTTGTACCCTGTCCATCTGACTGGGTTGTCCCAGCCACTCTGGGCAGCTTCCAGCATATACAATAACATAATTAAACATTAAAAACTTTCCTATACAGGGCTGCCTTCAGTAATGGAGCTGGAGTGCAGCAGGTATAAGCTGCGGTTCCACTGTGGAGGCAACAGGCAGGGATGATGGGAGTTGCAGATCAACAGCAACTGGAAGGCTGCAGGCACCCATTGCTGGCACAGAGCAAGGGTGGGTAACCAGGGATGGGGTGTGTTAGAGGAGTCATTTGCTGTCTGTGAGGGAGCTAGGCAGATCTGTCAATTTTGGTGCTCAAATTTTCTCATTTTTCCAATCTTAAATTCAGTTTTCCACATTTCTGAAGGTATTTGCATTTTTTAAAAAATCATTAAAATTCATGAATTGATTTCTCCTCATAAATACATTTTTCTATTATATCTAATTTTATTGCATTATATTAATTTTGATTGATATACATTTTTGCAAACAATTTCCCTTAATATAGTGCATTTTTGTATGCTATTTCTACTAATACACGCATTTTTATGCACATTTCCTCCTAACAGATGCATTTTTGTATATATTGTTTGCTTGGAGAACTGCATCTTAAAATTTGTACAAGTGCAACTTTTAAAGATGTTTCTCTTTTGGTGTTAGTATATTGGCTTGAGAAATGCAAATTCAGAAGAGTTTATTTTCATTAAAATGCAAAGCAAATTTGTCCTCCGTCTCCACTCATTGCCCAACAGCCTGTTGAAAAAAGGACAGAATGTAATTAGGCCAAACCCAGCTAACATGCAACTAATCTGCTGCCTGTGGCCCACAAATGATAGGGCTGGCTAGGAGTGCAAGATGTTGCTGCTTCAGTTGTGTTTTAAGATTCCGGTGACCCTTTGCTAGCTACATTTGGACAGTTGGATGCATCTCCTCATCAACTCACATTGGAGACAATCTGTTGGCTATTTAAGTGGCCTCTGGAATGGCTGGCTTGGAAGCAAACAACTCCCACCTGCCTGTGAGTGCAGGGGCAATGTGCTGAAATGTCACCCAGGTTCCCATCTGCTTTTCCACATTGTAATCTGCCCATGATTGATGCGTCGGGAAAGAAAAGAGAAGGTGCAAATGAGACCCAGAAGAACAAAAGCAGAGAAATGGTGAGGGGGAGAAAGAGAAGCAAGCTGGAGAGGGGAGAACACAGGTGTGGCAATAAATTCTGTGTCATAAGCACACATGTGGACATTGCATATGTGCAATGGTTTTCTTTCTGCCCCATTGGCATAATATTTTACAGAAGGGGGCAATCTGGCTTACTGGGGGTCAATTGCTCTGCCTGCAATCCAAACGTCTCTCCTGTTGACTTTGACCTTGTGTGATGAGACTCTGCAATACTTAGGCCACCAACAGCCTGATAACCTTACAAATTTCCATTGGTGCAATCTGCCTGAAGGGTAACATATCTGCAACTTGGGGTTTTGTGCCGGAACAGTCATTGGTACGACCAACCCTCAGGGAGCTATAATTTCTAAAGGAGGGAAAACAGGCCTTGAAATCTTACAAGATATAGGACATAGTCAATGCCTTAATATCCACAGGCATAAATTGTCTAGCCAGTAGAAAATGAAGGTTTTTCCTCCACCCTCAAAACTTGGAACCTTTTTACTTTTCCTGGGGATATTCTTTAGAAAAGCTTAGCTGCCATCTAGTGGAATATCTATGCAATGCAACAGTGTTCAACGCATACATTTTTTTAATGGAGTCTTAATGGTGCTGTGGTAAACCTCCTCGTTTGGTGTCATCAGCAAATTTGATGAGCATGCCATCAATACCTTCATCCAAGTCATTTATAAAGACATTGAACAACCATGGACCCAGGACAGAACCCTGTGGCACCCCACTTGCCCCTTTTTTTCCAGGATGATGAAGAAATCTTCGGGTTTGGTCAGTCAACTATATACGGTACAAATCCACCTAATAATAACATTGTGTAGCCCACATTTTACCAGCTTCTCTGCAAGGATATAATGGGGGGTTTTTTCGACATCCTTACTGAAATCAAGAAACAGTACGCCCACAGCATTCCCCAGATCCACCAACCTTGAACTTTTTTTTAAAAAAAAGGAAAAAATTGGTCTAGTATGACTTGTTTTTGGGAAACCCATGCTGGCTCTTAGTACAGTGGCACCTCGGGTTAAGCACTTTATTCGTTCCGGAGGTCCGTTCTTAACCTGAAACTGTTCTTAACCTGAAGCACCACTTTAGCTAATGGGGCTTCCCGCTGCCACCGCGTTGCTGCTGCACTATTTCTGTTCTCATCCTGAAGCAAAGTTCTTAACTCGAGGTACTATTTCTGGGTTAGCGGAGTCTGTAACCTGAAGCGTCTGTAACCTGAAGCTTCTGTAACCCGAGGTACCACTGTAATCACAGCATCCTTTTCTAAGTGCTCATAAGATCACTGTTTAATTATCTGTTTTAGGACCTTTTCTGGCATCAACATCAAGCTGAATGGTAGGTCCTCCTTTTTCCCCTTTCTGAATATGGGGACATCGGCCTGCCTCCAGTGCAAGGACCTCAGCCCCGGGGGGGCAGGTTTTAGACCACTTTGCTGGTCAGGTTTAGGCTATTTCCCTCCTACCCACCCCCGTCCTGAAGCGTGGGAGATTGTCAAAGAAGAAGGCCCCAAACAAGATGGCGGGCGCGGGCAGTCGGCCAACCCTCATTTAGGATGTCGGCGCCGACTTCAGCATCAAGATAGCGCTGCTTCCGCCCTTTCTGCTCCCCGCTTCCGGTCCCAGAGCCTCTCCGAAGATGGCGTCTACGCCTTCAGCGTCAATATGGCGCCGCTCCCACTCGCTCACATTTCCTCTCCAAAGAAGCCCCTCGCGACTGGCACCTCATCCAGATGGCGCTGCTTCCGCCCTTCCTCCTAGTCCGGCCTCCTCTTCGCCCGCACAGCCTCTCTCAAGATGGCGCTGCTTCCGCCCTTACATCTCCCCTATCTGCCTTTCGCCCTGCAGAGCCTCTACCCAAGTGGCAGCTGCGGACGAGGCAAACTCTAGCTCCTCGGGTACCGTAGAGCATATGCAGAAGGCGCCACACACAAGGAGCTCAGAAAGGAAGAAAGAGTCCAGCCATGCCTTGTCTTCACGCACCCCCACCCCCACTTTCCCAGGCTGCTCAGATCGTGACACTTCACAGAACTGCTTTTGCAGCTTTTGGAATAAATGCACTTGTATCCAGTTCCTGTCTTGCTCTATTCCCTGCCCCTCCGTGTTTTAAAAACATAAAATAGCGCTAGTATATGGAGCCCATGCAGTCCTGTATCCTGTTCTCATGGTGGCCAGATTCCCCAGTGGGAAGCACACAAGCAGGACCTGAGCAGAAGAGCGAAACTCTCCTCCTGAGGCTTCCCAGAACTGGTATAAAGAAGCATCGCTGCCTCCAAAATAGTGGCTAACAGCCATCAATAGCCCTCTCCTCCATGAATTTGTCTAATCCCCTTTTAAAGCCACCTAGGCCATCATTGCCTCCTGGAGTGAGTGCCATGGTTTTAACTGCTGCGTGAAGAAGAACTTTGAGGTCCTGGGAAGATAACGGTGGTATATAAAATCTTTACATATTTACGTAAAGATGCGTATCTACGTAAATATAAATGTAATAAATAATAATCAGCAAAACCAAATAAGAGTATTATGTTGCCTTAAAGTCTTAAGAAACATATTTTGCAATAAGCATTTGCGGATTATGGTCCACTTCATAGAATTATAGCGTTGGAATAAGTCCAAAAAGTCATCTAGTCCAACCCCCTGCAGTGCAGGAATCACTTTGTTGGGTGTGTGAAGCGCAGTTATGAGTCACGGTGGGGTGGAATTGTCAAGTGAGGTCAAGTGGAAATGAAATGCAAAAAATAATAATACAGACAATGAGAATTACCTTATTAACACCACCATTTTAGAAGGATGTTGACAAGATGGAATGTGTGCAGAGGAGGGAGACCAAGATGATCAGGGGTCTGGAAACCAAGCCTTATGAGGTATGGTTGAGAGAATTGGGTATGTCTGCCCTGGCAAAGAGGAGACTGAGAAGAGAGATGATAGCTATATTCAAATAGCCAAAGGGTTGTCACATGGAAGATGGAATTTCTGTGAGCTGACAAATGATGGACAATTGCCTTTTTTGCAGTGATGGTGCTTTCTAAGCCTGCTTAGAAGTGGTGCTTGCAGGAAATAAGAGGAAGGCTATAGTACCAGCCAAAGGTCTCTCACAATCAAAGAGTCCTGAAACCTACACACACAAAGTCCAAAGTAATTTGAATTTCCCCCCTCCATATGTGGAATTAAATCCAGAGGTGCTCCATCAATTCGCCCTGTCCTGACACTGAATGGTGAACAGGAAGATACTGGCCTAAAGCGGATTCTTAATTTTTCTTTTTCCTTAAGGGCAAATACCTCCCCTTTCACAGAATCGTACAGTTGGAAGGTACTCAAGGGTCATCTAGTCCAACTCCCTGCAAAGCAGGGATCACTGCTAAAGAATCCCTGACAGATTATTATCCAGCCTCTTTAAAAACCTCCAACGGAGGAGAGTCCACCCACCACCATTTTGTCATATGACGAATGTGCTTTCCACTCTGGAGGGCAAAGGAATCCCCACAGAATCTGATCTCTTCAAGAAACTGGGCAGATGCTGTCCCATTCATCTGACTCCTGGAGCACTTTCTTCTGCATATCACCGCTGGCAATATTGACTGCAAATCCCCTGGCAAAATCAAGGAAGGCCTCCGAATTGTTCTAGGGCAAAAAAGAAGAGGGTGCAAGAGAGCATGAACATGGACCCTTTTGCTTGCAGTCCCTGCCACTTTGGACAAACGGGGAGCCTAAATGTCAGGTGCTGCTGTGGACGGTTAACAAGACAAAGCTCTTCCCTTGCGTGTCCTGCAGAGATGGCTTGTTCTTCTGAAGACACTGCTTGAGCTTCTCCTGGAAGGAGGTGGTGGTGATGGTGTAGAGGATCGGGTTCAGAGCGCTGTTGATGGGGAGGATGAAGATGACCACCCAAGAGGTCACAGTGCCTGTCCAGAAAGAGGAGTTTATATTAATATAATCACCCGCCTTGCACCCTGTGGTCCCAGGGAGTCTCACAACATTACAACACAACATTAAAAACAGCTTACAAACAGAAGGTGGGTCTTAAAATGTGCGCCTCAAATGTCAAAGTCCAGGGTAAAGAGGTGTGTTTTCAGCATCCTCCAAAAGCTGTACGATGAAGGTGCCAGGTACACCTCTGGGAGGAGGGAATTGCACAGCTTAGGGGCTGCCACAAAGAAGACTCTCTCCCGGACTGCCACCTCCTGAGCCTTTAAGGGTGGAGAAGCTAGCAGAGAGCCTCCTCTGCTGATCTCAGCACCCAAGAGGATCTGTAGGGAAGGATGTGGCCTTTCAGGTATTTGGGGCTTGAGTCGTTTAGGGCTTTGAACACTTAACTGTCCTCCGATTAAACATTAGGAAGAACTTCCTGACAGAGATGTGGAACAGACCCCCTTGGAAGTTGATGGACTCTTTCATTGGAAGTTTTTAAGCAGAGGCTGGGTGGCCATCTTTCAGGGATTCTATAGCTGCAGTTCTTGCATTGCAGGGGGCTGGACTAGATGACCCATGGGGTCCTTTCCCACTTACAACTCTATGCTTCTAAGAAGAGTAAGGTCAAGGCATCTACCTGGAATGTCCAGGTCCAGCAACGAAAGCAGCTTGAGGAGGAAGATGGGGATCCAGCAAAGAGCATTGGTGAAAACAATGAAGAAGAATCTCTTGGCTAGGGCCACCTCCACAGAGACAGTGCTGCGCTCGCCTGTCCTGGCTGCTGTGGTGTGGATGGAGTAGAACATGCTCACGTAGGCCAGCACAATGATGGCAAAGGCAACCAGGTTCAGACCTGTTGGGCGGAAGGGATAAGAGAAGCCTTGATAGGAGCACAGTGTGGAACCACTGCTTTTGGGAGCTCTGAATTCTGCAGACGCCACTCAGGACTGCTAAAGCTGAAACATGTTTTAAATCTGGGAGTATGTTGACTGACATCTGACTTGTAAAAAAACCCCTTTGCTTTCATAAACATGTAACTGTGAAGAACATATTTACAATATTCTCATTCTTATTCACTTTGTTCCTTATAGAGAGCTCCTGCACAGGTTTTCCCCTGTTAACGTTTAGGGATCTTCCTCTGTCTGTTTCACGTCAGACAGATCACACTGAAACACACATTGTCCTCAGCAGTATCCAGAGAAACTTCTCTCAGCAACCATTCTCCCTCACACCGGTAGAGAGAGAAGACAGTTAAAAATGAGAGTTACTTGAATAACAGTCACAACAGAATGGAATAGCTCTCTCACATGACTCACAGCCAGGCAATCACATGAGAGCTACTGCCAAAGGAAATTTAACGTAAGTAAACATCCCCATTTCAGGAAATTCAGCCATTATCCTTAACAAAACTGGCATCCAACACAGCAGCATAGGCACCCCCCACCCCTCCCTCCAAATCTGTAAAGCTCTCCAGCTGAGTGAGAGGTGCTTACCCAGGAATATCCCCGTGGAATAAACCCGAGCCCCGTGGCGCTCTGTCCCATCGGATTGGAGCGGAAAGCACACGCCATTCCTCCCGTAATACGTCCCGAAGGACTCCTTGCACAGAAAGGGCACCAGAGTCAGGGAGAAGCCCAGGAGCCAGATGACCGCCAGGGTGGAGAGAGTCCACTTCTTGCTGGCCCTGTGGTTGCTGAAGGGGAAGACGACGGAGAAGGATTTCTCCAGGGTCATGTAGGTCAGCTGGAACACCGAGACTTCGGAGGAGAGCATGGCCAGGCTGCCCACCAGCTGGCACGCTGTACTCGCCATCCAGGCTTGGGCGTGCTGGTTGTACTCTCCCGAGAACCTGAGGTCAAAAGCTCCAAGGAAGAAGAGGTAGATGCCCATCAGGCAGTCGGCACCTGCGGGAGAGGCAAGGAGGAGACGGTCGGGTGCCTGTCAAACTACCCCTGCCCTGCTCTTCTTCAGCCTGATCTTAGCTCACAGAGTTGCAGCCAGCTAGACTAGATGACACTTCAACACTTGACTTCTCCTCTCCAGCCCTTCCAAGCTTACAGCAGAGAGATTTGATGGCCAAGGCGTGGTTGCTGTTTTCCGTGGTGATGAAGGACCTGGTGAGGATGACGAAGAGGTTCCCCAAGCAGGTGATGAAGGCGACGACCCAGACAAAGACTCGGAGGACGCCGCTGGCCAGGAGGTTCTCAAAGGAGGAGATGCCGTCGGTGTTGGGCTTGCAGCTACGGACGTGGGGTGCAAAACTGCAATACTGGAACTTCTTGAAGTAGCTGCCGCGGAGGAGGAGATTTAGAGTTGAGAGGGTGGGAGGTAATCTCCTCACCCAATGCAAATATTATTATTGGTGGTGGTGGTGTTACTAATTGCATTTATTAATTGCAGCTAGAAGATTGAATTCACCTGGCCTCAACCATGCAAGAAACACTTTCGTGAGAATTCCCTTGCTGATCAGCACTTAATGATGAGAAGCTGCGATTCCCTGGGGGTACCTTCCAACCACAATTCTTTGAGAAAACTTCCTGGTTTCTGATGAAGTTTGGGGTAACTAACCCCTGCCTCATTCCTACCTATACACATTTCTTTCCTTCTCCTAATGATATGAGGGCTGGAGCAAAGTATCACATGACTCAAGTTTCTTCTATCTCTTGATGCACAATGGAAAAAGACACACACACACACACACACACACACACACACACACACACACACACATACCCTCTCCCTAAACCCTAGGGTTAATTTTGCATTAAAAATAAGTGGCAAAAAAACCCTCTTGCCTAAGCTCCACCCACTAGGAATGCTTGCTGTTCCCTATGCTGCAGGTGGCATGGCCACCGTGAACTGAAGCTCTTGATGACACCTTGTGTTTCTATGCATATAGGATGATTGTCATGGAACTTCACAGGGAATTGCCATGGAGTCACTGTGTTTTATTTTTTAATCTACTTGTACGTCCAGGTCATTGGGCCCCAAAGTTTACATTTTCACCCCTGTTAGGGACGGTGCCAGCAGTAAATAACGAGCAAAATGGAGGTGATGTGGAGGGCTCCCCTACTCTGAAGTAAAGTGAAATTGGGTAAGCCCTGCAGTCCTGCAGTCTACCCTGCCCATGCCCCACTCAGAAAATTGCAACTACTACTAGCTTGTTTTGTAGGGAGCGCCTGCCCCGTGTCAGGGGGCTGCCCCACACTGCACTTTGAAGCTCTGAAAGGGTGGCTTACATGTGATGCAGATCGGTGAGCTTCTCAAACATGCGGCTGTGAATGTTGGGGATCTCCAGTCCTTCCAAGCTCCTACAAAATGAACAGCAACAACAAAGGTGAGCTGCCTCTTGCAAGGAAGGATTTAAGGAGGTTTTCATCAGCAGGAAAACCAACCAATCAGGGTTTTGCTGCTTGGGACACTTACAGAGAGCGCAGGAGAGGGACATCGTCAAATTCATCTGGATAGATCTGGTGCAGAGGGTTATTTGAAATATTCCTGCAAGGAGGGGAAAGGCATAGATTGGTGGGTGGTGCCTTTGAAAGGAATCTGCTTAATAAACATAATTTATAAAAACACAAATTTCAGAAGTTGCATTTGATATTTTGAAAACTTTGACGTTTCGTTTCTGTGCACCTTTAAGTTATTCTTGCTAATGAATTTGAAGGCAGTAGCATTAAGCATCTGATGCCTTACAGACAGATGGTTTTGCAAACTGCTTTGAGGTTTTATTACAGTCAATGATTCCAACATTCCAAGGAGTTCAGCTAGATGACCCTTCCAGCTCTACTGTTCTATGATGCTACTGCCCTGTCCATCATCAAGCCTTTGTTTTTTTACATTGTTTTCATATAGAAGCATCGTGCTGCAGAGCTGGAAGGGACCCCATGGGTCATCTAGTCCAACCCATTGCAATGCAGGAATCACAGCTAAAGGATCCCTGGGAGCAGCTCCCCAACTTAAAAATCTTCAAGATACATACAGCTGCTGCAATTCATGCAGACCCTTGAAAGATGACGGCAGGAGATCCTTCAGCCTGTTGGAGGACAAGTCACTGTTGGAAGAGAAGAAAGGAAAGTTTGAGAAGAGCTGATTCATGGAAAGCCAGTCAGCATACCACATTTTTTTACTGCTGCACCTGATACTAATATATAGGTCAGTACGGTGTAGTAGTTAGAGAGCTGGGCTATGACTAGAGAGACCCAAGTTCAAATCCCCACTCAGACATGAAGCTCACTGGGTGACCTGGGGCCAGTCATACTGGGGCTTCTTGGTGGTGGTTCCAGGGAAACCAATATTTCATCTCCATGGTAAGCAGCATGCATCTTGCAGGTAAGGTCTGTTGCATTCAGTACTTTATTTCCTGAGAAGTGGAACGGCCTGGAGGTTCCAGATTTGAAAGGATGGAGACTTTGGTTGCCATCATTTTGGTTTTGGAAAAAGCAGCTCAGCAGAGGCTGACCGCTGCAGGAAGGGCAGATTCCCCACTCAGACATAAAGGGTCATTGAGAGCAGCAGGGCTGGAGACAAAGACCATGTTTACACCATCCATTTAAAGCGCTGCGATACCACTTTAAACAGTTATGGCTTCCCCCAAAGAATTCTGGGAGCAGTAGTTTGTTAAGGGTGCTGGGAGTTGTAAAGAGTCCCACCCCATTCCCCTTCTAGAGAGGTTTAGCAATCCCATGGATGGATTGCATTTCTATCCCAGTTTTTTCTCTCCAAGGAGCTCAGGGTGGTGGCCTTGGTTGTTCTGCCCCTCATTTAATCTCCACACACAACAACCTTGCGTAGGTCAGGTGAATATCAGCAGAAACCAGCCCACAAGATTACACCCCATGAGCTTTATGGCTAAGCAGACATTTGAACCATGTTCTCCCAGGTCCTAGTCTGGCACTCTAAGCACTACACTGCCCTGCCTCTCTTCCCAGGGAACTGTAATTCTGCGATGGGACTAGGGAATCTCCTAACAACTCTCAGCCAGAAGATGTAAGTGGGCAGCAGAGAGAGGGCAATGTAGAAATGTCAAAATAAATGAATCCAAATCAACCTTTTCAGGTTAGGTAACATGGAGCAGGTGTCAGTGGGAGGCACCACTCGGATTTTCTCCCTCCAGCAATAAACCATCCTAGCCAGGCAGGCCTGGCCAGTTATTGTGAAGGCCTGCCGGATACACTTACAGTTCCACCAGGCTGTTGAGGTTGGAAAAAGTCCCTGCCTGGATCCGCTCAATCTTATTCCTGTTCAGCACCCTGGAAGACAAAGGCAAGCAAAGATGAGCATAGGTTCATCATGTGTTATTCTCCCCACCCCCCACTTTCTTTCTTTTTTTAAAAAAGGTTATATTATCCATTCATTCCCATTTATATACAGTGGTACCTCGCAAGACGAATGCCTCGCAAGACGGAAAACTCGCAAGACGAAAGGGTTTTTGGTTTTTTGAGCTGCTTCGCAAGACGATTTTCCCTATGGGCTTGCTTCGCAAGACGGAAACGTCTTGCAAGTTTGTTTCCTTTTTCTTAAAACCATTAATACAGTTGCGACTTGACTTCAAGGAGCAACTCATAGCACGTGGTGTGGTAGCCTTTTTTGAGGTTTTTGAAGACTTTGGTGATTTTTGAAGCTTTTCCAAAACTTTTCCGAAACCGTGCTTCGCAAGACGAAAAAAACCGCAAGACGAAAAAACTCGCGGAATGAATTAATTTCGTCTTGCGAGGCACCACTGTACCACCTTTCCTTCAAGTCACTCAAAGTGTTGTTCTCCCCTTCTCCTCGGTTAACCCCCACAACAACCCTGTGAGGTAGGCTAGGCTGAGATGCAGTGGCCAAGTGGAGTTGTCCTAGCCCAACACTCTAACCACTACACCACACTGCCACCCTCAGTCTCGCCACCCTCACAAGGACAACTGGCACACATGGTTCTTGGCCTCCTCATTTAATCCCCACAACAGCCACGAGAGGCAAAGAGTGGTCTTGTGCTCAGGTCCTGCTTGTGGGGTATTCCCATGGGGTCATTTGGCTGGCCTCTGTGGGAGAAAAGGATGTTGGGCTAGATGGACCATTGACCTGATCCGTCGGGGCTCTTCTGGTGCTTGCATGGAACCTCCAAACCCAGAGGCAGTCTATCTGTATTCCTAGAATGTTGGCTACCTTGAGAACAGGATGTTGGGTAAGTTGGGCCACTTGCCTGACCCAGCAGAGCTCTTCTCATGTGTGGCTCAGAGGAGCCTCTCACAGGGAGGAAAGCCTCTCTCTTGCATCCTGGCTCCTTTGGGATTTAGCCTTCAGCAGTGAAGACAACGAGGAGATGGAGGGGGCAAGAGCTACATCATTCCCTGGTTCACACAGAAGGTCTTCGTCTGCTTCATCTCCCCTATAAAACTGTCACTGGGGCAGGGTCAATGGCAGGGGGTGTTTGTGCCTCCCATCTTCCCTGTGTTTATCTTTCTGTGATGTTGACATGAGAAGGTCTTGGGGATCACATTCCTGGGCAAAGCCACAGATGATGGAGACGTCACGCTGATGGGAAGTCTGATGGCACAGAGACTCTGGGTTCCATGAGCCCAATTATACCTTGGGGAGCTCTTGCTGAAACCCTCACCTGAGGCGGGGGGGGGGGCGGGGAACAGTGCTTTGTGGAGCAAGCTTGTTTTCTGCTGCTCCAGAGAGGAGGCGCCGAGCCAATGGATTCAAATGACAAGAAAGGAGAGCCCGACTAAGCCTTAGGAAGGACTCTCTGACAGTAAGAGCTGTTTGACAGTGGGACAGATTCCCTCTGAAGGCGGTAGACTCTCCTTCCTTGGAGGGTTTTAAACAGGGGTTGAATGGCCACCCATCAGAGATTCTTCAGCCACGATTCCCGCATTGCAAGGGGTTGGACTAGATGACCCTGGGGGTGCCTTCAAACTCTACAGTTCTATGATTCTGTTAATCCAGTGGTTCTCAAAGGATGTGGTGCACCATACTGGTGTGGCAGGAGAGGATGGTAAGTGTGGCAGGAAGATTCAAGGGCAATCAATATTATATTTTGGGAATGATTCATGTTCTTATGTAGCTGCATTGTTTTATACTTCCTGGATGTCCCACGATCATATTATATGTGTTCTATTTTTGTTTTCCAATGTATTTCTTGTCAATAAAAAAAATAATTGGTGGGGCATGAGCAATTTTTTATTCTGAAAGTGTGGCCCGTGAAACAAAAAGTTTGAGAACCACTGTATTAATCTGTCAGTTTGGGTCCTACACTCTGCAGCTGCAGAAAACAGGCTTGCTCCATCTTCCATGGGGTATTTGAAGGTGGCTCTCATATCACCTCTCCATCAACTCTTCTCCAAGCTAAACATGTGCAGTTCCATCAACCATTCCTCATAAGGCTTGGTTCCCAGACCCTTGATCCCCTCAATCGCCCTCCTCATCTTGCTGATATCCCACACGGAAGTGGACAGAGCTCAGATTCAGAGCCAGAAGGCCTAATCCTGTCCCTGCCTACATGGATTTCACGTTCTCTGCACGGAACAAAAAGAGACTGGTTCAAGTGCGGCCAACGACTTGCTAAGGCTGGCTCACCCTCTTTGAATATCCATAGAAGCAAGTCAAGAGCTGTGTTTCTTTTGACTCTTGAGAGCTGGACATGAGGAACTGGACATTCCAAGGCTGCCTTTCGTTCCCCCGTCTTAGGGGAATTTGTCATGTGTGCCGGGATGATATACACAATGCAAGACAAGTGGACTGAATCCTCTCCAAGGGAGGCAACAAAACTGTCACACTTCAGAAAAGTGGAATGTGGGTCAGCCCTGCACGTTCTGCAGAAGAAACTCTTGGCTTCGTCATGGATGAGAAAAAAGGAGCTGAGCTTGAATCCTGGCAGGATGGAGACCCTGTGGATGAGCTGTTCCCGTGTCTGAGAGATTGCTAAGTTGCCTGCCCTGAATGCAGTGGCACTCCCCCTGAAGGAGCAGGCTCGCAGTTTGGGGGTGCTTCTGTATCCAACTCTGTCACGAGAGGTTCAGGTAGCAGACCCTCCAAGTGTCCATATTTTCCAGGGACAGTCCCAGATTTACAGAAGCCATCCCGGTTTCTGATTTGATCCCATGTTATGTACTGAGTTGAATAGGATCCAAATTGCAGCAGTCTGATTGGTCCTAGAACTATAGGATCCAGAATGCAGCAGTCTGATTGGTCCGCAGGAGCCACCCAATCTAACTCCAGGTGGAAGTGAATCTGCAACCTGATTGGCACAGGAGAATCCCATAATGAGCCAATCACGTGGGGCCCATTGTGTAAATAATGTATATAAAGCAGACATTTTGGGGGAACTTCCATTCCTCACTACTATGAGCTGAATAAAGAGCATGAAATCCACACTCGACTCCGAGTATATTTCATCCCAGAATGTCCTGCTTTTCTTTAGGATGCCTCTATTCTCATCAAAGAAATACTGGAGGGTATGACTGAATTACGTGACCCCTTCCAGCTCTACCATTCCTTGATTCTATTATTCTAATCGTTTGGGATCCCAACAGAGTGCGATTTGTGCAGCTAAGGCTGTGTGCATGAAAAACAAAGAGAATTACGAGGGGAAGGAAGGAAAACAGTTACACTCACAGAACAGTGACTTCATTGCATCCTCGGAAGCTGGAACTTTGCAGAGTGTGAAGCTGGTTCCCCTCAAGATCCCTGGATGGTGGAGAAAGCAAGCAGTGATTTTTTTTTAATCCTGGGAACTGTAGATGTAGATGGGGCCACCACCAGAAAACCATCCTTGCCTTTGTAAAAGGATTTGAACAATCCCGAGGCTTTCTATTTGATGTTGCCTATCCCAGCCCTTCTCTGCGCCCAGCCAGGGTGCCAAGACCTGACCCCTCCATCCACAACCAGCCAAACCCTCCACAGTCTTCAAAATGGAGGCTGAGACGGGTGACCCTCCTCTACGTGGGTGCGGGCAGACAACAGCAGCACGTCCCTCTGCCTGCCATCTCTCCTTAAACAGGGCCTGCTGACCCCTTCTCCAATCCCACCCACCCTCTAGCCAAAGCAGCTCTCCAGAGCAGAGCTGAACGCAGAGGATGGCTGAACCTTGCCCAAGTCAAATGGGCCCCTCCCGGTCTTCTGTTCCCAAAATCCAAAGAGGGGGAACTCACAACCAGTTCAGCTTTGGCATTTCTGAACAAATCGACGTGTTGGGGAGGCCTCTCAGGAGGTTGTTGTGCAGGTCCCTGGAATGGAAGGACAAAGGGATCAATGGTGATGGACAATGTGCACCCATGAAAATAGAAACAGTCCATGCCAGGGATTACAGTGATACCTCAGGTTACATACGCTTCAGGTTACATACGCTTCAGGTTACAGACTTCGCTAACCCAGAAATAGTACCTTGGGTTAAGAACTTTGCTGCAGGATGAGAACAGAAATTGTGTGGCGGCAGTGGGAGGCCCCATTAGCTAAAGTGGTATCTCAGGTTAAGAACAGTTTCAGGTTAAGAACGGACCTCCAGAACAAATTAAGTACTTAACCCGAGGTACCACTGTATAAGGAAAGGAAATGAAAACAGAATTGGCAATGCCGTAATGCAGTTAGGTTTAGGGTTGGTGATGGGGTGTTCAGCAGCAAAACAGACTCTTTCAGGGGGTGGTGAGCTCTCCTATGGAGGCTTTTAAACCAAGGCATAATAATAATAATAATAATAATAATAATAATAATAATAATAATAATAATAATAATAATAATAAATAATAATTTGTTATTTATACCCCGCCCATCTGGCTGGGTTTCCCCAGCCATTCTGGGCGGCTTCCAACAGAATATTAAAATACAATAATCTATTAAACATTAAAAGCTTCCCTAAACAGGGCTGCCTTCAGATGTCTTCTAAAAGTCTGGTAGTTGTTTTTCTCTTTGACATCTGATGGGAGGGCGTTGCACAGGGCTGATGCCACTACCGAGAAGGCCCTCTGCCTGGTTCCCTGTAACTTGGCTTCTCGCAGTGAGGGAACCGCCAGAAGGCCCTCGGAGCTGGACCTCAGTGTCCAGGCAGAACGATGGGGGTGGAGATGCTCCTTCAGGTATACTGGGCCGAGGCCGTTTAGGGCTTTAAAGGTCAGCACCAACACTTTGAATTATGCTCGGAAATATACTGGGAGCCAGTGTAGGTCCAGATGGCCACCTGTCAGGGATTCATTGTAAGGGGGTTGGAGAAGGAAGCCCAGCCAAAGCCAAGCTTTCAGCACCACAATTCTATGGCTCTATAGTCCGAGTGTAACTTAATATTCTGCCTGTATTTGCTTGCTGTGAATTAAAGACTGTGAGTGCCCCCGACTGAAAACACATGCAGATTTCATTTAAGCATGACATCATTCCCAGGACAGAATCTGGAGCAGAGGATGTGCAAGCAAGACTCCAGTACCCCCTTCCCTCCCCGTCCCCCAATAAACTCCATACTTACAGAAATAGAAGCGATTTCAGCCCCTCAAAAGCAGTTGCAAGGATTTCAGTTATGTTGTTGTTCTCCAGGATTCTAGGGTGGGGCGAAATGGAGATCATGGTATGGTGAACTTACTGATATAGCTCCATCCAGTATGAGACATTGAATCTCAGGGTCGAGGGTTTGAGCCCCACATGGGGCAAAAGATTCCTGCATGGCGGAGGGTTGGACTAGTTGACTCTCGTGGTCCCTTCCAACTCCACAGTTCTATGATTCTATGTACTTACAGCCATTTGAGACGAAACAAGTTGTGGAAGATGCGAGGCTTCAGATGAGTGATGTTGTTGGAATTGAGATACCTGGAATGACAAGGGAAGGGCTGGGTTTGTTCTGGATAATACAGTCAAGGTTCAGGCTTCCTAACTCCTATGGGGAATAGACAATAGAGGTCTCTTTCTGGCATTCTGGTTTTACAGGTCTGTGCCTGATCTGGCGGGGAGGTCATTATTTCTACTGGAAAACAACCACACCTGGTACCTGGAAGGAGCCTGGTGGGAGAAGCAGATGGGGAAAGGGGAAGGATCCGCTGAGGTGTGGGGCTGGGCTCTCAATGGGGTGAGGGGTAAAGAAGCAGAGCTCTGCATCCAGCAAGGAAGGGGCCACACGAGGGCAAAGCTCTCTTTGCCCCAGACAAAGCATGTGTAGAGCTCCTGCCAACCTAGCAGTTCAAAAGCACGTCAAAGTGCAAGCAGATAAATAGGTACCGCTCCGGCGGGAAGGTAAACGGCGTTTCCATGCGCTGCTCTGGTTCACCAGATGCGGCTTAGTCATGCTGGCCCCATGACCCGGAAGCTGTACACCGGCTCCCTTGGCCAATAAAGCGAGATGAGTGCCGCAACCCCAGAGTCGGCCACGACTGGATCTAATGGTCAGGGGTCCCTTTACCTTTACCTTGGGAGCCGCCCAGAGTGGCTGGGGAAACTCAGCCAGATGGGCAGGGTATAAATAATAAATATTATTATTATTATTATTATTATTATTATTATTATTATTATTATTATTATTATTATATTTATCTTTCTCTGTCCTCCTGTACCTGTTCTTCCCTCTCCAAGCCTGCAGCTTCTCCTGCCTCTGCCTCTTGTCTCCTGGCTGTTACTGGATCCCCCAGATCACTGATTCCATCTTCCACATCAGTCCCCAATGCTACTTCTTCCAGACACCACTCCTGTGTCCAGCCAGTCCCTGACACCCTGTTAACCTACTGGAATGTGTAAAGCTGGGGTTGGCAAGGTGATTCCCTCCCCCCCCCCGCAGAAGTCTTTCTTTCCTTTTTGCATGACCTGCCTGATCCCATGCAGCAAAACCAAAGCTCATCACTCACAGCTTCTTGAGCTTGACAAGTCCAGCAAATGCAGAGGCAGATATTGACTGGATCCTGTTATCTTGTAAGAAGCTGTTTGGAAAGAAAATTATACAAAAGAGAGATATCCTCAGGATTAATATGGAATCCATGGTATTCCTGCCCCCTCCCACCAGAACCTGGGAAATCAATCATGGAATTGTAGAATTGTGGCATCGGAAGCCACCCCAAGAGTCTTGCAGTCCAACCCCCTGCAATGCAATGATCGCAAAGGCCAGCGTTCATTTTTGGATTAGTTGGATTTTACACCTGAGGGTTCCACATTGGCTCAGGAACATTTAATTCCAGGCTGGAGACATTTCATTGTTGTCGTTGTTGTTGTTTTAAAAAAGAACACTATGAAAAGAGAGGGTTCTAAAAGGCTGGTATCAAATCCCCTGCATAGGCCGTGCAGTTCATACAATCATTGGACTGCAGAGTTGGAAGGGTCCAAAGGGTCATCTAGTCCAACCCCCCTGCAAGTTGCAGAAATGTAGGGATTGGGTATCATACTTACAGTAACTCCAGTTGCTCGTAGGCAATGAACTGATAGTCCAGCAGGGAAACGATCTCATTATTCTTCAGATCTCTAGGAAAAATAGAACAAAAAGTGACTCCAGCAGCTGCGAAGGTGGTTTCACACATTACACACTAACAAACCCAAGTTTGCAAATGAATGTATGTGCACCACAGAGGCACGGTCAATCCTGGCCCTCTTATGAGGGCACCTGTATGAAACAGGTGTCTATAAACACCTGTTGGATGGATTCACACTTTAGGTGTAGATCTAGAGACAGCATAATCAGAAAATTTTGCTGAATGCCCAGAGTCGTCCCTAACAACTGAACGACCCAGAATGGGGGGGGGGGGAATTAATCTTTGGACAAAAATCAGATGTGACTGCAAAAAAAAATCACATTTATATATTTTTAAATTACCTTTTCCTAACACTCCCAGTTAAAGATACTGTTGAGATTAGGAAAACGACAGACAGAAACCTCTGGGCAAAATCCAGTCAAAGTTGAGCACTTTCCATCCCCACTGATTTCAATGGTTAAATAGCTGCTGGTCAGATTCTTAACTGTTCTTTTTAAAAGATAGGAAGTTAGCTGCGATTCCTGCATTATTGCAAGGGGTTGGAGTAGATGACTCTTCTGGCCCCTTCCAGTTCTACAACTCTGTAATTCTCCTACCTCGCGGTATCAACCTTTCTCCCTGCAGTTTAACCCCATTGCTCTATGCCTGAATTTAAAATCACCACCCCACTTGTGAGCCCACCTATCAGGAAGATCTGGCAGGTGCCAACATCACACCTGTGTACAGAATCATAGAATCTTGGAAGGGCCCCCAAGGCTGGTCTAGTGCAACCGTTTGCAATGCAGGAGTGCCATTTCCTCTGCCCTACATATTTCCACCTGCCTTGGGGTGTGGAGAGTGGCTTTGGTCTGCGTAGCCTTAGCTCCTTGTTGTTGAATGAAGCCACCGCCCCACCCCCATGGCATTCCTCCTCCACCCCTGTGTCGGCTGCCCAAAGACTAGGATGGCAGGGACATCTCACCCGCCATTACTCACAGCTCTGTCACGCTGGGTGAGACCTGGGGTACGGTACGCAGGCCCCGATCCTGACAGTTCACAGCGGTCCCTGAACACCCGCATCCGGCTGGGTACTGATTTAGGGCTGAGGGAACAGAGCGGAAGGCCGGCTAAGAGTCCAGAAATGGAATAATGATGATTTTGCACAAGGAACAAGATGGGGGGGGGCAGATTAGGCAGGAAAAGGGATGGCAGGGTGAAGACGGCTATGGATGGAAACAATCGCAGAATCATAGAATTGCAGGGACTGCCCAAGGGTCATCTAGCCCAACCCCGTGCTGTGGATGGTGTGAATGTGGCCGCACACAAACATATACTCACTGCAGTTGGCCACTCTCGATCCATCACTTGTCCTGCTGCTGCTGCTGCCGTTGTTGCTGAGAAGCTCATTGAAAATCTTGGGCCACCCAACATCATTCACTGTAAGGAAGGATTTAGAATCTGTTATGGATGGAAGTTCGGGCATCTGAGCTTCATCCTCTCCCTCAGTACTTAGCATAGTTAGTTAGTTAGTTAGTTAGTTAGTTAGTTAGTTAGTTAGTTAGTTAGTTAGTTATAGAGCCCACTTTTCCTCCAGGGAGCTCATGATAGCCTATGTACTTCCCCTTCCCATTTTAGCCTTACAACAGCATCCCTGTGTGGTAGGTTAAGCTGAGAGGCAGTGACTGGCCTCTAGGGTCATCCAATGAGCTGCATGGCCAAGTGGGGATTTGAAGCCTCGTCTCTCCCAGGTCTTAGTCTGGTGCTCTAACCACTACACCACACTGGCGCTCTTTGTCAGGGAGCCTTGGCCCATGTACCAAGACCACCAAGTTCCCTTCTTCCCATACATACACCTGCATTCCCAACTTGAGAAGTGGAAACCAAAGGTTACCCTAAAGTTTCTCCTTAACAGTTGCCACCAACTTTGGACTTCAGGAGGCCTGAACTCTGGGGCCACCGAAAACCTGAATCTCATAGCTGAGCTTTATCTTCGTAATGCTACAATTCTGTGATTGGAGGTTTATAAGCAGAGGTTGGATGACTGTCCGTCAGAGATTCTCGGCCTGTGATTCCTGCACTACAGGGGGTTGAATTCGATGACTTGAGGATCCCTTCCAACTCTATGATCCTGTGATTCTAGGAATCTCTGAAGGCTCCCTGAGCCACCAAAGGTTAGAATGCTTTCTTTGGCCACCTCTTGAGAGGGGAAAGCCTCACAGAGTCTAAGAAGAAATTACCACAGTTCTCTTCGTCGGCTCCGTCGTCGCAGTTGATCACCCCATTGCAATGGAGAAGCTGAGGTAAGCAAACGGTCATGTTTTCACATGGGAACATTCCGGAAGAACAGCCGCCATGATCTGGATGAGAGTCAGCCAAAAAAGCCTCTGTCAAAGGGGAATTTGAGACAAAACACCAGAAATATTATATCCCGCTTCTTCATCCTTAGTCAGTAATATTGACATGCTTTCCCTGAGCATATAAAGAGTGCTAGTTTTGCAAGTATAGGGAATGTCCCTAGGAGGGAGTACCAGGAGTCAGGAGGACTAACCCCTGGGAGAGCAGGCTGGCCCTATTCAAAATGATGATGTCCACTAGCCATGGGGGCTTCACAGTCATTTTGCTTGTTTGTTTATGTTTATTTATGCCTTGATAGCCCACCTTTCCTCCAAGGAGCTCCAGGTGGCATACATGGCTCTCCCCCCTCTCATATTGTATTCACAACAACCCTGCAAGGCAGGTTAGGCTGAGCAACAGTGACTGACTCCCAACGTCACATTCAGTGAGCTTCATGGCCGAGTGGGAGATTTGAACCTGGGTCTTCCACATCCTGGTCCTATACCTTAGCCACTACACCACTCTCAAGGGGCTTGTGTTTCGCCCTTCAGAAATGTCAGTTTTGATCTAGGAGGTGTCGTCACAGGCAATTAAAACCAAAGTCTATTCTGTCACAAGGGCTGTGTTGTGTAGTGGTTAGAGTGTCAGATTAGGACCTGGGATTTGCAGGTGGGACTCACCGTCCCCAGTTGGACTGTGCCATGATTCCTGCATTGCAGGGCGTTGGACTCTACAATTCTTTGAGTCTATGATTCACTGGATTCTTGAGCAGTGATTTCTGCATTGCAGGGGGGGGGGCTGAACTAGATGACCCTTGGGCTCCCTTCCAGCTCTACAGTTCTATGATCCTGTGATTCTAATCTAGCTTGCTCAAACGATGACCGACTGCAGTCCATTAGATGCCCCCGAGCAGGCAGCAAGAAGCTAGAGCTTTGCTCTACTGGGCCAGAGTCATCCTGAGGATTCGAGACCAGGTCTACGTGCAAGAAAGATCATCACATTGGGACAGGGAAGGGGGAGAGGACCTGAAAAAATTCCCAAAGTTGACATCCCATGAGCTATTGTTCGCTTACAGGCAAGGCATTTTTTCCACATCAGCTCTGAATTATGGCCCACATTTCAACTGCCTTGTTGACTACTCTTCGCCAAAGTTAGAAATAGACGGCAAATATTTGGGAAGGCCTGAAGCTCTGCAAAAAAAAAACAAAAAAAAAACTGTCCCTTTGAGGCCCAACAGCAGCTTACCCAAATTTACTATTGTTTGTATCTGAAATGTTTGCTCTTGGGGAGGATTTGGGGACAGGGGGAGGATCCTAAATCCCAACTGCAGGAGTTAAATCAACTTTCTGCAAACTACTTAAAAGTCCTGGGCCTGGAGCAAAAGTTTCCCTGCAGCTTTGATTAATCGCTCTCCAAACATGAGAGCTGGTCCAGGAGTTGTTGGGAGTCTGGACCATAAAGAATACCAGACGTATGAGTCCAGCTGTCAACATCTGAGCACCTTCTAAAGCGGGGGGGGGGGGAGGTTTCCAATAGATGGCCCAAGTGTGACCGTTTTTGGTGATCGTCAGCAACGTTTGGACTCTGTCGGAAGGTGGTGCACGCTCCATCATTGGAGCTTTTCAAAGAGAGGTTGGATGGCCATTTGCCTGGGATTGTTTAGGATGCAATTCCTGCGATGCAGCGGGTTGGACTAAAGGACCCTTAGGGATCCCTTTCAACTGTGCAATTCTATGATTTTAAAATGTAACTGCATTTTGCTTCCTGCAGGGCAGGGCAAAATGGGGGATTTTTTCCACCTACAGAACTTGACCAGACTGGCAGCTGAATTCTACGGCAAGCCCAGTGAGTAGTCCACACTCCTCATGGCATCTGAGGGCAGCCTCCTAATTTAGCTGGCCACGGGATGCATGTTATGTATTCATTGGTCTGTGTTTGCCTGAGCTTGAGTCTGGACTAAGGAATCTGAGCTCCTGTGTTCTGATACGATACATGTTGTCTAATCACAGAACATTTCAGGATTTGGGTCTCTGCCATTGACCCTTGAACTCTGAGTCATGATTCACAGTTTGGAAGTTTAGACAGCCAATAATTTTGGGAGTGGCCCAGGCTTTCAGAAATGTATACAGTGGTACCTCTGGATGCGAACGGGATCCGTTCCAGAGCCCCGTTCGCATCCTGAAGCGAACGTAAGACGCGACTGCGCTTGCACAGGTCGTGTTTCGCCGCTTCCACACATGCGCGTGACGCCATTTTGAGCATCTGCGCATGCGCGAGCGGCGAAACCCAGACGTAACGCGCTCCATTACTTCCGGGTCGCTGCGGAGCGCAACCCAAAAATATTTAAACTGAAGCGTATTCATCCCGAGGTATGACTGTACAGTGGTACCTCGGGTTAAGAACTTAATTCGTTCCAGAGGTCTGTTCTTAACCAGAAACTGTTCTTAATCTGAGGTACCACTTTAGCTAATGCGGCCTCCTACTGCCACCGCGCTACGGTGACACAATTTCTGTTCTCATGCTGAAGCAAAGTTCTTAACCTGAGGTACTATTTCTAGGTTAGCCAAGTCTGTAACCTGAAGCGTCTGTAACCCAAGGTACCACTATATAAACAGTTGCTTTGCTTCTGTTTCCCAGTTATGTAGTTCAATAAAGGTTCTTGCTATTATCACTGTGCCTCGCCCCATGGGAACCCACCTACACTTCAGTACAGAAGAAAACAGCCAGGGATCTGCCACCACTGCCCTCCCACTTCCCCCACCATCTGCTACCTGAGGCAAGCAGCCCACTTTGCCCAATGCTAGGGCTGGGCCGATTTAACGAGCCAGTGCCATTTGTTTATTAGATTTCCATCCCACCTTTCCTCCATGGAGCTCAAGGTGGCGACACATGAGATTCCTTCCTCCTCCCATTTCATTTTCTCTCCACAACAACCCCGTGAGGTAGATTAGGCTAAGAGAGACTGATTGGCCCAAGGTTGACCAATGAGCTTCGTAACTGGGTGGGGATTTGAACCCTAGACTCTCCTAAGTCCTAGGCCAACATTCTGACCACAATACCACACTGGCTGCCCACATTCTGAAGTCTCAGAAGCCAGAGGGTGGCTCAACAGGAAATTTGCCTCTCCATGATTGTATGAGTGTACATCTCAACAGTTTGCACGCACACGCAAGCAGGTGTCGTACACTCATTGAACAAAATGTGTGGATGCAATAGTGGAATATTGTAGAAGACGTTCACAGCGTGGAATCGTCATTGCTGTTTCCAGACTCCTAACAACTGTAGGAGCAGAAGATCATTTAATCCATTAGCAGTGGACCAACGTTCCCAGCAAATGTTGACGCAAGCAGACTTCGCAGGATCCGTGCTGAATGGCTGGATCACTCAAGCATTTCTGAGCATCACAGACAGATTCACTCATGCAAAGGAAGGACACAACATCCGCAGAGCTGAAGGAAAGGGGGGGGGGTCAGCTGCCACAAATACCAAACGGATAAAGAAATGCTCAGGGTTACATTCTTTTGGGGGTGAAGACACTCGAAGGAATGGGTTCACACAATGCTTCTGGTTGAGGAGATCATGGGAGGAGGGGAGATTTAAGGCAGCGCAAGCCCAGAGGGAGCCACAGGGCACCACAACTATGACATAGTGAATTGAGCAGAACAGAAGGCAAGAGGGATGCTGAATTTTGGCCTCCCACAGGGCTCCGCTGAAATGTGAAAGACCCAAGTCCGCCCCTGCTCTGGTCCTGCTTGCAGATTCCCCTTTGGGGCATCTGTTTGGACACTGGGAGAAGAGGGTGCTGAACTAGATGAGACATTGGCCTAAACCAGTGGTTTTCAACCAGGGGGCTGTGGCACCCTGGGGTGCCTTGAATGCTGGCCAGGGGTGCCATGAGCAACACTGGCCTCTGTCCTTCTTTCCTCTTTCCTCCCTCCTCTGATGCCCTTTCATGTTTTTGCCTTCCAAAGGCTTCTACAGCTGTTCGTTGCAGCAGCCCTAACTACAAGTTCCGCAGGCAAATGGTGCCTCTGGGGCTGATTGCCAAGAGCTGAGGAAGCTTTGGAGTAAGCAAGCAAGTGGGCAAGAGAGCCCAGCTAGCCAGTCTGCCAGCCCTTGCTGTTGGGAAGGGATGGACAAGTGGGAGACTGGGCAGACAGGCAGTGTGCTGGCCTATCTTGTCCTTGTTGTGTGCAAGGTCTACCTGGGAGCTGAAGGGGAGTCTTTCCAACATGTAGGCACAGCATGTTGCTGCCTCCCAAGGTAAGGTGCTGGTCTCACGTTCACCTTTGGCCAGTCTCTGTTGGGGTACTAAGGCTGGGGGCATCCTCTTTCCAGGCCCCTGTGGGTCAGTGTGAAGAGGCACCTCTCTTTGGGGCAGGGGGTACAGCTCAGAGACCAGGGGTGGCAGCAGCGGCTGCTCAGAAGACTGCTCTCCCACGGAGAGGCGAGAGGAGAGGAGGCTGAGGGAACACTCCCCAAGGGAGGGTGTTCGAAAAAGGGTGAGAGACTGCCAGCTCTGATGGGGGGTGGTGGAGATGTCCTGAGAGAAATTGAAATTGAGAGTCAATGACCAGTTTGCATGAAACTGACCAGGTGCTGCCATTCCCCTACCTGACGCCCTCCAAACTCCCATCGTTTCCAGCCAGGGGAGCCATTTGATGATGCAAACTGATCTAGAGTTGTGGTCCAAAGAGGGTTGAGAACCAGTGTGGCGTAGTGGTTAGAGTGTCAGACCAGGACCTGGGAGAGAGGAGGGTTCAAATCCCCACACAGCCATGAAGCTCACTGGGTGACCCTGGGCCAGCAGTCACTGCTTCTCAGCCTAACCAACCTCACAGGGTCATTGTGGGGATTAAATGAGGAGGGGGAGGAGAACCAAGCCACCTTGAGCCCCTTGGAGGAAAAGATGGACTAGAAAATAAATAAATAAATAAATATTCTGCCTTTTGCCAACCCATCAGCGCCAACCCATCTGGGCAACCCAGAACTTAACATTTCCCCTCCCATGACTGATATGTTGGGTTCTGTGCAAGAGGAGAAAAGGGTGGGTGTTTTTATATATATAAAAAAAGAAACAGCCACTTACTTGTAACCATCTGGAAGATCACCAGAAACAGCTTCATGGTGAACTTGGAAATCATCAGTCCAGGAAAGAAGGAATCTTGAGAGGCACCCCCTCCCCAGTAAAGATGCTTCTGCCTCTACTCTGCTAGGATCCTGCACAAGGTGACAGCTGCCTTCTGTGCAAATGTTTTGCCGCTTCCGGAAGAATCCCAATGAGGTTTGTTGATCAGGAACTGCATCCTTGAGTCAAAGAATATCCCCAACCGCCAACCACTCTGGTGCCGTCAACAGCTTCTGCTGGGGAGCCCCAGATCCCCTTTCAAGGCTGTTTCAAAGGCTGACATCCACAAGCGCCTGGCTCCCCTTGCGATGTAATAAAAAGTGGAAAAGGAATAAAATACAGGCAGCTTGATGGTTACTTCTTTCTGCTTCTCCTGCTGCAGGTCATTTTGAAACGGAATAAATAAATGCCTTTCCTTTGTGTGTGTGTGTCTAACTTTTTCTCTGTTGAATAGGGAGCCTGCTGGAAGGTTTCTCTTCAGACTGTCCAGATGGGGACTATGAGATATAGAGAAGAGGAGGCGGAGGAGGAGAGTCCACAGTTCTTCCCCACCACCAACCCTGGTGGCTCTCTCTGTAATACTTGACAGAAGGGCCCTCTGCTGGGCTAGCCACTGAATGAAAACTTGCTACATAGAAACATAGACTTGTGCAATCAGAAGAGACCCCAAGGGGCATCTAGTCCAATCCCCTGCAATGTGGGAATCACAGCTCAAGAATACCTGACAGGTGGCCAGTCAACCTCTGCTTGAAAACCTCCAAGGAAGGAGAGGCCACCATCTTCAGAGGGAGTGAGATGCCCACTTTGGAACAACTCTGGGCTGCTGTTGTTTTCCTAATGAGGCAAAGCAGATCTTACTCTGTCTTTATTTCCAAGTTAAATACGCTCTCCAAGGCAAAGTGTCCTTTTTTCACCCTGGTTTGTGTGTTTTTTACTGGACCAGTCTTTTCAGCATAACTTTCCCAAAAGTCTAATGAAACCAGCTCCTGGAAGATTTTAAACAGCTTGTATTTCTGAGACATGATGCTTATTTAAAGTTCAAAAACAGCTTGAAGGGAAATAGTACAGAACATCCAGATCGGCTGTAGTGGTTTAATTTTCAAAGGAGAAGCCAGGCTGTTTGCAAATGGCGGCCCGTGAAGATGAGAGAAGGAAGCAGACTAACAGAGATGCATGATTGGCAGTGGGGAGAGATTTGAAAGCCTGGCTCATAAGTTGATCATGGGGACATCAGAAGTAAATTCTTGGAATGGCACTAAGAACATAAGAGCCTTCTGGATCAGGCAAGTGGCCCATCTACTCCAGCATCCTAGAATCCTAGAATTGGAGAACTGGAAGAGACCCTGAGGGTCATCTAATTCCAACCCCCTGCAATGTAGGAATCACAGCTAAGGAATCCCTGATGGATGGCCACCCAACCTCTCTTTGAAAACCTCCAAGAAAAGAGAGTCTACCTTCTGGGTTCTCACAGTGGCTGACCAGATGCTCTAAAGGGAAACCCACAATCAGGATTCAGAAGCACTCTCCCCTCCTGTGGTCTCCAGAAACTGGTATTCAGAAGCATCATCAGCTTCTGAAACAACATGAGTAGCTCACATAAAGCGAGGGTTCTTAACAGGACTTCAGCAGCCAGCAAAAGTGACACGTATCATTATCAACCAAAACTCCAGGGAGGAAATTCATCCTCTGTATTCAGAGCTGATCATGTTCCTTCTGGTCCTTAGCAATTCTCAGGCAGCTGGCTATTAGGGGTGCAATAAAAGCTACCCTGACTCAGAGAGGAATTACCATGAAATCTTCTGCAAAGGATGTTCACGTGGAGTGACTGAAATTGCATCCGGCAAAGCTTGCTTTCCCCAGAGAGCTTATCTCAAGTGGACAGAAAAATCTCACAGGCCTTACTCTAATGCCAGCCAATAAATAAAAATAAAAATATCAGTTTTAGCTTGCAGCCGGAAATGCAGCCATCACTCACCATTAAGGGTGGATAGATTGGTAACTGCTTGGAACAAATAGTTATAAGAATTCAATTCACATTAAAGCTCCTATATATCTGAAATTGGACCCCGCTGGATCAGGCCAAAAGAGGTCCATCTAGTGCAGCCTCCTTTTCTCACAGCACTGTGCATAAGAACTGCAACAGGAAAGCAGCTCCAGTCTCTGCAGCCACAAACAGAACTGGTCCCTTTGAAATAAGTGCTCTGATGTTTTCAGCACCTGGCTGTTGGAGGTGCATTTTCTTATTGAGACATGTGCTATTTCAGAATGGTGGGCACTCTGGGGTTGCAAGCAGAGGATACAAACAGCCCTGCCCCCCCTCAACCCGAAAAACAGGGAGAGGGATACCAGGGGCCCATTTGAATCACAGGATCATAGTACTGTAGAGTTGGAAGGGACCCCAAGGGTCATCTAGTCCAACCCCCTGTCCTGCAGGAATCACAACTCATTCCATGGAGTCTTTGAAGACCATAGATCTCTTCCTGCAGGATGTTTTCTGCCTGCAAGCGTCTGACTTAGTCAAACACTGTTTAAGTGCTTAGCTGCACTTCTGGGACTTGAAGAGCAAATCTGAGCCATTTAAAGAGGAGGTGGAGGGTCTTCTCTGCAATAGGACAAGGCGCCCCAAACATTTTAACAACTCAGAGGGAATTTGTTAGGCATTTGATAAACAGCGCAAAGTACTTCTTGATTCAGTAATAATAAAACAAACTGAAAGCTTTATTGCCCTTTACACAATCGGTGTCTGTTGTAAAACTATTTTCTAGAATCCATGTCTGGAAGAGCATCTGTACTCTTGCCAAAGTTAATTTCTTTCCTACTGGCCTTAATGAAAGTGTTGTTCTTTGTGAGCCTGGGGCAAATAAAGCAGGAAGCAAGCAGATGTGCAGCCTTCCCTCCAACCTCTGGAACCATTGAACTGTAGTGCTGAAAGGGACCCTCGAGGTCACACAGTAAAAGGTAAAGGCGACGATGGGGTATGGTGCCGTTTACCTTCCCACCACAGTGGTACCTATTTATCTCCTCGCACTGGTATGCTCTCAAACTGCTAGGTTGGCAGGAGCTGGGACAGAGCAATGGGAGCTCAACCCGTCACGGGGATTCAAACCACTGACCTTCTTTTATCTGTTTCTCTGCCCCTGCAACTGACTCTAATGTTCACTTTTCATAGAATCCTATAATTGTAGACTGGGCATCTTCCTCCATCTCAAGCCCATCCTCCCCCCCCCCCCGCCCCATCCCAACTTGCTCCTTTGCAGGGAGAAAAGCCAATAACTTAAATTACTCAAAGGATGAGATCCCATGTCCGCTAATGGTTCCTAATTCAAATTATAAGGAGGATTCTTTGTTGAGACAAATGCATTGCGCGCACACACACGGGAGGGGGGAAATGCTGATTATCTGCTGAGGGTATTTTTCCACAGCACAAAGCGTTTTTCTTTTTATTTCTCAGAAGAAACTAAGCTATTCCGCTCCTAAACTGGAGAGAAGCGTTCCAAAGAAAACTGAAAATTCTTCCAGGTGAATTACAGTCCGGGAGCTGCGCTTGAACCCTTGGTTTTGTCCAGAATCAAATTTGAGATAAAATCATAGAATAGTAGAGTTGGAAGGGACCCGAAGTGTCATCTAGTCCAACCCTCTGCAATACAGGAATCCCAGCTGATCCTGGCTTCTTACCAATGGAAGAGTGTTGCAGGCTACAAATCAAACCGAAACGTAAACATTCCTGTTAATTTCTAGTCTTTAGTCCATGTCAGGTTTCCAAGCTCCACTTCCTCCCTCCCGCAATTTTTACTGCTGTGCTCGAGACATTCATGCAAGAGGTTCTGATAAATTTGCCAAGGTCACCTACAGCAAATAGCTGGATGCCCTTTATTGCAGCTGGCAGGTAGCAATAAATGGGTCTGAGGGAGTCGGCCCAAATAATCCAGATACTAGCGCTTTGTTGCAAAGAGGTGAAGGAAACCCTTTCATTTTTATTTTATTTTTAAAGTACCTAGTGTCTTACTATATAGAATCTGCTTCTGGGTGTGCCCAGGAACACCCCTGGGGTCCCTTCCAACTCTCCAACCCTGCAAGTCTATTTCCCCCCAGCTAGTGTGTTGTAGTGGTTAGAGTGTCAGACTAGGGACCTTCGAGAGTCCAAGGTTTATTTTATTTTATTAAAATATTAAATTTTTATTATTAAAATAATTCAACATTAATACATACATGTTACGAATATACAAACATACCTACATTTCAAACAATCCTTAAAAATATTCATACATACCCACACTCAATCCCACAAATACTTCATTTTCCCACCATCTCACCCCTCACCCCACCTTTGTGATAAACTTCCAATCTACACAATTGCAATTTCTTTCCACTTCTATTACTTTCTTTCACATACTTTTAAACCAATTTTCTGCTTCTTTTTCTGTTACACATTGTTATCCATCTTATTTAGTATTTCAGTATTTATAACGGAACTTGTTTATTCTAATAGGAGTTCTGATTTTTCAATATAATTTTGCAAGTATCCTTTAAACACCTTCCAATCCTTGTCTATCTTCTCTTTTGAGATCCTTCCAATTTCTCCCGTTGTTTTGGATATATTGTAATACTCCAGTAATTTGGCAAGCCACTCTGTTTTTGTTGGTATAATACCACTTTTCCAATTTTTTGCAATCAATAGCTTTGCGGCTACTGTTGCATATAAATATAATGTCTTGTCTTCTTCCTTTAGACTTCCTGGTACTATTCCCAATAGAGAGTCCAGGATTTATATATCTCCCCCAACTGGGCCATGAAGTTCACTGGGTGACCTGTGGGGCCAGCCACTGCCTCTCAGCCTGAGCTACCTCACAGGTTTGTTGTGGGGCTTAAATGAGGCAGAGGACCCCAAGGGTCATCTAGTCCAACCCCCTGCAATGCCGAAATCACAGCTAGGTGTTGATACTCGACTCCCTTCAGCCATTAGGTACACCTTTTATGGGTCTGTTTGGTACAAGGGAAATAGCGTTCATGGTAAATATTTGCCCATCGCTCTCCTCTTTGGATAACTGTAGAAACAGAGATCTTATCAGTTGCTTTATGATCGAGAGCCTATGGTAGTGGGCAGGTGGTATCACTTAAGGGAAGAAACCCCTGAATCAGCCTTATTACACCATCCCAGCAGCCATCTGGTACAAAGTTCTCTCTGTCCGTCTCCAGGAAAGGGGTAGAAAATAAAACTCTGCCAGTCTGGTAATCCCCTGTTGCAAATGGATGAGGCCACCCATGGAATAATGTATTGCTGGGTGGTCATCTGTCAGGGATTATTTAGCTGTGATTCCTGCAACAGCTAGATGACTCTTGGGTTCCCTTCCAATTCTACAGTTCTAGGATTCAGTCTCCAAGAGGTGGGAGACTACAGGGGCATACCCTCCAACATTTCTCCAATGAAAATAGGGAAGTCCTGTTTCATCATCACCATCATTTAACTGGGTTTCCCCAGCCATTCTGTGCAGCTTCCAAGATATATAAGAACATAATAAAACATTAAACAACTTCCCTATAAGTTGGCAACCATCACGGTCTCCTGCAGGCATGAGTTCCATAGTTCAACTCCTTGCTGCACAAATGAGTCCTTTGTTTTATCTATCTTCCAACATTCAGCTCCATTGGATGTCTATAAGTTATGAGAGAGAGAGAAAAACTTTTCTCTGTCTGCTTTCTCCATGCCATGCATCGCTTTATAGGCCTTTATCATGTCTCCTCTCACTCAACTATTTGCTAAACTAAAGTCCCAGGTGCTGCAAATAGGGGTGTTGCCCTTCTCCGGAGGACCCTAAGAGTCATTTAGCCTAACCTCCTGAAATGCAGCAATCAATGCTCTGCTGTTCTCTCTGAGGTCAGGTGAACAGAACTAACTATACAGAATATGCCATACGGTGGTACTTCTGGTTACGTACTTAATTCGTTCCAGAGGTCCGTTCTTAACCTGAAACTGTTCTTAACGTGAAGCACCACTTTAGCTAATGGGGCCTCCCTCGGCCGCTGCTGCCGCGCCATCCTAAAGCAAAGTTCTTAACCCAAGGTACTATTTCTAGGTTAGTGGAGTCTGTAACCTGAAGCGTATGTAACCTGAAGCGTATGTAACCCGAGGTACCACTGTATGCAGTTGTACCATAAATTTGTATAATGGCATTGTATTGCCTTTTTTATCACTTTACTGAGGCTGTGAATTTGCATTTTGTACTTTGCATTTTGCCTTATTGTACACTTCAACTCCTGACACAGGTACAGTGGTGCCTTGTTAGTCGAATGGCTTGGCTCCCAAACAAATTGGCTCCCAAACGCCACAAACCCAGAAGTGATCCAGTTTGCAAATGTTTTTCGGAAGCTGAACATCTGACACACCTTCTGTGACTTCTGATTGAGTGCAGGATGCTCCTGCAGTCAATCAAAAGCTGCACCTTGGTTTTCGAACCATTTCGGAGGTCGAATGGACTCCCGGAAAGGATTAAATTCGAGAACTAAGGTACCACTGTATTCTGCCATAAGTGGGGAAATGGGCCCACATCTCCCCAATGGCTGCTTGATGAACAGCCATCGTTACATTCCTGGCAGCACCACATAATGTAATAAGAACAAGATTGTGACTTCTAATAATATTAGAAAGGCAAAACTGTATTGTATTGTTTGAGCTGAAGAATTTTCAAGGCGCAAATTCAATTTCATTGCATCATATATACACCTACACCCAGTTATTTCCAAGTCAGGGTTTGTAAATTGGCATATGATCATTTCCAGTTGGAATTATATGATCTGTAAACTGGTATACGACGACTTATTGGATGGTTGAGAAATCTGATTCCATTCAGTTGCAGGCCAGCCTCCCTGATTTGCAATTCCCAGAACTGAAAAACAGCATCCATCCTTTTATTAATATAGTAGTTATTTTTTAATTTATTATTTATTACATTTCTCTACCGCCCTTCATCAGAGGATCACAGGGCAGCTTACAATATAAACACTCAACAATACATACAGTCATAAACAAATACCCCCCCCCCGAGTTTATTGTGCATTACTGGGCAAAATTGCATGCAAAAATGTGTTTATCAGAAGACATTTACAGTAGAATACTGATTAATTTTCATTATACTGTATATTTTTTGGAAATGTGGAGAACTGAATTGAAACTTGGAAAGATGAAACTTGAGAGAAACCAAAACTGAGAGATTTGCCCAAATCAGCGATGCAGATACAGAAATTGACTCAAATCAGGGTCCATTTATTCCAAAATGAGGTGGAAAATCGTGAAAAGTGCCGCATTAGGTTTCAGTGGCTGAAATGCCAAAAGAGGAATGAATCAATGAATAAGTCAAGCATAGGCACCTAACGAGATGCCCTCCAAATGTTGGTGGGGCTGCACTCCCATACAGGCAGCGGCGCTTAAGGAGGGCGGAGTTGCAGCCGGCCCCCAACATCTGGATACGCCCTCTCTGAAATACGGACTAGAACCAGCTCAGAAACGCAACCCCCCCCCCCCGCCGCCGCCGCTGCACAATGGTCTCTTCCTCCCTCTTCGCCCTGCCGAATGACGAGCCGAGCGCTTTTCGCGGGCTGCCGCGGTGCTTGCTGGGAGCCGTACTCCTCCCTCGCTTTCCCGCCTTGCAAGGGAAGCCGGGGACGGGCTTCCCGCCGCGCACGAAATGGAGTCCTCGGCTCCTCCCAGAAGCCGCCGCCCTCCACCTCCCCCAAGATTCCGAGATGGTACGTTCGAGCCAATCAGCCGCCAGTTCCTTTTTGCCGCCACCTCCCGCCCGTCTACATGGTACGTCCCGAGCGCTTAAAGGGAGCCGCACGCGGTTCGTTCGTTCTTTCGCTCGCGCCGCTGCCCTTCTAGTGTTTCGGTCTTCGAAGGGGAGGAAGGAGACGATGAGGCCTTGCAGGCGCCGAGGTTTGTCCGCAGGGCGGGGAACGAGGCCGAGCCTCGGGGTTCCTTCAGCACGGGACCTTTCTCTTGGGAGGGGGGCTTCCCTCTCCGCGGGATGATGATGCCGTGATAGGAAGTGCCGTCAGATGCGAGAACTGACGAGAGATTCCCACCGGCTGACCTCGGAGCAGAGCCACGCGGGCCGCCTTTAACCCCCGTCCCAATAGGGGCCCGTGAAGAAGAATGCCCCCCATAACCCCCGCGTGGGGATGGAGGAGGCCGTGGGTGCGCTTGAGTCCCCCCTTGAAAGCACGTGGTGGCGAGATCTGGCCTTGGCTGCGAGGCGCGGGTTGGGCGCTCGTGGAGAGGCTGGATCTGCAGATCCAAACGGAGGACCTGCCCACGAGGTTAGCAGGGGGGACCATATCGGAAGTTATTTTGTCTACCCCGTTTGAAATCGCGTCCACGGGGGAGGCAATGGGCTTCCGAAGTGCAGGGTTGTTGCTTTCCAGCTTACATACACCATAAGCTAATGGAATAATAGTGGGGGGGGGGTTGGTACCCCGCCCATTTAACTGGGTTGCCCAGTAAATTGACATCACAGCTGGGCTCCTGCAGAACTGGATTCTTCCAGCCTCTTCCTTGAGCCACTTACTTTTGAGGCGGAGGGAGCCCTTCACTTAACTGCCTTCCTGACATTCGCTCTCTTGTTGTAGGTTTGTTTCATTTGCCACGTGGGGCCAGACCTGAAGTGGCAGGAGGGAGGATGGATCCTGACCCGCCTGCTTAGAAGCTAGCTGCCCTAAAGGTAAGCCTACAAGTCTCTGATACAGAGTAGTATTCCCTAGGGAAAGCCTCACAGTGATGAAACAAAACCTCAACTAAGCTGGAATTACCGTCAGACTTTTGCTGTTGAGAAGGTTCTTTCTGAGCAATCCACACCCGTGGGGAGGAAGTGCAGCTGCTTCTGCTCCCTCCACGAAAAATAGCTCTGGTTAACAGGGTTGTCCTTTTTCTCTGCAGGGAGCTGAAGCTGTCCTCTTCCCAAGAGGAGCATTCCTGATTCCTGTAGCCCTGGCTTCAAAGGTATGATGAGGCTTTTATTTCAGAAATGGGAGGGGAGGTCCTTCTGTGTCCTGGCTGGTGAGAGCAAGATAGATAGTTTTAATGCTTGAGGATAGCCCAGTTCACATCTAAAGCCATGTTAATGCTCCCTGTGAATGAAAATGTTACAGCCAGAAGATTGCAGCTACTGTCAAACCACGTGGGCCAAGCCAGTTTGGATTAAGATAGCACAGTAGAGCATGAGACTCCTCATCTCAGGGTCATGGAATCGAGCCCCATGTTGAATTTCTAGATGGCCCTTGTGATCCCTTTCAACTACAATTTTATATATCATTGATGTATAATAATGTCTCTATAATCCACCTGGATCAGGGCTTGTTTGTTTGGAGCACTGTTACAGTAATCCAAACAGATTTAGCACCAGGTCTTGGGTTGGAGCAGCTGCAGCCTTCAGTCTGGAAACTAAACTTGCTTGGGGAACATTTTTTCCATCCGAGAGCCACAATAGGTTACCGGGGGAGTTCTCTCACCCTTGTCTTAGTGTTATATGTTGAGCAGTCTGTTAAGTAGCAAAAGTTGAAGGGGAAATAAATTGGAACTGCAATCCTCTGCTGAAAACCATTTGTACTTTCTTGTTCATAGAGGGTGAGAAGAAGCAACTGTTTGTTTTCTCCTCTGGGTGGCAGCAGGGTCAAGAACAGAGGGCAATGGATTTCAAAGAGCCTGGAAAAGCCAAATGCTTCCCAGCAAAGAGGTATGTGTGTTTCCTTGCCTACACTTGTCACCGAGGCCTGGCACATTAGCAGGACAAATACGTAATGACTGCCTTCAAAGCACTGCACTCTGGTTTCGTAGAGTCTCCTGAGTTGCTGTGACTGGGTGTAATTAAGTGTGGTGCCACTTGGCCTTAGGCAATCTCTGCTGTAGATTCCTTGTGCCTGCTTCTTCACAGAGTGGAGAGGGGTGAAGAATAAATCATTAGGGCCTATGGTAGGGCTGGGCAATACCTGGTTTTGAACATTTGAATGTATCACAAGGTCTGAAATAAGGTTGGAACTATGTAGAAGCAGCGACTGGCTTCAGGTTTTTCCCACATTGTGATTTTTGCATAGTGCAGACATACGAGAAACGAATGATATGGACTGGTTTGGGGCAATATATTGATATATTGCCCAGCCCTAGTCTGTGGTAGATTGTGCAGTTAACTTAAGCAGTGCTGGTCATGGTATTTCTACTGAAATGAGTTTGTTGGAAGGAGTGCCAGTTACTGTATTTACATGTAAATTTTCATGATGTCTTTCAGGTTAGTGGCTGATGACTTGTTACCACACACAGCTCAAAAGCGGCCTCCCCAGCATTTCCTTCACCTCTATCTCTTTGCATATGGCATACCTGGCAGTGTGGCTGTGACTCCCTAGAAAACAAGCAGAGGCTCATTCCAATCCAACTTCATCTTTGCAAAGTTTTGGGAACAGGGCAGAAGACAGAAACCTGTTTTGAAATGTCTCTTCTGTCTATATGTGGCCACAAATATTTATAAGCTGTGAGCGAATAAAACTTATTTTTGAATGTACAACTGCATTGCACTGTTTTTTTATGTGTGCCTGAGGGAAAGCGTGCAAACAGGCTACTCTGTGCCATAGGCTGTGTTCAAACTAGGCCAAATGCTCATTGTCTGCAGGTGTTGGTGGGTTTCAGTTATCACCCTCTGCCAGCACAGCCAGTAGTGTAAAATTCCAGGAGTTGTAGTGTGGAAGGCTACAAGCTAGCCCTTTTAAGTATAAAGCAAGCCAGGAAACATTGCTTGAGTTTGAGATGCTTCTGGGCCAGAGAGGTGGCCCTCAAATCAAATACTTATGTGTATTTGAAGAGGTTTAGACTTGGTGGTTCTCTCTATCCTGTTGGTGATAGACCAACCAGGCCCATCATATCCTATGAGCAAGCAGGAGTAACAACCTGCCCACTGCTTCTCAGGCTCTTTCAGAACTTTAAATGGCTTTTGCCTTTCCTCTGCTGTATAGCACCAGGCAACATGGTAGCTGTCAGCTATAACACCCTCGCAGGGCTAGTGGGAGTGAAATACCATCTGTAAGGCATCAGGCCCTGTGGTGTAGCCATTGCCTTGGGGTTTGTTTTTTTTCAGGGAGTGTTGCCACATGGTGACATTTTGCCCATCAACAAAGAGTGAGGCTACAGGGATTTATTATCCTTTCCTGTGAGTGTTAAGTGGGAGGGGGGGCAACTTATTTAAACATTGCAGTCCTTTGTGTTGCACCAAAGCCACCTCTATTGAGCTTATTTGCTCAGACACCTGTAAGCGTAGCAGCTCACGGGAGAGAAACTTGAAAAATGTGCTTTTGTGTGAATTGATGCCTTGGCAGATACTTTAATCAAAACACTTTTAAGATTCCCTGATGGAAGTTCAGTTAGCCAGAGAGATTTGGCACCAGCAATTTGAGTTAATAGTGTGAGAGAGGCTCAATCTATTTGCCGTAGAAGCCTCATGCACAAGGTATGCATAGTTTTGGCACTCAGCCCCTCCTTTGTTTTGTTTTTTTTTAAATATGCTTTTTATTAGGTTTTCGTTTCATATGCCCCTTGTCCACTCAAAAGGGGCAGTGTGCTCATTCCCTGTATGGTGAATGGTGGGTAGCTGATTGTTCAGAGACGCTTGGTGAGTCTATCACAGACTTGGCCCTCCCTGAGACTGGCATGGTTAGTAATAATAGTCTTAAGCACTGCAGGCTGTGAGACAGTAAACACTTTATCTCGCAGGCAGCAGGATGTCGCCTTCATTAATGCGCCTGCCTGCATTTCCCAAGCAGACAGGTGCATGGACAAATTGAAGGCTGAAGCTACACAGGAAGCGAAAATGGAAGGGGTAATGTCACATCTCTTGGGCATGCTTGTGCCATGCAGCTTTCCCTTACTGCCTCCCCCAACTGATTCCATCCAAGGGGAGAAGCTCAATAGATGGCTAAATCTTAGCTGCTGGCATGTAAGCAGTACTGTTGGGCGCTCTTTTGAAACAGCTGGAGCTTGTGGTGAGCAACAGCCAGTGGATTTTCTCATTCTGTTCACGTGCTTGGGAGTATCTGGCTCACAATCTCTAGCATGCAGAGCATTCAGCCTTTTTGTCACGGCAACACTCATTCTGAAGGTGTCACAGATAAGCCCAGATGCACAAGGGCAAAATCTCAAACTGGAGCAGAGCTTGGACTGCTGTTTGAACACATGAAGGTGATCAACACAAAGTCTCGCTCTTGGGCTCTCAAAATCCTGCATTCGCTCTTCCAACCAGCTTCAGGTAGTGGGAGAAGAGCCTTGTGGCCCTGCTGCTGCCTCCTGGGCTCTTAACAGAGGCCATTGGTAATGCAGTTACACCCCCACTCTGCCAAGGCACCTCCTGTCACTCCCCCTCCCCCTGTGCTAGCCACCCTGGCTAGTAGGCAGAGGAAAGAGCACATTCTTTGGTTCAGTGTCTCCCTGCTTCAGCTGCAGCCTTTGCCTCTTAAGAGCACCACTGCAGGATTAGCTCCCAGCACACAAGACGAAGACTGTCACTTAAGCTGACAGCTGAGAAACCCTTCTATTTAAATAAAATACTTTTATTGTTACGCCTGCTTGACAAAGCATATAAAAACAGTTTCAGCTACATGCAAACTATGACAACATTTGGAGCCACCAATGGGGGTGGGGGGCAGGGTTAGGTTGGTCCCTCTGGAGTGTAAAAGTGGGCACTCCGGTCAACTGAAAATGTGGAGTTGCATTTGTGCCATGGGGAAAACAGCTGAAATAAGCCTGGTCCAGTGTCCCCCGTCCCTCCCCCGTGGAGAAGAGAGGTGTTGGAAGCTGAAATAGGCTTTCCTCTATGAAGATCCTGGCAGTTGTGCAGGGCCTGTTTCAAATTGGGTGTTTACCCAAATTAAAGCACTTAATGCATATGGGGTTACTGACTTAATCCTGGGTGGGTTGGAGTGGGAAGTGAGTGGTGGCTTACCATGTCCACAGGCAGACTGGAAAACGACAAGAGCTAATATGCTCGCATGGAGCTGAAGTTCAGCAAGGCCTTAGCTGGCAAACGGTCCACTAGTGGAGGCCCCAGGGCTGCGTTTTGTAAACTAGTAACTCCCCTCTACGGTCTCCTCCTCCGTCACAGTGATGGGAAATCCAAAAGAACCGAAGACACCACACGGAGAGACTGTTGACACACGACAGCTATTTCACACCACAATTGCGACATGAACATCTGGAAGCATTGGCTTGATTCCCTCTGGTATTGTCACCAGAAGCCACATGTTGGTGACCCCTGAAGCAAAGCAGGCCACACTTAAGCCCCAGCAGCTTTGGAGGGGAGAGTGAAGCAAGGGGAGTTTGGCTTTTCCTGCTTTGCTGGATCAACCAACCTAGAATCTGAGGCTTAGGGCAGCAACTTTTGCACCTGCCTTCACTGCACTGAAACTCAGCGTGTTAAATTGTGAGACTCAGCGGCAGGGGAGGGGAGAGGCAAAATCCACTTATTTCTTGCATTGTTGGTGCTAGTGAACAGTGTCTGTTCCTCTGCTGCATGTGGAAAGGGGGAGAGAAAGGCAATTTCCCAGTCCTTCTGGATCAGGCTGATGATATGCACTCCTAACATTTGAAAAATCAGCATTTCCCCCAGTTCTGTGGGATAACTGGCCTTTGATGCAAGGATAAAAATCCTTTCCTGAAACTTCTACCACGAAAATACTTGGGAACTTTTTTTTTTTAAAGCAATCAACCTGTAACCACTATAAGGAACAGAAAATGAGCAAACGTGAAAGTCCTGGTGAAGAGTTCTGCGTAACTAGGAACCTACACCGGACAAAGACTGGCTCAGTTGTGGTGTTGCCTTCTCAGTTTGTCTTTCGTTCTCTGGAACTAAAGAGGCTGCAGCACTAGAGATCTCCCCTCTGTGTTTGTCACAAGATCTTGGGAGTTGAAGGGCCGAGAGCATCACTAATGTGCTGAAGGGCGCAGCCTGCCTCCCCGACACCACTTCTTTCTGTCCTCTCATTTATTATCCTCACAAGAGGACCCTCCTCAGTATCTGGAGTCTGGGGCCAAGATCCTTGCTGCTGATGCTGCTGTCATCGGGGTGGGAAATGGGTGGGTGTCTGCTGAGAGCATTCTGGCCAAGTGAGAGGTGCCTGCACCTCATGTTTGAAGCAGCCCCGGGGGATCCGCCTCCTCGTCTGCCACCTGACTCTCCAGCAGCCTGACTTCAATCGCCTCGCCTGTCTGCAGCTCTCCGGGACTGGCAGTGCCCATGCTGCTGCCGCTGTCACCGCCACTTGCATCCTCATCCACGGAAGGCAGACCCTCCTGACTCTCCAAGTCACTCACCTGGCCCTCCCCGAACTCCAGGATGGTGGGGAGGTTCCCCTGGGTGGGGCAGCGTTTCTTGAGGCTGACCAGGAAAGGCTGTGGCAGGGAAAAGATGTCGACGTTGTTGCCCAGATCGATCCACGTCATGCTGGGGAAGTTCCTGGGGTCCTTCAGCGCCTCTGTCAGGTCCCGCAGGATAGCCTTGGTCAGCCTGTTGCCGTTGAGGGAGAGGGTGGACAGGTGGGGCAGGGCGCTCAGGACGGGCAGCAGCTGCAGGAACACCTCGTCCGTCAGGTCTGTGAAGCAGAGCTCCACGTTCTCGATGTACTCTGAGGTCTGCTGGAGGTAGGGGATGACCCGGTCCAGCTCCTTCAGGGTCAGGGGGATGCCCGACAGATCAACAGTGTTGTCCCGGGGATTCCCCACCAGGATCATTTTCAAGCTGCAAGAGAAGAGGAAGAGGAAGAGGAAGGGGCTTCGTGAATAGTCTCTGGCCAGTCCCTAACCCACACTGCTGGAAGGTGGAGGCACCATGGAAAACCTCCCGTTAAGGACACAAAGAGGAGGAAATGGAAAGAAACTAGGCAGACATTTCAGGGCCAGGTGTAAGAGAGGCTCAAGCAGCCATCGGTTTTGATCGTGGCTAAGAAATTCCCATGTGTGCTCAGAATTCAGCCCAGGGTTCCCCAATTGTCTAAAGCAGTCCACCTACATTTTTAGGTGAGCAAGCTGTCCTGTAAGGTCAGCAAGTGACAGAGAGGGAGAGAAAACAGGTTCATCTCAACTTCCATGTATGTTTGGATAAAAGTGCTATTTTTCTAGGGGGGAAATTAGTTAACCCTTGACCAAATAAAATAGTTAATCCTTGACTAATAATAATAATAATAATAATAATAATAATTTTTTATTTATACCCCGCCCTCCCCAGCCAAGGCCGGGCTCAGAGCGGCTTACAAGCAATAATAAAAACAAGATGAGTGATTACAACTTAAAAACAAAAATAAAATACAACATTAAAATAATGGAACATTAAAATATTAAAATGGAGCCTCATTGCAGGAGAAGGAAAAGAAAAAAGAAAAAGGGGGCGGAGGGAATCAAATAGATAACCCTTAGGGTCCCTGTCAACTAGGATTCAATCCTACAGAAACACATTTTATTTTTTAAGTTGGGGGGGGGGGAATCCACCCCACAGGACAAAGAACCTGGGAGCCCCTCAACTCTATAATGCTCCTCAAGAGCATGCTAAGCGGCTCAGGCAGCGGCAGCATCTCCCCCTCAAACTTAATCTGCCGTCCAGCAAAAGGGCTACAGAGGTTGTGGCTGCCAGATGCTTTCGAGGTGCAAATCTGCTGCCTACGAAATCCCTTCCTCTGGTTTTGTAAGCGCCACCTTATCCCACCATGCTGCAGAGCCTGACGTTGCAGTGGAGAGTCTCTGCCAAGCTCAGAGTCGGCTGCCAGGGCCAGCTGCTCTTCCTCACCCTGCAGAGCCACCTGTGGGTGGCCACTGAGCACCCGCCTTCCCTGCTTGGGGGAAAGGGCTCGCTGACTCACACAAGGACCCTTCTGAACACAAGAGCAGGCAGGCACAGACCCGCAGGCGGAAGCCGGCCAAAAGCAAGGCATTCATCACACGGCTCATGGCTGGAGCAGAAGGCAGCCCAGATGCACTGTTGTCGGCAGCCCACACAGGCGCCTCAAGAAGCTTCCTTCTGGGGCCTCAGATGCGGGGGGGGGGGGCGCTGAAGTCAGTGGTCTCAGCAATGATGCGGAGTCACAGCCACAGTGGCGCCTGGAGAGCATCCAGCCACACTTTGACCACTCAAAAGCAGAACAAGTCACGTCGCTCCCTGAATCAAGTGAGGGGGGCAGCAGCACAGGCACAGCCAGACTCCACCAGTCGCTGCTGGGCTGACTTCTCCTGCTCCAAATCCAATTGTACGACGCAGCACTGCTGAAAAGCAAGGCGGCAGGCAGCTGTACACCCTGTACACCGTCACCTTGCACCACGGGGCCCTCTGCTCTTGCTCAGAGGCACATGTGTCGCTGGTTTGTTGTTTTTTAATCCTGTGTTTCTCCCATCCAGCTCAGCCCTTCTGCTCTCGACTGAGCTACTGTCCGTCTAAGATTCGTGGGGGAAGGAATAAAACAGATTATCGGGCATCGTGGTGGCTCTTCTCTCTCTTAATGGAAGACCATCAAATGAAGAGTTGGCCACACAGAAAACCAGAGAGGGTCTGTGCCAGAGCCAAGCCCTAGAAGGGAGGGGTATTCCTGCCTGCTCCTGCTGCAACCCCAGCCAGTCCATGTCCCCCACTCCACCCCAACGGAGGGGCAGCTGCAGCCAGGAGAGGGTTCTCCAGCCGGGTGTGGAGCCCTTCTGGTGAACATGAGAGAAGCATCCGCTTTAAGACGTAAATAATTTGTCCCCTGTGATGCTAAACAGCAAGGAAGGGAAGCCAATTCAGATGCTTGCCTGCCTGCTCTGACCTTCCCGCTGGCTGGCCAGGAGTCAGCCTTGCCAGAAAGGGCAGCAGAGAATCTGAAGTGACAAGTGCCGTTTGTGCCGCTAAAGCGAAGGCAGCAGCTGGCTGGGAGCTGCAGCCTGGAGGGACACAGCCGAAGAAGCAGCAGGAGGTGAAGGAGTTTGCCACGGAGGCTGGGGTGCGGTGGGGGGAAGGCCACCCCCTGGTGCTCGGTGGCTGAGAACACAACTTAAGGATGAGGCTCAAGATGTCCGCAGGATCTGGAGCCCCGCTCAAGACCCCAGGAACCATTCCAGTCCAGCTGCTACCCAGAACGGTTCAAGTTTGGCAAAAAGCAGGGAAGAGGAGGGGGCTCCCTTGGAAGAGTCACCCTGTAAAACGTTCGCCCATGTGGGGAGGATGGGCTTGTCAAATTTACATCCTAAAGTTGTTCCCCACCACTGGGCAACAGCGGATGGAGGCAACTCCTGCAAGAGACAAGTGCTGTCTCTGCTTTTTCCAGAGGAGAGATTCCACCCACCTGGGAGCTCGCCTGCCTCCCATCGCAGGCCCGGCCAGCCTGCGTTGCATCAAAACTGCAAATTACTGCATTTAGAGAGAGAGGGAGAGAGAGAGAACTGCTCCGTAAACAATCCCGTTGCACATTCCTTCCTTGCAAAATGGAATCCGCTGCCTTGCTGGCTCCACAGGCTGGCTGTAGTTATGTCCGCACGTAAAAATAAACTGCTAGAAAGCAGTGGCAGATGGGACAAGAACCCTCTCTCATTTTGGGTGGGGGGGGGGGAGACTTGCAGGTGCAGGTGTCCAAGACTTTTCAAGGGCCTTGTGAGCAGAGGGTAGATATCAAGGCGGCAGCTGTTGGGAACAGACCCTTTTTCTCTTGGGCAGCCCTTGTGGTTCACTACCTGCAGCCTCTGCCTGGGGCATTAAAATGCAGGCGCTGCTCTGGAAAAGTGAATGCAAGTATTTCCTTTCTGACTTTAGCATGATACACAGACAGAGCGCCTACCAGTTTGTTAGAGGCAGCTGAGGGGAAAATGTCTCCTCCTGCCAGAGTCAGAAAGCCAGTAAAAAAAGTGTGTTTATTTTGTTGGAAAATGTTTTACTTTTTATCAAATAAAATATTTCTTCTTCCAATTGTTCTGAAACTATATAGAAAGTAGGGTGAGGGAACTTAAAAGCCAGGGAAAAGGAGAAGGAAGGAAGGAAGGACTCTAATGGAATGGGAGAATAGGGTAGCTGCAAGGGGCATCAGGGGCCACATGCAAAGGGGTCAAGGGCCGCATGTGACCATATAACTAGACGTTAACCAACCATTAACAGCTAAGAGTAATCTATGTAGAGATGCAAGTATTTTCTTCTGAAATTTTAGCCAGAAGTTAACTATCTAAAAGACAAGGGCAGAGTGTTAAAATTTAACAACGCAACAAAAAGCATACATTTTTATTCTCTCTCTTTTGCTGCCTTCAATAATAACCCCACAAAATAGTTCTTTCCAAAAGGTTTCATGGCTTAATCACATCATCTGCTGCTACAAAAACCCACTTCAATTCGTAGGATGAAAATCACAAAGGAGAAGTGGAGGGGATTCAGGTCACTGTGTGTCACGATGAAAAAGAGGCTCTCTGTTAAAGAAATAACTCCTAAATACATTAACATTCTGCCTGAAGACAAGAACACAGGAAGGCAGGAGGCATCTTCTTGCCCCTCCAAGATCAGCAGGGATTTCCCCCTGGAGGGAGACTTCAAAGTGTTTCCAATTTCTCTGACAGCAGGTTGGCAGATGAAGCCAAACAGAAATTAATCTCCAATTAATCTGAACAAAGATTAGAAGGAAGGCTGGTGCCCAGCCAGGATCACTCAGGGTGAGATGATTTTTTTCTTTTAGCGGGGGTGAGGGGTGGAGTAAGGAAGCCAGGAAAGAACCTCTACCAACCCCTGTCTTACTTTACCCAGCAACAGAGCATCTCCACCTAAGGCACATCCTACAACCTGCAAGCTCACTCTCTCCTCTGGCTCCTGAGCTCACAAGAGGCTTCAGTCCGCATTTCCCCTGTCAGAGGGAGGGGAAGCCCCGCCTTTATGAGCAGGGCACAGTAGGTACAAAATAAAATAGGCAATAACAATACGCTTAAATGTAATATAGCACCGTGTATTGCAAGCACTACAGCAGGCAGAAAAACCATTACGTGCACCCCGTAAGGCCCTCTGAAATTGTCAAGCACTTCTCGGGGGGCAGGGTGTGGATAGGAAACTTGCTTTATTGTATTTGTACATATTTTAAGGCACCTTGATATCCTGTGTGAGTGGGTGGCATATAAATATTTTTTATAAATCAGCAACGTCAGCACAGAGAAGCAACAAACAGCCAAGCCCAGCCACATTTTGCACTGAGAGGCTGCTCTAACTCTGCACTGTTCTTTCTGCAAGAGGGGAGATTTACGGGTCTCCAGGTGCTTATGAAGCCAACCCTGGAGGGGGTGGGGGGAATCCCTCCACACAAGAGAGACAATAACAGCCCTACTGCGCCAGGCCTCCTCCTCCTTTACATGCTCCAGCTTATCTGCATGCCCAGCGAGGCCTCTGCAAAGGCAGGGAGGGATTGGCACAGCGGAGTAAGTGGAGGCTGGAAGAGATAGGAGGAAGCTCCCATGGAGCCAGGCCAGACCCTACAGAAATGGGAGCATCCCTAACCAGAGCTGAGCTCATTTGCTTTGCAAACTCTTTGAGCTGTGTGTGTGTGTGTGTTGTGCTTGCAGAAAAGAGAGAGCAATGGAGGTCACTCACTTAGGTCAGCCAAATCTGCTCAGTTCTTGCTGGGAACGCAGAAGGATTCCTGGTGGCAGCAAAAGGCTCCCTTCTCCTCCCAGAAAGGAAAGACAGGGGCTCAACCACTATTCATCTTTTAATAATACAGTGGTTAATAACTTAATTCGTTCCGGAGGTCTGTTCTTAACCAGCAGGCCTCTTGCTGCCGCTGTGCCGCTGAAGCACAATTTCTGTTCTCATCCTGAAGCAAAGTTCTTAACCCGAGGTAATATTTCTGGGTTAGCGGAGTCTGTAACCTGAAGCATATGTAACCCGAGGTACCACTGTAATAGTATCGTCGTCCTCGTTGGCTCGTAATTACATTTGGAAAGGTGGAGGTTCTCTGTTTTTCTTGGCAGCTTCTGACAGCCGCCTTTGCCCACCTGACTCTATTCCACAAAATGTGGAATGCAACATCTCTTTTGTTTTAAAAACCGGGCATTTCTATCTGTACCATTTTGTCTGCTTAACTCTTTGCCCCCCAATATTCCCCAAATCCCGCCCCTGCCAGCCCTAGCTGCTAATTGGTGGGGTGTTGAGGGAGGAAGGGGCCCACAGTTACTTCTGGGAAAGATGACTTGGTCAGTCTTAAGAGGCAGAGATGGGAAGGGGGGGGGGAGAGGGGATGGGAAAATGCCAGGAGCTCTGCACCCTGTTTCTTCCTATTTTAACAATTTTTCCAACAGGAAGACTGTTGGAAACGGCTGAAAAACAACAGCTCCCTATGAAATATTCTGTTTTCGAAGGATTGACAATTCTTCTAAAGACAAGGTTCTGCTCAGTGACACACTGTAATGTGAAGTTTTCTTTCAGGCCAGACAAAATCTATAGCATTAGAGAAGGTTTTCCTTGAAGTTTCTACCCATTGGGCCTACTTGAGGCGGCTGAAAATGGGTGGTGGTGCAGGGGCAGAGCCAGTCCTAAGGGATAGCATAATCAGCTGGCAACTAGCAAAATCACTTTCGGCCTGCTATCTAATCCATCTTTCGAAACTGCTAAATAGTTCGCCATAGCAGTTGCCTTGTGGCACAGAGTTCCACAGCCTCAAGAAAACTGCTGGCTGCCAACTTCTGGAGGGCACGAGATGGGGAAAGGCCACCCTAAGTGGAGAAGGCTTGTTCTTTTATGTTTTCCTGCCCCAAAGTACTTTTACCTACCCCCTGGAATGTCTTCTCCCACTCTCAGATCTATCTGATAAGAAAAGCCCCACTTCTGCCAAAAGGAATCATTCGTACGCAGATCGCTTGGGGGCACGAACTTGGCTTATATGGCTTCTGCCCAAATCAAACCCCGTGCTGGCCTGAGAAGGCTCCTCTGGCTTCAGGGCCAGCCCCACCAAGCCACAGACTCAAGACGCAAAAATGCCACTGCTAGGAATTTATGTGGAAGGCTTCTGCCATTCCTCTCCAAAGCTCCAAGTGGGTTGCAAAGGTAGAGCTCTCCCTGGGGCCTGCTGGCTTCCACATCCCCCCCCCCCCGCCCCTACAACCCCCCCTCCCACCCACAATGGCCTTTGCACACACAAACTGGTCCCTGAGAGACAGCACTGCCTGAGAGGTTTTCTCTGCCCCAGAATAGGCCTTTTGCACTCCAGCTACCGACTTGCATCTCTTGACAGGAAATAATGCAATCAAGTCTGTTAGAAGTCAGGAACACACACACTGAGCAAACTGCTAATTAAAAATGGGGCTGGTAATTAGAAACATCCAACCAAATCCTTTAATTTATGCTTCAGAGAGTTCCTCGGGTCTCTTGTCTTCCCAAAGGGTCCTCACGGCCACATCAAGAGTAACCAGGATTATATCCGACTTAAGTGGACATCAGCGCAGGGGGTGGGCTGCAGGCCATGTCCCCTCCCACCCGCCCCCGTCATATCCAAGACAGACCAGGCTTTGCTGGGCATACAAAAGAAGTATTTGCTTATTCAGGCCATGCTTCAAAGCCACTCCAAGCCTCTTTTCTGTTTTGGTGGGGGACATAAAGGGTCTGAAGGTGCCCCAACCAGCTGATCGCAGCCCCCAGCAGAAAACTCCTAGCCTGGAGAGGGCAGGGCAGGAGACAGCAGGAAAAGAGGCTTCAGTGAGAATGGAGAAGAGAGAAAAGGACCACAGTGTGAGGGTGGCAGCCCACAGAAAGCACTAGTTGGGCAGCTGAACTGGGCACTCCACCAGCCTCATCTGCTTTCCAAGGACCAGGCCCCGATCCAACAGCCCTCCTGACATTTTGCCATTTTACCATTCAAGCCACGCAGGGGACAGACAGTGCCTCCAAGGAGGGCCTGGCTCACCCCACGTGCTCCAACATCACAGAAAAGGCCAGAAGACAGAGTTCATTAGCTCACAGAGCCCAGAGTCTTTTCACCAAATGCTGCCACCCACTGAAGGCGAGATTTCCTGTCTTTTTTTCTTCCTTGGCTGAACAGACAGACGTTAAATGACTGGGACAGCTCTGCTGGTAGAGCAGGAGACTTTTCATCTCAGGGTTCGAGCCCCACAATGGGCAAAAGATTCCTGCATTGCAGGGGGGCTGGACTAGATGTGACCCTTAGGGTCCTTCCAACTCTATGGTCAGGAGGAGACACAAGTCATTTTGCAGTGACTTGGGATGGAGGCTCCTTTGCACTGCTGGTGGCTCCACCTCTGCCCCAAGCCCGCCCGTCCCACCCTCAGCTCCCCCAAGAACGCCCCTCTGCCAGCCTCCCCACCCCCCGGCCTCACTCACCAGGCCTGCGGCTTCCTCTTCACAATGCCCTGGCGTCGCCACTGAGAGTGGGGGCTCAGGTGGTAAGTCAGCTGCCTGCAGAGCTTCTCCATGGTTCCCAGAGAGTCGCCTTCCTGCAAGAGGAATTGGGAAGGGGGTCAGTTGCACAGGCACCAGTCAACATAGCAGTGATTTCATACTCTTTATTGGAGCTGCTAAAACAGTGATTGAGTTTCCCCCAAAACCTTGGGCCCTTATATACATTGTTTACAAAGTGAGTCCCGTCTGATTGGCTGATTCTGCTTCTCTCCTGAAGCCTGATTGGTCTTCTCCTGCAGGCCAATCAGTTGTTGCAATCTACAATCCTACCAGCCTAATAGGCTGATTAACTTCCTCCTGGAGCCTGATTGGTGTTCTCCTGCAAGCCAATCAGTTGTTGCATTCTAGGATCCTACCTGCCTATTGTTCTAGGATCCAGGCTTAGTACATAACAAGGAGGAAGAGCAGGCAGAACAGCCTCTGTGCCTCCGCCAGCTCCTGGGGTGGGGGGAGGCTTTTAAACTCCCACCCCCATTCACCTTACCCAGGCCAGCTAGAAAACAAAATATCAGCAGGACATTTCTCCTTATGATGCAATATCACTGGGAGGTTCAGCTAAGCTAAGCCTGGTCGGATGGCTGCCTCTCAAGGATTCTTCAGCTGAGATTCCCATATTGGTGGGGCCTGGGTTGGTTGTCCTTGGGGTCCCTTCAAAGCCTATGGTTCCATTACTCAATAAGCTCTTTGCCATGCCATCTACAGCATGAGCTATCCTAAGGCAACTTCAAATAGTGCATCTAATTAAAAAGGGCCCATGCATGCTTTCCCAGCTCAATCCCACCACTCCAAACTTTATTGGAAGACCACCCTCCACCCTGTCCCCCCAAGCATTTGCTGGCTTAAGCAGGCAGGGCGGTTGATGCTGCCAGCTTCACATGGTCAGTTTGGCATCTTCATATGACAATGGCAGTAAAGGTAAAGAGACCCCTGACCACTAGGTCCAGTCATGGCCGACTCTGGGGTTGCGGCGCTCATCTCACTTTATTGGCCGAGGGAGCCAGCGTACAGCTTCCGGGTCATGTGGCCAGCATGACTAAGCCACTTCTGGCAAACCAGAGCAGCGCACGGAAACGCCGTTTACCTTCCCACCGGAGCGGTACCTATTTATCTGCTTGCACTTTGACGTGCTTTCGAACTGCTAGATTGACAGGAGCAGGGACCGAGCAACGGGAGCTCACACCGTCGCGGGGATTCGAACCACCGACCTTCTGATCGGCAAGTCCTAGGCTATGTGGCTTAACCCGCAGAGAAAGCCCCAAATCAGAACCATGGCAAGGGAGGAAGAGGTGGCAGGTGGAGCCCCATCTGACTCCCGGGGCTGTAAAAGTATGTTTGTTTGAGTCAACTGAGAGTTCCCTGTTCAGCCTTCACCAAGCCAAACTAAGATGGATGAGCCTCAGTTCAGAAGATGATGCGAACAGGGAGCTCAGCAGATCCACCTGCCTCTGGCTGCAGGAGGCGACCCTCCTGCTGCACCGCAAACACTCACGTTCCTAGCACAAAGGCAGCCAGAGGGAGGAGGCAAAGTCCAGGAAGACACCCTGGTCAGCATCCCTGAGAGCAGCACTCCCAACAGGACAAAGAAAACACATGGGATGGAGTTGGGAACAGCCTGCTAAATGAGTAGAGCAGAGCCATGGCTTGGCCTTTTGTGCTGGGAAAGGCAGCTCACTGACCAGCCCAAAGCCAGCAGCCTGCTCTCACCCATCAAATTTACAGCTCCTTGAGCACCTGCTCTTGTTCTTGTCCCCTTGTCAGCCATGTGGGGTCAAACTCTACTGCTTCCAAAGGGCAAATGGGGGAGCGGAGCATGCTTGTCTCCTTCTACAGTCATTGAAAGGAGGGCAGAGAGGAGGCCAATGGGCTCTCAGCACCAACGCACATACTTGGAGATTAAAACGTAGCTTACGACATGAAAACAATAGAAACCTATGACAAAAGTGGTCATAAACAATAAAGGAAACATGTTTTAAAAATACAAAACCAAACCGAACAATTGCCACATACAGTGGTACCTCTAGTTATGAACTTAATTCGTTCCGGAGGTCCGTTATTAACCTGAAACTGTTCTTAACTACAGGCGTGCTTTCACTAATGCCACTGCACCACTGAGACACAATTTCCGTTCTCATCCTGGGGCAAAGTTCTCAACTCAAGGTAACTCTTCCAGGTTAGCGGAGTTTGTAACCTGAGGCGTTTGTAACTCAAGGTACCACTGTAAATCGCTACAAAATCTAAAATAAAGATGCGAGAAACTAACGGCAATAATCCCTCCACTCCCATAAACAACACACATCTCAGCAAGAAATAGAGAACTGACACTGGAAATAATCCATAGGTGGTCTTTAACCACTCGAAGACTGGCTTATGCAGCTCCTTCTTCCTTGCCGAGATGCTGGAGTGGTTGCCAAGAAACTACTACACGTATATACATGTGTGATGGTCCTGTGCCAAAGTACAGCTCTTCTGGAACTCAATTTTTCAAGAAATAGGTAAAATTGTTGACCATGAGATCGTTGCCTCCCTGCAGATAGCACTCCTAAATCTATTTGAAACTGGAAATGTCCCCACACACTGCAGAGAGATGGTGTTGCATTTATTATTGGCCACCAGGGCTATTCTTGCCAGGCACTGGAAAGACTTAAATGGGGCTGCCCTTTTAGCATAGTACGACAAAGTGGGCGAGATGGCGCTGTTGGAAAAACTTACTTGCAAATTAGAAGTAGCAAGAGGGCAAAATAAAACTAATGAATTCTCTGCAATATGGCATGCTTTTATTAAGCATGTAAAGGATGGTTTGCACAATTTGAACCTGCATCCAGCATTCAGAAGTCTATGGCTGCTTTAATAAAATACAGTGGTACCTCAGGTTAAGTACTTAATTCGTTCTGGAGGTCCGTTCTTAACCTGAAACTGTTCTTAACCCGAAGCACCACTTTAGCTAATGGGGCCTCCTGCCGCCGCCGCCACCGCACGATTTCTGTTCTCATCCTGAAGCAAAGTTCTTAACCCGAGGTACTATTTATGGGTTAGCAGAGTCTGTAACCTGAAGCGTCTGTAACCTGAAGTGTCTCTAACACGAGGTACCACTATATAGGCCACAACTTTCCCTCTCCCTATATATGCTCATGTTACTGTTAATAAATGTACAAATAAGCTCCTAACTGATACCGATCCCCTCCTCATCCTGACCTTTCCATTGCTTATTGCATAATTCTGTAATATATATCTTTCAAACTAAGTGCCTTTAATATTTTGCAACACTGCATTTTAAAAAAAATGAAACAAAAAGCCACTTTCCTGTCCCCATCTTGCTCTGAGAGAATTAAGACATAATGTCAGTCATGCATGAGTATGATCCAGGTCTCCGCTGCCCCCCCCCCCTCCACTTCACAACAGAGCACCTTCCTCTGTGGGTGCCAGAACTAAAGACAGCTGGTCTGGTCTGGCTGGCTGCCATTCTTGGGGGCAGGAAAGGCAAACTGCCACCCCCGTTCTGCTGGTCTCTGGGATTCGCTCTAGGCTAGGCCATAAGGGCTCCCTATTCTCACAGGCTGCAGAGGGCCGAGATCTCCCTTTGCTGGTAGGGTTGTGTATTGCGTTTGTGGGACTCTGCACAGAAGCAAAACTTGGAATCTCAGGAAGGATTCTCAGGTCAGCAGGCAGGGTTGGGTGGGGGTGGAGCTCCTAGCAGGGACTGGTGACTCAGCCAGGTGTCCTGTGCCCCCCCCCCACTCCTCCCCACAACAGGAAAGCAACTAATTGCTCCATCCAAGCCAGCCCCCTGCTGAATTACTGCATGAATTCTTTATCAAGCCGCGTGAAATATTCATGGCGACCTATTTTACAAAGCAAGATATGGACCACGGAGGGCAGGTAGCAGCGCACTGTGGATCATTCCTCCTGCTTCGGAGGGGTTGGAGGAAGGAAGGAGAGCTTTGGGAGGCCTTGGCATGGGGCGGGCAGTGCATTCCTTGAAGTGGGAATCTAACTGGTCCTATCAGTTAGGCGACCGCCCAGAGGCCATGTCACCATGTGCAAAAACAAGGCCATGTGCAGCAGCCCTGCTCCGTGGGTGGACACAGGCTGGATGGTGACATTTGGGAAGACTGTGGGTCTTTGTAGACAAGCAGAGAGAGAGAGAAGAAAATATATTTGTGCAGCAAAAGCAAAGGCAGTGGACTGCTAACTGAAAGCGGGTTTTTGTTCTACCAGGAGAACAAACTTTTTATTCAGAGTCCTCCAGCATAATGCAAAAGCACCTTTGCTCAGTTGTGTCACTCTGAGCCCTTGTGATTTCACAGCGGTGACGCTCCCAGCCCTTCCCAGAGGCCAAACATGCAGCACCTTGCCAGAGAAGACCAGAATGCCAAAGACTCCCGTCGGGGGAAGCAGCAATCTGCTCCAGACTAATTCTGGGCTTGGCAACCGGCTGCAATCCGACTCGGAGAACCTGCGGGGAGAGACTCCATGTTCCCTTCCCTGCAACAACCTTTTGGGGACACAGAGGATGCGCTGGCCCAGTTTGTCACCAGCAGATGCCGGGCTGCCATCACGTCCCACAGCAAGAGCACCGGCAAGAACATCTCGCAGCCAAGGAGGCCGAAGGAGAGACGCTAAGCCAGAGAAGTGCTAACTGGCAATGCAGAGCTGAGAGATAGTGCAGGGTGTGTGTGTGTGTGTGTGTGTGTGTGTGTGTGTGTGTGTGTGTGTGTATACGTACGCAGGAGCAGACAGAGAGGGTGCATAGCAAGCAGGTTTCTGGATTTGCTGTCCTGGAGACCAAACAGAGGGTCGCAGGAGAAGTACCAGCAGATGGGATTGTGTTCTAAGAAGTGCTGGAGCCGCATTGGCCACAGCCCCAGTAAAAACCTGAGTGTCATTCTGTGCAACAAAAGAGAAAGAGCAACTGGAAGAATTTACAATGGCAATGGGAACCCAGGGACTGAGACTTCCTTTTTCTTGCTCACACATTTCCAGGCTTGCTTTAACCATCCTAACAGAGAGGCGCTTTGTTTAGAGAGGGAAAAAATGCCAAATGAATAACATTCAGAAACGTGGTTGCTCCACCTGCCCCCCCTTGGCCACCACTACTGACCAGGTCCATCCCCAAAACCCAGGTGGGGGGAAAAGTAGGTGCCACCTAAGATGGCCACCTCCTTGCACACATAGCTACACCCACGCCCAGCTCCATGAATCGATTCCAATAAAATAAAATAAAATGCCCAACTCCAGCAAGCCTCTCTCCTGTAAACCTTGCCCCAGAGACCTCTGAAACCTCACTAACTCAGCCTGCAGGTTAAGGAGCCTTGCTCAGGGCAACTGCATTCACACAGGAGCCCAAATGCTGAAATGAAAAACAGAGTGTTCCTTTTTGCTCCTAGCGACTATCCAAATGCAGCTGGAGTAAACAACGCATCATACGCCACTTTATAAAAAACAAAAATACTGTTAACTTTAAGGAATTCTATTTGTTGTTTATTCAGTTGTCAACAAGCATGTTTTAATGACGACAGCAAGGGAGGAGCCTGTTTCAAGGAAATGAGGGTTTATTAGCGGTCAAAGCTGCATCATTTGGCTGCAGCCACCAATGTGCCCCTGCTTTCCAAACAACGCACCCTCTGCATGTATGCCTGTTCCCCCTGCAAGTCTTTCTTCCTCTGCTGCTGCCCATCTCCTTGATTAAGTCGTTCATCTCACCCACATTAAGTCTGTTCGACCCACTTGCTGCACAGCAGGGGTTTTTTTGGGTGGGGGAGAAGAAAAATATCCTGAGCCTTCACTCTGCATATCCCAGCCCCCCACTCTCAATTAAAGGGAAGATTCTCATCGCAGTTCCTCACCTGTAGAAAAACAAGATTTGCCTGAGGGGGGAAAGAATCAATACACTTCTACCTGTTTAGTAACTCACATCCCTCAATTACATTATTAAATGAACTGAACTCAAACGGCAATTACTCTCGCAAAGCATCAATAAAACATTGCAGCACCAGTCGCTCAGAGCTGGCCCATCGCCTCTTTCTGGAGAAGCACCACTTTCCAGGGATGGGATTGCTAGTCCAGGATCCCTGCTCGGATAGGAAGCATTGGCTTGGTTTAAACCCTGAAAACATTGTTGTTGGGGGGTTTTTTAAGGATCATCAGCTGTGGGTGCCTGTGTAGAGAGATGTCTTACTGGCAAGGAGCTCACCCTGGAACACACAACCAACCCTGCAAGGTTGGCTCCCAAGGGCAGCGGCTGGTTGACCAAAGATTCACCCACAACCTTCAGAGGCTGGAGTCAGAGGGATCAACCCTTGGGAATTCCAGTCCATCTGCAGCAGCTTTCCCTAACCTGGACCTCCCATCTTCCCTAGCCAGCATGGCCAATGGTCAGAGATGGTGGAAGCTGGAGACCAAGGCTGGGGAAGGCTGACCAATGGTCAGGGCCAAGACCTTGGGGGGGGGGGACCTGGAAATGGTATTAGCATGGGTCTTGGATGTATGTCAGTCAGCGCTGAGTGGCTACAGTAACAAAGGGAGGTGTGGAAGGCTGTGGCTTATGGACAGGCAAGAAATGGAGGCATGTCTCCCCCAGGAGAGGAGCCAAACCAAGAATGAGCCCAGCCCTGAGCAAGCAGGAAGAGTAAAGCCAAGGAGAAGAAAGTCGTAGACTCTTCCGAACTTCCCTCCCCCACATCAGAAGAGCAAAAAAGCATCTCCCCTCCCATCAGATGCAGCTGCAGAGAGTAACCCAGAAATCTCAAGAGACTGCCATCGTCAGCTGAAGACTTGTCTGTGAAAATCTCCCAGGAGAAATCTAATCCCATTATAGGGAGCGATAAGCAAAGGCTGCCTGGAGGGAGAGGAAGGCGAGACAAGGAGGAGGGGGCAGCCGGGAGGCAGGTGCGTCGTCACCTTGAGGAGTGCATGGGGGACATTGGGCCGAGTTCACGGAAATGAACGGACCTCACTTAGTCATGCTCCTTTGTTTCAGTAGGGCTAGTCTGAGCAAATTAGTGCAATACCACTAATGAAGTTTATCATGGCAGAAAATTGTCGACTTCTGCCAATCATGTTAACATGCCGCACTCTGCTGCAGAGGAGACTTGGACTTTGAGGGATGGGGAGGGGTGTAGTTGGGTGTCAGTTCCCCAGCCCCAAACAGCCTCGCTCTTTTAAACGGTAACAAAATGTAGGAATGACTGCAAGAGAAGGAGAGGGGCCAGCAATGCCTGACTCTGGGCTGGGCATGTAACCCTCCCTCCCACCCCACCCCAGCCAACATGGCTAGACTTTGGAATATCAAAGTCCAGAGCTTATGAACACACCTACAACATGCCTCCTCTTGAGAAGAAGGAAGCAGCAGCTATAGCTCCCACCCCCAGCTTCTCACTCTTCCTTTCAACAGCCCAAAGCAAACCCCACCAAGCACTCACCGGTTTGGGGCAGTGGATGTACCTGGCCAGGCTGATGATCAGGTCATGGGTAATTGGATCAACCAGGTTCCTGAAGCTGGCGTAGCGATACAGGACGTCATCCAGCGAAGTGGACTCCATGCCCAGGTCCTGCAAAGGAGCAAAGCCAGTCAGGTGGGCGGGCACCTTGGAGTGCCCAGGCAAACCTCAGCAACTGGGCGATGCCAGCAGCCACAGCCCTGCAATCACACCCAGAGCCGACCCCCAAACGTTCAGGAAGGCTGCACTACAAGGCCACTACCCCACCATACCCCAATATTTGAGGATTCTAGGGTTGGGGTTGTCTTGACCTGAGAAGCTGCATAAGTCTGGACGGGCACCACTAAGTAGGTAAGAGGTGCCAGCTGGATCAGGCCAAAGGCCTGTCTTCAGTGGCCACCCAGATGCCCCCAATGAGAAGGCTGCATTCTGGGCATGAGTGTAAGACAGGAGTCAGCAACCTTTTTCAGACATGGGCTGGTCCACCGTCCCTCAGACCATGTGGTGGCCTGGACTATATTTTTTTTTGGGGGGGGGGATGAATGAATTCCTATGCCCCACAAATAACCCAGAGATGCATTTTAAATAAAAGCACACATTCTAGTCATGTAAAAACATGCTGATTCCCGGACCATCCGCAGGCCGGATTGAGAAAGCGATTGGGCCGCATCCGGCCCCCAGGCCTTAGTTTGCCTACCCCTGGTGTAAGAGCACCCCTGAAGTGGGAGAAGGAGCAGAGGTCATTTGACTCTCTTCCTCACACGCCAACTGTTTGCTGAGGCACCTGATGGGTCGAGTGGACTTGTAGGGCTGTGTGGGTCAAGGAGGGAAGGGTGAGTTTTCCTCCCACTCATCCACATTGCTCAACCAGCCAGGTGGGTCACATTGATACCCCCATGACCCTGGACCAACTTCTGCTCCCTCACTCCTTGGCAGCTCCACTTGCAAGAGGAGATTTGAACAGGCCCCTCTGAAAGGGAAAGGTCCCTAGGTGGGCAGAACCCCAGGCACAGGCAGCAATGGGGAGCAGCCCCACACAGATTCAGGCCAATTGCTCAACTGGATCTCCACTCTAACTTTTGAAAACAGGGGGAGGAAGGGGGGCGGGTGTTCCTTCCCACAGAAGGGGTCTTGGTGGGTGGGTGGGTGGGAGACAGCAATATGAAACCTCGTCAGCACAATCAAAAAGCTTTATTTCTGCCTGGGATCTCTTATGCTGCTCTGGGGATCCTGCTGCTTCCCCAATTTCCATTCATTCCAAAGTGTGACCTGAGCAGTGGTTGGATGGAACAGGGTGACAGAAACTGAACTCCTGCCAGCCCTGTCAGCTGGAGAAGGAAGGTGAGCCATCAAGTCTGGCAGAGCCACCCATTGACACTTGAAAACCAGCCAGGGTCAAGTGGAGGTTGCTGGGGAAGCAATTGCATCACGTCTCTGCAAGCACTTCTGGATCCTGTAGGGGATATTCTGAAACACAGAGCCCATAAAATTCTGCCCCTCTCCCATCTTGAAATGAGCATTCAGCGCACACACGCACAAGCCCCAAATTGCTGCAGCACAGTGATGCTTCCCCTCCCCACCCTATAGTTGAAACCTCCCCAAGTGAGAGCAGCATCCAAGCCAGATGAGCTCATCCCTGGCACAGTCTGTCACTGAGAGTCTGACTTGACTGGGCAAATTGCCTCCCAGCTGAGCACACTGGGCTATCTATCAACCAAGACGGCTGTTAACAAACCTCCCCAGTAAACAGGGGGAAGTAGGGGAGGAAGGAAGGTGGTTTAGGGCGTGTGCCAATGGGCTCCTGTATCTGTTCTGTACACTGGGGAGTGAAACCCCCTTCTGTGCAAGGACTCTCAGCAGCCCCCTTTTATTGCATTTCCTGCAAGGAATTTTGTGCAAATACCCCCATGGCAAGAGCACCATGCACCTGCACAGCTTCTCTGCGCATGAAGTAATGGGCTTCAGTGGCTGGGAAGCTGGGACCACTTCACCTGAACCACCTTCAGCTGCACGAGGGACCAAGGCCACAGGGGCAGCTTCAAGCAAGTCATTTGCAACCACAAGAGAAAGTCACAACAAGAAGAGAGAGAAACGAGGACACTCTTGTTCCAAAGCAGAGATGAAATGTGCAACACACAGAGCATCTTTTGGGCAGAATATGCAAAGAAAGAGAAGGAACTGCCAGACACAGACATCAGTTGAGAAACAGCGACTGACCGTTTCTGTCAAATTTGGCAACAGCAAATAATGTAGCAACAGAGCTGACACACTGCCTTTGTTCCACGAACAGGAAGCAAATCTTTAAGTGACCTGACAACTTGGATAAGGGCTCCAGAAATCTGGGTTTCTCTACAAGTCAATGGACCTCCGGGGGGGGGGGGCAGAGTGCAAGGCCTTCCCCATCCCCATCCAAAATAAAAATGCCCATCAAGAAGGATAGATGACACCAAGTGAGCGTCAACCCTTACTGAAGCCATCACCCAGAAGACAGCACTGATGACTGATGCCAGTCTGGGCAGAATTTGGGAGAGGAGCATTTTCCCCAGTGAAAACAGAGCTGCAGGTAATTCTCTCGAGGTCAAACTGCAAGCCTTTCCAAAATAGTGTCAGCTTCCTCTGAGCTGTCACATCAAGGGTCCCTACACACCCCAGAGATGAATGCCGACTGTCTGGGCATGTGACTCAAGTGGCCATGAGTCCTTGGTGCCTCTGAGCCTGAACAGAGAGGGAGCAAGAGCAGCAGGACTCAAAGATATGGATCCTAGGAGCTCTCCTGCTCAGAAGTCCCATAGGACAAGGAAGTCCTACCTTAAGAAACATTGGGCTCACTAAGAAACTGTCCTGGACACTTTCCCCATTATCTCAGACATTAAAATAACCCTTGCCTGCCTCTCAAGGGATTCACATTTTAAGGGTCTGAGCAACCGACCTCGAAGGGAGGCGATTTTAGTGGAACCATGATTAAAGTTGGTGGCAGTCGTGGGGTCAAATGACCTTGACTGATGACGGGCAGGATTTTAAGGATTCCTGTTCTAGAGACTCTTTAGCTTGTGAAGACATCCTGGGAGCAGCACCCACTATTTTGGGGAGCTAGAGATGAGGAATTTACACTCCCACATCCTTTTAACAGCCCAGCCCTCCCAGTTCTCCACTTCTTCCACCTTTCCCCACACCCAAATGACCACTTGTGGGGCTACCACAACCTGATTACAGGAAGGCTGTTATTTCACTCCATATCATCCCCATGAACTTTTACAATTGGCCTCCCACTTTTCCCCATTAACACACTCAGCATGCAAATATAGGGCTGCCATACAACTGGGATTTCCCAACTGTATATGGGATTCGTCCACTGAAAATAGCATCCGGGCGGAATTTCTGAAAATTGGTAGAAAATGTCCAGGAAAACCTGGACATATAGCAACCCATGTCAGAAGTGTTGGTTTTTTGGCGAATTTCCTTAAAAATAGCTCAAAAACTTCAATTATGTGGCTATCAAACTTCCTTCTGTCTCCCCAACTCCAGCCACCACTGTCTCTTTTAATTACTTTACTTCCTCTTCCTCATAGTGTAGCAAAGTCTCTTTCTCCAAATGGGCAGCTGCTGTTCCCACTAGCTGTGCCATACTCCCACCGTGAATCCCTTGCCTCCCCAACATTTACCCACTTTAACGGACTCCTCACTCCTATATCCCTTTTCCAAACTCCCGGCTGTTCTCTGGGCCCATCCAGCACAACTCAGGACTCAGGAAGGGGGAGCTAGTAGCTGCCTGCTGGTTCCCAGGCCCTGGGTCCTTGCCCTCTGGCTCCTAGGGCAGCCCTTTCCTTGGACGATGAACCAGAGAATCTTGAACTCCTTTGGGGCTCCTTATGTGAGGCAGCAGCAACCTTCCAGTCCAGGGCTCCGAGGCAGCTGGAAACACTCGCTGCCCGACCCCTCTTTTGCTTAAGGCACCCAAATCCCACCTGCCCCATGCTGAAAATTGCCCCCAGCAAAAGCAGCTGCTGCTGCTGCTGCAGCAGATAGTTCTATTAAATGCTGCTACAGGAGGTCTCTCCAGGGGCTGCATGCCTGCTCCTTGTACCTGTCCCCAACTGGGACTGCTGGATCACAGGGTGCGGTAGGTGGGCCCGTCTCTCCCCCCCCCCAAATTCAGCCTCCAAATGACCCACACATCGCAGTCACTCACTCCCAGTTTAGAAATCCCTCCCTTTGGGAGAAGCTGGAGGCTAAAGCAGAAAAAAGCTGCCACAAGAGCAGATTTGGGAGTGAGCTACAGGCACACTCGCAACCGGCACATGGTACAGCCCCCTCCTGGGTCCAGGTGGGGAGGTCAGAAAGAGATCTACAGTGGTACCTTGGGTTAAGAACTTAATTCATTCTGGAGGTCCATTCTTAACCTGAAACTGTTCTTAACCCGAAACACCACTTTAGCTAATGGGGCCTCCTGCTGCCACCGCACGATTTCTGTTCTCATCCTGAAGCAAAGTTCTTAAACCGAGGTACTATTTCTGGGTTAGCGGAGTCTGTAACCTGAAGCGTCTGTAACCTGAGGTACCACTGTACATGGAAAGTGGAAGTCAGTGAGGGAGGGTGAGGGAGAAGAGCTCTCTCACTCTTTCTCTTAGGAGCAGGGAGGACAAGGTTCGCTGCTTTCAATGCTCTTATTATTCAGATCCTTTTATTTCTCACACCACACCCCCTGAAATCTTCCTCCTCTCTCTGCAGAAACAGCTCCCAGGGTCATTATTCTGTTCCTCCCACAGCCAAGGAGAGCCAAGGAAGAGGCACAGGGAAGCAGATGCAGAGGGGCTCCTGCCCAATGGGTCACACAGACTCATCAGAGAGAAAACAAAGCAGGGGGAGAATCAGCGCTGCCCCTCCCCCAGCATCAGCGGAGAGAAACTGGCTGGGAAGCCGGAGCAGGAAGCAGAAGACTGCCAAGAGGATCCCTCCATCCGGCAGCACAGCGGGTGGGAGGGCAACAGAGGCAGCTGTGCAGCTTCCGGCCAGGGGTGTGTGTGTGTGTGTGTGTGTGTGTGTGTGTGTGTGTGTGTGTAGAGGGAGCAAGATGGGACTCTGTGCTGTGGCAGAGGCAGCAGCAAAGTTCTCCTTTCCTCTGAGGCTGCTACTGCTGCCACCAACCTTCCCCCCTCCAACGCACCATCCAGAAAAAGCCACTCTGCATTTGCTGGGGAGTTCTCTTCTCACCTGCGAGAAGGGCAAAGGCAGGTCCATGCCCCTAGAAATACAGTGGTACCTTGGGTTAAGAACTATTCTTAACCTGAGGTACCACTTTAGCTAATAGGGCCTCCCGCTGCTGCCGCGCAATTTCTGTTCTCATCCTGAAGCAAAGTTAATAGCCAGAGGTAATATTTCTGGGTTAGCGGAGTCTGTAACCTGAAGCGTCTGTAACCCAAGGTACCACTGTACAATCTGGACCCAGCCAGGGGAGGTGTGTGGCTGGTTGCTGGGATCGGTGGCCTGGTCTCCTATCCAAGCCAAGAGCGTTTTGAGTTGCGTTGGGTGGCGGGGGTGAGGATAGGTCTGCTTGTGCCCAATGCCTCCTGCTAGGAAGCCGCCACACCTACCCTGCCATGTTCAAATGTGGGAAGGTGCTCTGTACATGCCTCAAGGCCTCTTGGAATCCTGTGCACCAAATGCAAAGCAAAGCCCCTTTCCCACTCTCTCTCTCCTTTTCTCCTCTTGTGATTACTGTATTGTCCTGCAGGTTGCTACTGGCCATGCTGCGCTTTCCCATCCAAAAGGAAGCCCAAGCATGTGGGGTGTGCTTGTGTGAAATTATAGAAATGAGAACCCCCCCACACAAGGGAGGAAGACCAGAACCCTCACACCTGCCCAGGCCAGCTCGCTGGGCTTCCCTCGCTGGATGAGCCCCAGCATGGGGAAAAGCAGTTCTGGAGCTCAGCCATGGCTGGCTGGCAGAAAGCCCAAGGCCCCCCCCCACCACCACCACCATGCCCTTGTGACACAACTCCCCCTCCTTGAGCAGCTGATAAGCTGCCACACAGAGAGCCAAAGGGTTAGCTGCTCCCTGGCCCATCAGCAGCAAGCTTGCCCTGTCTGAGGAGCTCCAGCTGACTCTCTGGACACAAGCCTTTCCTTCTGCTCCCCCTTGCAGGATTTGACCTCCCGTCTCCACCATTGGATGTGCACCAGACCTCCCTGTCCCTGAGCTTTCCATTATCCTCGCTGCTCACACACGGCTGCCCTTGGCTTTCGCTCTTCCCTCATCGCCTCTTCTCTCCCACGCAGCCCCCTGCTCCAAATGCAATTTCGCATCATTTAAGCCAAGATGGATTACGGGCAGGGTGGGGGAGGCAGTCCGCCCAAGTGCAGGCAAAGAGGCAGGCGGGGCCTCTCCGACACTCCTCGCCCTCCCCAAAAGCTTGCTTCTCCAAAAGGGACAAATATATTTGCAAGGTATTATTTGCAAGAGCACAGGAAACGAGGAGCCTGAGCCCGTCCCCCTGCACCTCACACTATGGAGAATGCCAAATGAAAGATCTCCTCCTCTTCCTCTAGGTTCAATAAGCCCAGATTCTTAGTGAGCTTGTTTTCATTCCTTGCCAAAGAGGGATAAGCCGGTTTACATACTGGCATGCAGGGTGTGTACTACACACATATCATGTATGCACAAACAAGCGTGCACACACAGTGCCGAGCTGAGAGCAGGAAACGTGCATCAGGACCCCACGAAATGCCCTGGAAAGGCAGCTTTTCCACCTGCTCTTAGTTAAGCCTCTCTCCCCAGGTGCCAGCAGAGCTGCTGAACTCAGCCTGAACTGGAGATTCCTGCCAGAGCCAGGAATTTGGAATATGCTCCCAGACCAGCTTACAACTCCAGGGCGCTATCCCTTCTCCCTTGCTAGATGCACATGGACACACGTACACTCCCCCACACAGAGAGAAAGCTTCCAAGCCCAAAGCGAACGGCGAGGCAAGGCTTTTCAGTCAATTGACTTAGAAGTGGGGGTTGTCACACACAACGCCCAGAAATCAGCAATGATAGAATACAAGCGCAGCAGGTATGGAACAGCTCGGAGTTAATGACAGACTCTCGCACCAAACTCACCTCTCAAGCAGCCACAAGACAGCTCCATGGACAGACCCAGGAAGGGGTCACTCTGTCCTCCGCCCTGGCAAAAGGCTGGCATGTTGGCCATGGGGAAGGCGGGGGGGGAGGGACTTGCCTGCTACTGGGAGCTTGGAAAACAGAAAGAAACTTTAAGAGACAGCTTCCCACTCCCCAGAAAATCTATTTTCTACACAATCCAGGCGGCAGCTGCTGCTGCCTTAAAGCACCCCAAGGACTGGGCTACCCATTCCTGAGGCTGTCCTTGGGAACAGGTTTCCATTGGATCCACCAGCTAAGCCTAAGAGAGCTTAGGCCGTCACACAGAAGGATCAATATGTGGACTGTTTGCAGGTGGGGGAAATCGTGCCCTGAATATAAAAGGAAGCAGATAGCAACCACCAGGCCCAGCACCACCCTTCTGGGAGGCTGGTGGTAGAAGACTCTGCTTGGCAAGGAAGCCACCGGGGTGTCTCCTGCCAAAGGGATTTTCTGTGGACTTTAATACTGTTTTATTGGTTGGGGTTTTATTATAGCTCTGCATGTGTTTATGCGGAAAGGTTTAATGAAGGTCAGGATAGAAACCCACAAGAAGAAACCAACAGAGAGAAACAAGGCAGAGTCTGGTCCTCCGAAGGAGCGACCAGGAGGCGGCAGCCCATGCCAGCCATTTCTGAGCTGAGCTGAGCTCATGTCTAGAAAAGGAAGACTTTGGTGACCAGGAAATGTAGATGACCCCCTTGCCTCCCCTCACCCACTCGCTGTCACTTTCTCACCAGAATGGGGCACCCCCCCCACACACACACTCAAACTGTCTCTATTCACTTTCTGGCTGAGTTTCCTTCAGAGCTGAGCAGTATCCCTCTGGGTGCGTGATGACACCCAGGAAGCCGCTTAAGAGCTATTCCCCCTCCTGGAGAAAATGGGGGGGGGGATCAGACTCTGCCGTTCCCAGGATTCTTTCAGGGACAAGGAGCCATGCAAGTTAACTAGCATAAAATTAGCATAAACACGCTGCATTCCCATAAGGCAACTTGCACGATAGCCGCGCACAAAGCTGGAGGCTGTTCCCCTTCCCCCTCCTGGGCGCACGTGCCTTTCTTCCTCTGGCAACGAAGCACGCCAAGTCCTCCGCAAGGCTCCCGAGGCCGGCCCAGTCTCCCTCCCTGCCTTTAATTAATTTTCAACAAATGTAACTCAATTACTAGAAAGCCTTTGCGCACCACCGCTGAAATGCGCTGGCTGGCCAGCCTTTGCAACCAAACATGCAGGCAGCTTGCCTCCGACCTCAGCAAACTCAGCCAATAGGGCTGGAGTTCCCTTCCCCAACCCTGCAGCCCAAACACACACTGTCCATCCAGCCTCTCTGGAATCCGCATCTTGCATGCATGGATCACAGACTGTGAAGGTGCAGTGGCCATTGGGAAGGAGAGGGCTCTGTGCCCCTAGCCAGAAGGGACCACATCTCCCACGAGTGCCCAGTTCCACTGCCACAGCCACACACGTCTCTGTTTCTTTAAAAGAGTGGGTCAGATGTGGGCCGGGGGTGTGTGTGATAGATGCTCACCACCATCCAGCCCACAAGCAGCCACAGGAAGACACCTGTTCATCATAAGCCACTGGCACAGCTGTGCTGCCTACCTGCCTCTTTGGTGGAAGTCTGTTGCTCTTTCTCAAACTACTCAGCTCCAACAGGGCCAGAAAGATGCTCACGTGTTCCACAAGCCCATTTCAAGCACCACGGTCACAAGTTCAAAGAGCCCACTCTTCACGGCCCTCATGGCAAGGAACATGAGGCTCCCCCCCTGCTTTGGCCACCAAGGATGGTCTGCCAAGGTTGCAGGCTCAATCCATGTAAGGGATAGCTGCATATTCCTGCACTGGAGGGGGTCGGACTAGAGGATCCTCAGGGTCCCTTCCAACTCTATGATTCTCTATGACTCTATGATCTTGCAAGGCTTTGTCCTTGGTCATTTAAGACTGGAGAAGTCAACTGAAGGAAGGAAGTTTGAGTAGCAGAACTGGCTCAGGCTCCAGTTGTGTCAGTCAGGCCACACTTATATTCTTGGATTCAAGAAGCCTCCTCTGCTGCCTATCAAAACTCTACATCCTGCCCCTATCTCAATGGAAGAGCCAGAAGGGAAGCTCCCAACTTCATTCAGATAATCCCCCCTTGGAGCCCCCATTCCCAGCAAGAGGAAGGAGACGGTGGCTTGCGAAAGACTCTCCACTTCAGGATTCAGCATGGCTCAGCTCGGGCTTCAGCTTCTGTGAAATGGCTCCTCAGAGAGGAAGAGAGAAGAGGAGAATCCCACTCAGATCTCTCCGTGGAGAAGAAGATGAAATCTCACGCAGCAGAAACTGGAGCCTGGCTGTGAATCTGAGGCTGCAGCAACAGCAGCTTTCCTTGGCAGAGCCTGTCAACAAGGGCCTGGTGTGGACTCGCTTGCCATGGCACTTCGCCCACTTTCAGTCTCACACCGGTTTTCATACCACTTGGCAGTTTTGTTTCCTCAAACCAGGAAGGAAACGTAAACAAGTCCAATTCAGGAGAGAGTGGGACAGCCATCTCTGTCCACAATTTGCAGAAGTGGAAATCACTAAACAGGAAGTCATTAAACAAGCTCAAGGCCACCCTCCAAGTCAGGTGTCAGGCACAGGTGGGCGGCCCTGGTGCACAAATTCTCCTTGTTTACAACATGCTTTGTGTTGGGGGGGGAGGGGAGAAGGACGCAGGCCAAATCATTATATTCCGGGACCAAATTTGACAGGTGGGTGGAGTTGCTCATGTGACAGCACAATGATGTCAGGTGACCTTTTTGTCCGCAGGGGTCTTGCAGAGTGCTTTGCAAAGGGTTTCTGACTGGAAGCTACTTCCAAACACCCTTTCAGCTGAGCCACGTTTTTACCTGCGTGTCCTACAAGATGTCAGATGTGGGGCATGTGAGAAATGAGTTGGCTGAAGTAGCCTGGCAGCCATAAATTTCCCCCTTGCTGGAGCACAGCCTATAGGAGGAGCCTCCCAACCCAGAGCTCATTTGAGGGAGATGGAGGCTTCCAAGGCATAATTCAAGTGAGCACCAAAGCCCTTAACCAGAAGTGCAGGTTAAGGTACAAGAGTCCACAAGCCCAAGAAATGTTGGTAATTGGGGCCAAGACACAAGCCAACCCCAACCCTCTGTTGCATGACACCTGCCAGGAGCAGCATCGCCCCATTTGTCCAGATCAGATCGCATGCTAAGCGTTAGGATATACTATGCTTAAAAGCATCCGTGGGTCTTGGAAAGGCCCCCTAAGGGAGAGCCAAGACGTTCCTCCTGGGGTAACCCCCTTCTTCCTCATTTGTGGTCGGGCAATCCCCCAGGAAGGCTCTGCCCTGAGGAGGCTCCAGAGCAATCACCAAACCCATCAGACCAACAATTTCCCTTCCAAGACCAGCAAACCTTCCACGAACCAGGCGAAACTCGCCCGCTTGCCTTCGGCTCTGATCGCGACCCTCCTGGACAGACAAGTGGGGTGGGGGTGGGGGAGGTTGGCTTTCATTCCATTAAGGGGCAGGGAGAGGGAGAAGCCGAGCTTCTAGGTGCCCCCCAGTTCCGCCTCCCCGGGCACGTGGGGGCTGCGAAGCCGAAGCTTCCCGGAGGAGGGCGCTTCGGTCGCCCGACCCCCATCCCTCTTACCTGGCGCAGGTGCTTGAGCAGGTCGGTGGCCTCCTCCTGCTTGCCTTGCTTGACCATCCCCAGCATGTCCTGGATAAGGCCGATCCGGCGGTGATACGGGGGGAGGCCGCCGCCGCCGCCCCCTCCGCCACCGCCCCCCTTGCCAAACTTTTCTCCGGATCGCACGACGAGGGAGGCCAGGAAGTCGCCGCGCTCCCGGGGCGACTGCAGCATCCTCCGGCGGGCGGCCGAAGCGGCGGCCTGGGGGCTGCCGGGCAGCGGGCAGCCCTTGGTCTGCTTGGCGCCCATGCTGGATGGTGCCCAGCCGCCGGCCGGCCGGCCTTCAGCGGGACATGGCAGGCTCCGGCCCACGAGGAGCAGGCGCTGCTGTCGAAGCGCGGGGCAGCCGCCGGCCCAGGAAACACCGCGGAGGCGAAGAGGAGGTGGAGGGGGAAGCAGCAGCTACGACGGCAGCGCCTTCTCCGGGCATCTCCCGCGCGCCCAGCAAGTGCCCCCTCCGGCTCCCGCAACTGCCTCCCTTCCCCGCCCTCTGGCAACTTCGGGAAAACTGTTGCACGGCAGACCGAAGAGGGAGGGAGGGAAGGAGGAGCCGCCAGCGACGGAGGAGGAGACCGAGACGTGCCCGCCGAGTGTCCCCGGCGAGCGAGCGAGCGAGGCTCTGGCTGCTGCTGCTGTTGCCGCCGCCGCCGCCTCCCTCCGTCTGGAGCTGCTCAGGCGGGGCGGAGCCCGCCTCTCCCCGACCGGCGGCGGCCTTGTGTCTGCCTGAGAGAGAGGGACCGCCCGACCGCCTCCTCCTGGCTCCTCCTGCCGACGGCGGGGGGAAGAGGCACAGCCGCCGCCTCGCCCTGCTCGACCGGGCTGCACGTGACGAGCGCGCATCTGAGGACGTGCAGAGCGCGCGCGCCACGGAGAAGCAGCTCCTCGGGCTCCCCCGCCCGTCCTCTTCACGAGCAGCTGCCGCCGCATGGAGCTCAAGCGAGGCCTCGCCACGACTGGAGCCGGGTGCTTCAGTGGCAACACACGCAAACACACACACACACACACACACACACACACACGGGCGTGAAAGACGCCTCCCCATGTAAGACCCAGGCACGCCCCAACTCAGGTGTGGCGGCGCCTCCCGGTGCTCCCCTTTGACACTGGCCCCCGAAAAGCCGCGGGACCGGAGCTGGCCAAGGAGCCCGCCTTCGCGACGCCTGGCCCGGGGAAGGGGGCTGCTGTGAGGCCCGGGGTCCTGAGCGCCTCTCCTCTCCTGCCCGGAGCACCTCAGGGACGAGGAGGAGCCCTCTCCCCACATCCCGCCTCTGTGGTTTCCCGCGCCGGGGTGGTTTGCTTCCCGCGAAGCGTTTGTGACTGAGGAGCGGAGCTCCGGGCGGCCGGCTCAGCCCCGGACTGCGACCTGGCGACCTCGGGGCGCTGTTAAAACTACAGTTCCCATCCCGCTGCGCTGGCCCGCGCTCATGGGATCTGGAGCCGTCAGCAAAGCTGCACTGCAGAGCCGCCTTCGAAATGCTCAACCCATCCAAGCCTGGAAAGCAGAATTAAACGGCGGCTTTTGCCAGCGGGTAGTGGATCCACTTCTGAACAGCTTGCCACGCCCCCCCCCCCAAACCCAGACACCACAAGCCAGCCAGACCGTTCTGTGTGGAAATTCATTCGGTGGCAATTCATTTGCTAAGTTGGTGCAGTGGACGGATTCATACATCTGAGGAACATAGGATGCTGCCTTTTACTGCCTCAGGCCATTGGGTCTACACTGACTGGCAGCAGGGGTTCTCCACAGGCTGGCGTTTAAGGTACGGCCCCAAACGCTGCTCTTCTGCCAAGAATATACCCAGCTGTAACTCAGCTCTGCATCTCCTCCAACGTAACTGTGAAAGAGGCAAGTGTGCTATTAAGAAGCAAGGGGTTGAGCCTGGAGCAGCAGCAGCCTGTGGGGTGTGGAAGATGCAGTCCTTCTTCAGAAACTCTCCACAATAGTAAAGTTTCCTCCTTGAATACATTTGGGCTTCAGAAAGTCTGGCTCAAGAGCATTTTAAGTAAGTAGGTTCCCTCTATTTTTATTTTTTATTTGCCAGGAAAGATGTTTTGCAAAGCCGCCTCTGTGCTTTTTTTAGTGAGCATAAAAGCAGGCAACTCCCTGAGGTTCTGATGGGCAGCTATTTATGTATTATAGATTTTGGCCTCTGAATATCAACTTTAAAAATACCAGATGGGTTGTAGGAAGCCCTCTCCGCTTTCTGTCCCTTGGGTATTAAGTCTTTGGGGGGGGGCATTTATTTTCAGGCGCCTGTTATGTAGAGTACCCAGCAAGAACTGCAACTGCATCAACTGACAAGCCAAAGTGTTGTCACAGGAAACATAGGCATGAATATTCCTGCTTGCTCTTGGACCAAACTCACCCATTCCAGTTACCTCAAAGGGGATCCTGTCGCCATCTAGTGACGGCTTCCTGACACATAAATTGTGAGGTTCAAGGTCAGTTTCACAGAAGCCAGTTTGGGCTCTCTCCACATTGCCTCAGCATCTGGATTGGCAACTTGGGGTGGTAAAAACAGGGTGAGATGGTGCTACCTCAGGACCAAAATGCTAGGCAGTGGAAGCCCTCAAGGTGGCTTTGTGACTCAACCAGGAACTCCCTTCCAGAATCACCGGCCTGGTTCTCTGGGTACCACCCACTGGACTGCTGCCTCTTGGCTGCTGGGAACTGAAAAGCCCATATGGTTTGGATCTCATTGATAATTTTTTCTTATTGTCTATTTGAAGCTCTGATGCTGGTACACAGCTCCAGATCCTGGCCCCATAAAAGGCAGAAGAAGTTCCACATAGGAGAGTTGCCCTGTGATCATTCTAGCTGCCCTTTTCCAACTCTCTACAATATCCTTTTTGAGGTAAGGTGACCACAACTGTATTCAGCACTCCAAACGCTATGACACCATAGTTTTGAATACAGTGGTATCTTGGTTTACGAACAGAATGTGTTCTGAGAGTCTGTTTGACTCCCGGAACCATTCAAAAACCAAAGCGTGGCTTCCGATTGGCTGCAGTAGTGTCCTGCAGCCAACCAGAAGCCACATCGGACATTCAGCTTCCAAAAATCGTCCGAAAACCGGGATACTCATTTCCAGGTTTCGATTGTTCAGGAGTCCCATTTGTTCAGGAGCCAAGGCGTTCGGCTTCCAAGGTACGACTGTAATGGCATTGAGTTATTGACACTTTTACTTCCCTTTCCATTCCTAATGATGCCTAGTAAGGAATCTGCCTCTTTTTTTAAAAAACAAAACAAAAAACAGTTGCTCCATATGGGGTTGACATCTTCATTGAGCTAGCTGCTACAAACCCAAAGTCTCCTCCTTGGCCAGGTCAGACCCCATGAGAATATATGTGAAATGAGATTTTGTGCCCCAACATGCATCACTTTAACTTGTTTATATTGAATTGCATTTGCCATTTTACTGCCCATTCCCTGGGTTTAGAGAGGCCCTTTTTGTTTAACGACCCTGAACAATTTGGTATTGTTGGCCACCTTCACTGCTCAACCCTAACTGTAGATAGTTTGTGGTGGCTTTAAAAGAGGACGAGACAAATTCATGGAGGAAAGTCTCACACTGGGTGGAAGGTGCTTCCAGAAACAAAACACTCTCAAGGGAACTGAATGATAGTAATAAACTTTTATTTTGCAAAGCAATATCCACATCTTACAAACACAAAAAATTAACCTAGGAGAGAAATGTCATTAACAAATCAGTTACTGACCACCAAGCCCAAAGGTAAGTCAAATGCCACCTTAACTCTACAACATCTCCTGCAGAGGAAGCTGTAGGTGGGTGGGGGGGGGGGAGAATAGGGTAATTACAAACCTTCATATCATGCCAGAGAAGCAAATTGGAATGGCAGGTTTCTAACGAGGAAACAAACAGAATCAAAACTGATTCAAGTAATAGTGGAAATGAAAAAGAAAAGAGGCAAGATCAATATGATCCGAACAGCCACTGTCACATTCCACTTGTACCCTCCTGCCTGGAAGTGTCTGACTTCTACATGCCCACCACCAGCCCTTCCTCCTCCTCCTTGCAGATCAGCTCTGAACCACTAACTACAATGGTCTAGAACGGACCATAAAAGCAAAAGTTAAGAGAAACAACATTCTTCTTCTGAAGCTCACCATCTATTTTCCATTTAAAACTTCTGTTTGGTTGGGATTTTAATTTGAAGAGGATGCATTTTTATTTTTTTTTAATCCACTACCAGACTCCTTGCCCAATCCTAGACCCCAAAGGTCTCTGGAGATCATCCCCGTATCTTGGAGACGTGACAAGACACCAAGCAAGCAAATGAACAGATGAAGGAACTCTTCCCAACGAAAGCAAAGCCACACATCGCGTCCTTCTGTGCAAATGCTAAAAAGCCATTCTCAAAACTATCGTGGGGGAAGAAACAGGGTTGCTTTGATATGGAAAGATGCCGCGGCTGCCACCAGAGAGGGAAGCTAAAGGGGGGGCCGTTAAGGCAACCAGCCTTCGGGGGGGGGCGATGTCCTAGAACTCTCTACATTCTTAAAGAGTGAAACTGGAAGTGCAAACTAGGAAGCCACTCCAACGAGCGAGTCCGGAGTTTTACCCGTCTGGGCAGCATCCCTTCGCAGCACAAACTGGCCCTCAGCATCTCTCTCCGCAGGCAAAAGGCACAGCAAACACCAGGCCTGGTCCCAGGGGGCAGCTTGCCCCAATGCTGGCTGCCACTTCCTTTCACCATCAGGGACTCCCCCACCACCACCACCAAAGCCCAGCAGAAGTTCCCAGTCTCAAGAGCAAGAGCTGACCTACACATGAAGATAATAAAACTGCTTCATTCCAGACAAGGCGCTCAAATACCTTCCCACAATAAGAAGATAAAAAATACCTGCACCTAAAAAAGCAAGTGTGTCAGAGAGGCAGCCAGCCTTGAATCTTGTCCTCAAAATTCTAGTTTCCTACAGACTGGAAGGTGGTGACACAGGTGCAGCAAACTAATCTTTCTCTCATACACCCTGACCATACTGTCTGGAATGGTGCAATCCCAGGAATTCTGTAGCATGTCACTTATCTGCATTAAAAGGGGTGCACTGCAGAAGCAGCAGCAGCAGCCTGATTTGAGGTCCAGGGTGGCACCAATGGAGATTCTGTCTGTGTTGGCTTAAAAAATTAGCAACACTTAAACAAACAAACCCAGAGTGCAAAGTGGAAGATGCTTCTCTTGCTTTCCTTAAACTAAAATTACAAGTACGCCATCTTTCCTAACTACAGCCAGTATTAAAATATGAATATGCCAGGTGGGGTTTTTTGTCTTGTTTTTAAAGAAATCTAGAAATGTTGGTATCTTTCTGCAAGCAGGGAGGAATTGGGAAGAAAGAGGAACAAACACATTGACTCAGTGGCTTTAGAGCTGCAGTACAGTAGCAGAGAGGTGTGCCCTGCCTCAAACACACTGGACAGACCATGGGGGAAAATAAGGTGCTTTTTCTGAGACACTTGCAAAAGGCATCCGGACTGTCCCACTGCAGCAAGACAGACACACACAGAAATGTCTCTGGCTCCTTCACAAAACAGCCTGCCACGAACAGGCAAAGAGGCTCCCCACAGCCCAGGGCTGTATCGGCTTAACATTCCAAGTAGACTCCGCCTCCTATAAATAACCGTTACAGGCACTTAAAACGTCTTTGGTTGGAATAACCCAACGTCACAAGATAATTAATTCATAACGAACCAGGGTCTAGTTCTGGGTTCGGCAGGCGATGGTTGCAGCAGACACTGTCGCTTTTGGAGAAAGGAGGCAGGGGGTCACGCTTCTGAGAAAGCAACCTGGAGGAGGAGAAGTCAAGAAAGAAAGGGGGGGGGTTGAGCTACCCATCAAGGAAGCTGGTACAGTGCCCCCGCCTGTCACTGTCAGGGCAGAACTAGGAAGTGGGGCCTGGGTGGGAATTAGAAACTGCACAAAAGTCCAACTTGCATTGAGCTCTTCACTGAGCACCACCCAGGAAAGTGAGCAGGATGGCGCAGCAGGGGTTGGTCACGCTTTGTCCTGCCTCTACAAACCTGCTTGGTTTCTGTACTGGCTGCGGAGGAAAAGAAGCCCCTTTCTTTCCTTCATTCCCTGAGTGTGGGGGCTGGGCGAAGTCATAGCAATCCAGCCCACTGCATTTTGGTGTTGGACGTGCAGGGTGCAAAGGCCAGCAAAGACGGCAAGCGGATAGTCGAGAGACAAGTCACTCTCCTCCTCTGCTGGGCTTTCACACAGGATTTGCAGGAGTTAAAAATCCTCTTCCTGAAGGCTACACATCAGTACCAAGTGGGCAGAAAGAGGGGAGCACTCTTGGCTTCCACTCTGCCAGCCCACAGCCTGCTTTGTACTCTGAAGGCAAAGGAGGGATGGAGCACTCTGCCTATCCTCCTCCACCAGAACCTTCTATGAAGGAGGAGGTGGAGGCGGCTGGTAAAACATTATGTACACTAATATTCTTGGGGCTAATTTACCAGGCTGGCATGAGTAACGTCAAGTGGCTGGGGCAGAGGGAGCAGCCTAGCAGGCCAGGAGTCTACCCAGCTCAGTGCTGCTTCTTAAGCAGATGGGCTCTCCAGGGTTTCAGGCAAGGCTCTGTCTCGCAGCCCATGTCACAAAGGAGACCGTCTCGGAGACTCCCTCCCCCTGCCTGAGCCACTGACCAGAAGAGCAGCCACACCCCCACATACCTGCCTGATTCTGGGGTGGCTGCGCACAAGGCGCCCAGTCAATTGAGGCAACGAGATCCCATTACGTGGGCACTCAATGGCTCCTTGCCCACCTACCTTTTCAGGACAGAACTCTGAGTTGCTTTGCCGCAGTTTGCTGGGCCTGCCTTTGATGACTGCATAGCAGAACATAGTGATGACCATCACGAAGAGGAAGTAGCTAGTGTGCATTAAATGCAGGTTGATGAGGGAGCGGTCGTCCTGCACAAAGGGAAGAAGAGGGGGAGGGCTGAGATTTTTCTGAGGCTGCAGGAACTCTACATGCAGTTTCCACCAAGGATGGGGGCAGGGAGGGAAGCATCCCCGAGGCTGTGTTTTGTACAGAGTGGATCCCCCCACCCACCCCACCACATCTACAGTTGCAGAATTTGAGCACATTGAATTTGAGCAATGTAACTGCATGACTTACATCCGGGACAATAACCGTCAGTTTGGGATTCAACGCATGGTAGACTTTTCCAACAGCTCCTTTGTAACACCAGAAAGGGTTGTAGTCTTGGGCATATTTGGTGTTTGAATCCCTCGCAGTGGTGAAGATCTTGTACCAGAAGGTCGCGTTGATGTATGTCTCTGGCACACAGTGCGGCGGCTGGCTGAGGAGTGAAGAGACAAGGGTGAGCTGGGTTGGTCAAAGCACAGCACAAAGCCGGCCTGAGACGCAACTCTGCCACACTAAGGTAGCTAAGCATTCCACACCCCTCTAACACCTTGATGGATTGATTCCCCGTGCTGCCCGTTCTCAAGCCACTCTCTTTGAGATCCTGCCCCATTTTGTAAATTGGCTCTGCCTCCACCCCACCCCTCACACCCCACCTCCGGCACCAGCAACCAATTTACCATGCAAGGGTGTGGGGCAGCATGGGTGGTTTAGCAAGATTGCTCCCCTCAGCTCAAGTCCCACTCATTCATTTTTGGGAAGGGGGCCCAATCTGTATGTGGATAAACTACAACCTCTGCTTGCTGCTTCTCGAAATATATGTATCAAAAAGCCAATTAAAAGTTTTTAAAATATGAAGCATATGAATAACCCTCAAGGAAAGCCACCTCTTGAACTGTCTCAGGGTCTCAGAGGCAAACCTGAAGGCATTAAGCCGCCTCAGCAGGAGATGCTTACACTGTGACAGGGAAGACCCCAGCGGCAGCCGTGACGGTCATGCAGGTTGTGAAGACAGCCTGGTCACAGTGGCCGTGCAAGACACAGTCATCCGAATTCCAGGCAGCCGGCAGCGTGAAGGTGATGTTGATCTCCTCATGTGCTTCTCTGCCTTTTGGGGGGATTGGCAGGGGGGAGGGGGGATGAGAAAAGAAAAACATTGAATTAGGTTCAAAGTAGAAGCAGGTTATGCTCAATAAGCAATAAGCAAGGGGAAAGCTGCAGCTGCAAAGAACTGCAAAGAAGCTTTGCTCCGGCCAGCTCAGGGTTCATTTGAAGCAGAGTGCAATACTCAAGAGTAGACCCAGTGAAATTAGTGGGCCCAAATTAGTCATGTCTAAGCTGAAGTACACATAACTGAAATAACTGCAAATACTTCCCCCTTCCCTCCCAGCTTAATTCTCCGACATTTCCCTGTGTCTGTTTTTGGAATGCATGCCCCACCCCCCACCCTGGGCACTCCCTTGTAAAGCGCCACAGACACACAAGGTGCTGTATTAGCAGAGAGGCGTGTGGACTATGTTTCTGCTACTTTGGCAATCTCCCACAGGGCTCAGCACAAATTCAGCTGCGAGTCCTGTTGTACCTGAGAGTCCAATTTGATGTCCGAAAATGGTGGAGCTCAAGTGCGTGACATTCCGCGAGAAGCCCCCAAAGGGCTTGAGGGGGTCCAGCGTCAGGGTGATGGCAACCGAGGTGTTGATTGGACCAGAATCCTCAAGCGTCTGTGGCGACGGTGTGGAAGGACGGGCCTGACTGCTGGTCATGGCACTTTCCGGGGTCGTGGTGTCATTTATGAGGTGCTTTAGCGTTTCATTCTCCGAAATGCAGAAGTCGAGGTCGTTGAACCGCAGAAGGAAAGTATTCCAGTCCTTAAAGACAAATGGGTCTTGAGTGCCCCTCCGGCTCTCAGCCCTCACCACGTCAGTGCCAAACACTCTGTGCCAAACACTCTGTGTCAAGACCAGCTCCAGGGAGCCAAACCCAACCCAAAACTAACCTCTGAATGTGATCAAGTCAGTTAAATCACAGTGAAATCCTGCATTTCTGATTCAGCTGGTCAGGGAATCAAAGGTTAAAGGTAAAGGGACCCCTGACCATTAGGTCCAGTCATGGACGACTCCGGGGTTGTGGCGCTCATCTCACTTTAATGGCCAAGGGAGCCGATGTACAGCTTCAGGGTCATGTGGCCAGCATGACTAAGCTGCGTCTGGCGAACCAGAGCAGCACACGGAAACGCCATTTACCTTCCCGCCGGAGCGGTACCTATTTATTTACTTGCACTTTGACAGGCTTCCAAACTGCTAGGTTGGCAGGAGCAGGGACCGAGCAACAGGAGCTCACCCCGTCGCGGGGATTCGAACAGTCGACCTTCTGATCGGCAAGCCCTAGGCTCTGTGGTTTAGACCACAGCACAAATTTTACAAGTATCCTATCATCTTTTATGAGGCAGAATGTCCCAGAAGAAAACAGAAGAGATCTAACCTCCCTCCCACAATTCTACAGCAGACAGACATGCAATGAAACAACAATTGTCAAGTCTGTGGGTCTTCCCCATTCTTATCATTTCAAACCTGAATGGTCAATGCCCGTTTGTGGTCCCAGGAGGGTGGCTGCAGAACGGAAGCACCTGAATTGTCTTATCAAAATGAAATCTGCCTTAAGCCTTTGGACCACTCACTCCTCTGACCCAGGCAGCCCAGAGTCTTTGGGCAGAGACAAGCCATCTTTTGGCTCCATCCCCCCAGAAACCAAGCTCCTGTCCCATAAGGCAGTAAATTCATTCCTGTCCACGTGGTGGTATTTCTCTCCGGCCCCAAAGGCCGAGCTTCCAGAGCACATCCACCCTTAAGGTGTGAAAATTCAAGCACTGCTTTGTGATCTACCTCTGTCATTTCAGGCGACTTGATCTCCTTGATTTTGAAGAAATAGCCCAGAGTCAGGAAGGCGATGGCCATGGCACTGACACTGATCATGAACACCACCAGTGGTGGGCGGCTGCTGATGTAGACCTTGAGGTTCTCCAGAGGGTTTATGTTGAACATTATTCTGGTCAGGCCTACCTGAAAAACAAGGAAACCGCAAACTGGAAAGAGGGCACCACATTCACTGCCAGGAACCCCAAAGGCCTAATTACTCTGAATGGCCCAGAACTTGTCCCAGGGATCAATCTAATGATATCAAAGCACACAATTGCAAAGGCTTCAGGATAAACGGAGAAGCAGTGAGACTCTGCCAGAGCAAAGGCTTTTTGTCAGTACCTTGTCTGCAACGGACGCAAACAGAAGGAAAAGTAGCACCCCATGTCCCCCTCACATTCACCCCATTTCATTTATGCAGATAGAGGGATAGGTTATTCTTCCCAACCATGAAGAAAACTGAAAGAGGCTGCAATTATTCTGGAAGGTCCTTAGGGAGAAGAATGCTTCTGCCTGCTCTTTTTGATCACATCCCCTACACACACACACAAAGCCTCAAGAAAGGCGCTGGATGGCTTGCTAGTTCCCCAGGCCATCATGAGATTCAAGTTCAGGGGCTCTAGTTTCAAGAGCAAAAGTCCCATTTCAAGAACACAGGATGGGCAACCTGTTTTGTTTTCTTTCCACCTCAGCTGAGAAACACTGGATTGTATTATTTTGTGGCATCCAGATACCACCATGTCTTCACCTCGAACCCACCACCCCCTGGATCCAAGCACTGGCTGGCTCATGCACTTCCTAAGCATGTGAGGCATTGGGCCTCCCTGCTCCCGCATTGCCTGAGTCAGGTGCTTTTGTTCTCCAGGTGGCCCTGAGAGCTCAGCCCCCTCACCTCTGCCTCATGCCCTTCTCTTGCGCTTGGGTGTGGCCAGAGAGAGACACTCAGCAGCCTCCCAGGGTCTTGTTACCAGGTCAGCAGTTCATGGTGACAGATGAGAAGGCCTAGGAGAGACGTCAAGGAGCCCCTTGTTTGCAAGAGTGGGAATCAAAACAAGCAGAACCAGAAGAAAGCCATCTTATTAACTGTCATTATTTGCTTCACAAATGCCAGGTCTCCTAAAACTTGGATTTGAATTCTGTTTCCTCATAAACAAATCCTTCCCCTGTATCAAGACTGACATTCAGGAAGTTTGTGTTTTGGTTGTGTTTTTTTTTTAAAAAAGCAGACAGCAGAAAGAAGTTGTTGTCCCTCCATGCCGTCGGGGCTGGGACTGGTGCAGGAGCTGTAGTTACCTATACTTCATCAAAATTAAAGGTAATTTCAGGGAAGTTTTCCATAGCTAATGAATAGCAATATGGTCCAAGGTAACAGCCCCCTACCCCAGCAAGCTACTTGCAGCTCAAGCTTAAATTAAAAAGCGGGGAAAGCCCCCCCAAGTGAACCAGCAACCCAACCAGAGAGAGAAATGGTGTTTATGTTCAGTAGACCATTCAAAGGCAGGAGGCAAACACCACTTTGAAAAATCTTTGTGCTGTCAGAGCAACACGTAACCTCACCAATGATATATGCATGTAAATGAACAACATGCATTTGTGAGTTTGTGGTGAGAAGTCCACTACTCTTCCTCTGCTGCTTTTCCTCTTCACATACACACTGATTAGTCCCTGGTTAAAAAGCAGAGCCATTTGCCAGGGTGTACCAATTTAACTTGCAGGGAACACTTTGTGTCCTTGGGTTGAAAAATGAGACAAAAACACCACCACCCCACACTGTCAAACATTACCCAAAGGTAAACAGCACAGGATGAAGATCCAAGCCTTGTAGAACAGGAAAGATCAGTTCAAGAGCCTGGCTGTCTCTGAAGCACGGAAGCAAACTTGGCGGGGTCAGCTGCCACTTGGAATACATCCAGGCGTTTAAGGTGATGCCCAGACAGACGTTTCCTCCATCAGTGGGGGATTCTTAACTTACTTGTTTTAGAAAAAAATTATCCAACTTTCCTGCAAAAGTTGAAGGTGGCTCACAAAGGAGGAATAGTCGTACCTTGGAAGTCCAATGGAATCCGTTCTGGAAGTCCGTTCAACTTTCAAAACGTTTGAAAACCAAATTGTGGCTTCTCATTGGCTGCGGAAGCCCTGTCGGACGTTCAGGTTCCAAAAGAATGCTTGCAAACCGGAACTATCAGTTCTGGGTTTGCGGTGTTTGGGAGCCAAAACGTCCGAGTTCCAGGGCGTTCGACAACCAAGGTATGACTGTACATAAATGCAATTAAAATCCCTAAAAGTAGCAGCTGACAAAGACATTAAGAGCAGCAGCTGAAGAGCTACTAAAGGCCAGGTGGCTTTCTGGGAAAGGGATGTATTTGCACAGTGGCCGAAAACTATGACGGGGGAAGGTGGACCTCCCTGGGCAGGTGGGAGCACCAGAGCTCAACCATGGCTGCCACAGGCCCTTTTCCTTTTTTAAAAAATATGCTTTATTGTTCATACTTGCACCTGTACATCAAATACATATCTTCCCTATTTTACATACGTCAGTTTTGTCAAAACGAAAATCCAACGAAAAAATGTAAGTCTATATTTAGCACATAAGTTTGACTTCCCGTCCTTTCCCAATTTTTCCACTCTAATAAACCTATTACCTCAATATATTACTGTTTTCTCTCTTTGAACCTATATTACTCACAGAGATTACTCACAGGCCCTTTTCCTGGCAAAACAGAAGCAGGCCAGTGTTGATTATTTCAATACTTGGGAGAGTTCTCTGTCAGTCTCCTCAGAACTCTGTCCTCCTGGACCTGACTCTGGCAACAGACTCAGCTGACCGAGCATTTGCTTGTGAACCAAGCAGGAAGGCTGAGGTCAGGGCAAGGCGGGTTGCAGAGAGACTGTGCAAGGGGAGCACTTACCTTGCTTCCTGCTCTCTCCCTTCAATTGCTTGCCACCTGTGTCTTATGTCAGAAGCACTTCAACAAGTCCACCTGAGGACTGGAAGGCGCCTGCCTTGCCCACCAGGCTTCCTCGAGGGAATTTGCCGTGAATGCCAGAGAGGTTCTGCCGCTGTTCCAGAGCTCCCAGACATTCTGTCAGTCACAGGCACAGTGCATGGAGTCCCTGCAGGGCACTGGACTCAGCTGCAAGTTGCCAATTCCTTCCCACTCCCTGCTTTTGAGATTGGCAACAGGCATTGCACAGGAGAAGTCTCTGCTCCTGCTGCTGACCCAAATCCCAACAGCAACTGTGGGGAGCAAGGAAAGCAGTGCAAAAAGGGTTGTGGGGCGGCGGGCGTCCTCTCACTATACTTGCAACTGCTTCACCCACCCTGCTTTCCTTGGGCAAAAAGCAAGCATGACGGCAGGAGAAGGGAGACAGAAGCCCCCCCCCCAGGTTCCGTCCACCTGTGATAGGAAATAGCCACCTACGGACGGAGCCTCTCTGCTACTGCTGGTCCCCCAGGTGCGGTTCCCTTCCAGCCCCAAGATAAGAAGGATGGGGGCTTGAGGCCAGCAGCATCCGGAGGGGCGCCGCCCGCCGACCACAGGTGCTCCCCTCACCTGGGATGGAGATGCTCCTGCTTGTAGCCTTTAGTGAAGGAGTAGAAGCCACAGCCTGCCCTGCCCTAGCCCCTCCCCTTCCGCGTGAAGCCACAATTAGCAAAGGCAGAGAGGCTCCAGGGCGGCGGCGGCAGCCGGACCCAAAGGACTGCTCCTCCCCTCCTGTTGCCGGAAGTTTCCCTCCTCCTGACCAGACGCTACCGTCAAGCAGGGAGGGAGGGGGAGGCCCAAATCCGAGGAGGGGGAAGGGGCATGGAGGGGACATCATGGGCGCCCCCCCGTAGGTGTGCTGGCTGGGGGGGGAGGAACCCTCCCTCATTCCCTCCTTTTAATCCCCCCCCCGGTTCCTCGCCTGCCTGAGGGCAGCAGCAGCCTCCCCCTTCCTCGGTGTGCCCCAAACAGGCCTCGGGACCTGGGAGGGGGGGGGCTTTTCACCCTCCCCGCCCAATGAGACGTACTAGCCGCGGTGGGGGGGCACTCTGTACATGCGCAGGGGCCCGCCCAGAGCTTACCGGCGGCAGGCTCAGCGCCGGGGCTGCAGCATCTTTCTCTTCCTCCTCCCTCCGGCTGCTTCCCGGCCGCGGCCGCCGCGCGAAGAACCCTCCTCGGCTGCCCCGCCCGGGAGGAGAAGCAGCGCGACGGCGGCGCAGCGGGGACAGACTTCCTCGGCCGCCCGCGAACGGGAAGATCCGGGTGACGTCAGCGCAGCGTCGGCCAAGCCCCGCCCCTCCCGAGTGCAAACGGAGTTCCGAAGCGCCTGCTAAGAATGCGGGGAGGGCGGGAGGGAAGCGGAGCCGGCTGGGGCTCTGGGCGAGGGGGTTCCCGGCTGCGCCCTGCAAAGGTTGAGCCGGAGGGGGGGGGGGTAGTCGCATAAAAGGCCCCTTCCACACCAAGGGCGACTCTTGCCTCGTGGCTCCACCTGGTCAGCCTCAGGTCAGGTAACCCGTCACTGGCTTAGAAGTGCGTTGCACTTAAAAGACAAGATGCGCCCTGGAACTCAAGCGGGGGGGGGGGAGGGAGGTGACGGATGAGCTCCCTCGGTTTCTTTCTCTGCCTCTCCCCGCCCCCCAGCTCCTTATTCTAACGGGGCTCCGGGAGGGATGGGGCAAGTGCGACCCCCCTCCCCGGTCATCTCACTGCAACTCCCATCACTAGTGAGCATCCATGACCCATGATCAGCCACGATGGGGCTTGCTCTCGAGGGTCTGCAGGTTCCTCACGCCTGGAATATATCTATGCGCTCCTTATAACTGAGAGGTGCTGGCTCAAGCCCTCCTGTACACACTACACCCATCCTTCCCTCAGAAGCCGCATCTTCCTGACCACTGGGCTACTCATGTGCAACTCGGACAACGGCATAATGGAACAACAAGGCAGCCCCCAACAGCCTGCTGCTAAATCAAGCCTTTGGAACCCCTCCTTTTCTTTCTTTCTTTCTTTTTTTTTGCACAGCTCCCCAAAGTCAAGGTGGCCTCCAGAGGTCCCTGATGCTGGAACTCTGCCATAGTAGGGCCCAGGGGATGAGTTGATGGGCTCCATATGAAGGAAAGGCAGCCTAGAAATGTAATCATTGCATAAGTATTTCCCACTGGCTCCTCCCTCCTCAGCCCCAATCCACAGCAGGTTTCTTTCCCCTCCATAAAACCAGAGCTAATGGACATCCAAAGCAGGTGAAAGTTGGAAGCCTCAGGACAGATAAAAGGACTTTTTCACACAGCACACAGTAAAACTATGGAACTTGCTCCAACAGGAGATAGTGGTGGCCTCCAATCTAAATGGCTTTAAAAGAGGATTGAATAAATTCATGGAGCATGTCCACTAGCCATGATGACTATGCTCAGCCTCCGCTCTTCTTGAATAGCAATTGCTGGAAACCACAAGAGGGAGGCCTCTTGTGCTCAGGTCCCACAAGTGCAGGAGTCAGCAACCTTTTACAGCAGGGGGCAGGTCCACTGTCCCTCAGACCTTGTGGGGGGCCGGACTATATTTTTTTGGGGGGGGGAATGAACGAATTCCTATGCCCCACAAATAACCCAGAGATTCATTTTAAATAAAACAACACATTCTATTCATGTAAAAACACCAGGCAGGCCCCACAAATAACCCAGAGATGCATTTTAAGTAAAAGGACACATTCTTCTCATGTAAAAACACGCTGATTCCCGGACTGTCCGTGGGCTGGATTTAGAAGGTGATTGGGGCCTTAGTTTGCCTACCCATGCACTAGTGTGTTTCCCATTAAGGGCATCTGGTTGGCCACTGTGAGAACAGGAGGCTAGACTAGATGGACCGCTGGCCTGATCCGGCAGGCTCTTTTGATATTCCTGTCTTTGTATGAAAGAAGCCCTGCTGGCTGGAAGGGTGAGTGAAGACACCAACAACTGCAGCCCTGCCAGGTTGAAGACCACCAGCAAGCAAGAACTCCAGGTGCCACACAGCAGGTCTGCCAGCAACATTCCAAAGTAGCAATACAAGGAATGTATACATTAGATGCTTCCCTCCAAAGGAGTAAAGCCCACTTCTATCTGAAAACCACCAAGCAACTACTGCCTGCGGTCTGTTCATCTGGCCTCACAGCTTGCTCCATCTTGAAGGCTGGGAAAGAGCACCCAATGAAATTTGCACCTGAAACATGCACGTGAAACAGCAAATCTGAGCCACAAGCTTCACTCCTGCCACCAACATCCAACCTGTGCAAAGAAGCAGCATTCTAGTATTTCTGCTCCCTTGAAAAGGCTGAGCTATTTGTTCCAAGGCCTGCCACAACTTCCTGCTGCCCAGTCACTCTTGCGCCTATGAAGCCATCCACTTGCTCACTCTGCTTGAGCTGTCACAGAGTTCTTCTGCAGAATACATGGCAGTCAGAACTAAGGCTCCAGGCTCCACAGACAGTGAAAATGCTGAGATCTGCCAAGTCCAGGGTAGGAACTTTACTTGCAACATGAATCTTTGATAAAGTATTAATTGTATTGATAGGTAGCTACATATCAGGCTTTAGAGGGGGGGCACACACACTTGAACAGTCTTTTACAATGATAAAACACTGCATTTACTTTTGTCAGGTATGATCTTGAAAAGCCATATTTAAACACATAAGGTTCAGTTAAATTTTTTAAAAAGGAAGCTTTAGAGACCAAATGCTGTTAGTTTATCCTCCCTGCTTCCTAGGCTCCAGGCTGCTCTTCTCTGAAATAAAAGCTCACAGCTCATGATCCCTCAATTTCCCAAAGCCCAAAACGTTTGCCTATGCATAAAAGTGGGAAGGGGGGGCCTCCCACTTTGTCAAGGGGAAGAGGCAGAAAACCCAAAGATGGAAGACTCATGGAAAACTTCAACAGGGCAAGGCAATAACTTTTTCTGCTACAGGCAAAAAATATTCTGGGTGCTTCACAACTTCCTGCAGAACAAAGGGGAAGGGTGTTGGAAGAAGAGCCACACAGAGAAGAGCTTCCCAAGGAAGAAGAAAGAAATAACTACCTTTGGCATTGGGGGACATTTGTGGCAAGGGAGAAAGAATCAACCAAAGACATTCATGTCATGAGAACAGAAATTGTGACAGAATGTAGGCACACGTCCTATGCTGGGGGCAGTGATCCACTGGCCCTTGCAGCTGCTCCCACCAGTTCCACTCTGGCTTCAGGCCTGAGTACCACACCCAGCCAGCCTTGGTCACGCTGATGATTTCTTTTAGCAGAGAGATGCAGGGGGCAGAGTGCTATCCCCTGCTTAAACCCTCTGAGGCTTTCAATACCACTGATCGTAGTATCCTCTTTGAGCAGCTGTGGGAGTTGGCATTTATTGCTGTGGTTCCACTCCACTACCAGAGACCAGCACTGGCAGACAAATGCTCAGCCACCTGGCAGCCTTGTTGTGTAGCCTGCAAGGTTCTAGATTTTGTCCCACATGCTGTTTAACATCTCCTGCTGGGGTGTGTAGTACGGTTTTGTGGTGCAGCATCATCAATATGCAGATGACACCTTACTTGCTCCTCTCTGTTCCATCAGAATCAGGAGAGGCTGTGCAGGTGCAGTCTACAAACGGAAGCTCTGTCCCTCTCTCCACCTGTGGCGACCTGGCTATCCCTTATTTTGCATGCATTCAAGCAGCAATTTAAAACTTATTTGTTCCTGCAGGCCTCTATTAGGTAACGTAATTGATGTAACTGTCAACTGTACTTTATTGCCAATTGTGAATTTGCTTTGTTTTTAGATGTTGGTTTTGTGGATTGTTGCAAGCTGCCCTGGGCTCTTGTGAGAGGAAGGGCAGGGCAATAAGTGCAATAAATACTTCTAAGGCTACTACTACTATTACTAAGAACAATGATAATTTCAAAAGGGCCTGCACAGGAGAGGCTCTCATCAGGCACACTATGGGGCGGAGCTTCCATTCAATCCTATGCACACACACAACCATGTTCTTCTCATATATATATATATATATATATATATATATATATATATATATATACACATATACATATATATATTGAACTGCACATATGAAACCACCATGGTAGCTTTCACACTGTAGCCAACAGCAAAAAATAAAAATCACAAATATATATATATAAAAGTTAGTATTTCCAATGCTGGATTCCTTTGAACGTTACAGATGGAAATAATTTTAAAGTTACTTTCAAAGACAAAGAAAAAGCACCTTTCAGGATTTCGTGTACCCTTTTCAGAGGCTTCCAACTGTTCAATCTTCATTTTAAGTAGGAAAGGATCCTGGAAACAGAAAGCCAGTTCTGGTGGGTTCTATCCAGCATTGCTGGCGTGGACTGTTGCTGCCTTCACTTGGGATTTGCGGCCAATATCATTCCGGAGGAGGAAGAGCAGGCAGCAGCGGCCGCTGGAGCTAGCCCTCAGAGCCTGCCCCAGCTAGCAACCCGCAGAAGGACCAAGGAGGTCATCAAGGAAAGTCCCAAATCCTTTGAGGGAACTGCTGGAACCATTTCCCCCTCTTAAAAGAAACCAGTACGTGGAAAGCCTAAAGAACATACAAGTCTCCTACAAAACCCCCAACTGCTTTCTAGGGGAACAAACACACAGACATTCACTCACGCACTCTTAGCCAAGGTCACCTCTCTCTGCCCCGCAGGGCCACCTTGCACCGCAGGGATCGGACATTCAGCAGGGCAAGAGGCTCCTGGGTCACGCCGGGCCCAGCTCCCACTTTGGGGCCGAGGGCAACAGTCACCTGGGAGCGGCAGCAGCAGCGCCCCAAAGGCCGTCACGATTCTGTGTCTGAGCCTGAGCTGCTCTCCCGGCTGATTTCGATCTGCAGCGAGGGCAAGTTGTCAAGGCGACTCTTCTTCTGGCGAGACTGCTCCTTCTCTTTGATGAGGGCCCCCCAAGCCCGCTGGAGCTCAGAGTCCTCTTCTTCGGGAGAGGCCGACGACTTCTCTGCTTTCTCGGGGACTTTCTCCTGCACCTTTGCTGCGGATCCTAAACGGGTCCATAAGTTTGCTAATAATATACAGAAAGAGAGAGAGATTGGAAGAATTGGTAGCAGCAAGGAAAAGGGGCACTCCCAGATAAGCACCAACTCCTGAGTGACACATTGCCCAAACTGGGGTTTTAATGAGCCCTGACATTCTCTGCACACCGAGGATGAAGGTGAGGCTCAAAGTGTGGTCCCGCTTTACCAAAGCATCCCCCTCATTCATAAGAACTTCAGAACAGCCCAGCTGGATCAGGCCAAAGGAGGCCCACTGAGTCCAGCATCCTGTTCTCACACCAGCCAACCACATGCTGCTTCTGAGAAGCCTGCAAGCTGCCTTGCTTCCCCAGCATTTAGACAAAGGCATAAGAAGAGCCTGCTGAATCAGGCCAATGGCCCACCTGGTCCAGCATCCTGTTCCCGCAGTGGCTCATTCCACTCTGCAACTGGAACCAAATAAAAAGAAAAACCCAACAGCATTGTTGCTCTTTCCTTGACTAGGCAAGCACATCTCTCTCCTGAGGGTAATATTGAATATGGGAGGATGGGTGGACATTAACAGCTAGTTTGGGCGGGGGGGGGGGGGGGAGAGACAACAAAGAGCCAAATGTTGGCATATGAAATATTTTTGACTGAATCTCGTCAATAGCTCTACCTGGGACCTGTGTTTCCTTGACTGTAGTTCCACCAAGCTACTCTTCTCGGGGCTGGTGCAGATGCAAATAATTCTTGATACAAATGGCTCTTTCTGAAGCCAGACTAATTCAATACATTGCATTGTTTGAGTATATTACACCAATCCTGGCCCAACTGCACTGGCTGCCAATTAGTTTCCAGGCGCAATTCAAGGTGCTGGGTTTGACTTATAAAGCCTGAAACACCTCATGGCCGCAAGACCTCAAGGACCGCCTCTCTCCATATGAACCTACCCGGACTCTGCAGTCATAATCTGAGGCCCTTCTTCACGTGCCGCCTCCAGGAGAGATCCAGAGGGTGGCAACACAAGAACGGGCCTTTTCAGCAGTGGCTCCCCATTGGTGTTCTCTCCAGGAAGGTTCGGCTGGCACCTTCATTATACACCAAGTCTTTGGCTGATTGATATTCTGTGGCCTTTTAAATGTGTTGTGGGAGGGGGAATTATTCGTTTGTTTTTGTTCTTATTATGTATTATCTGTTTTTATATTGTAATTTTATATTGTGAACTGCCCTGAGATCTACAGATAAAGGGCAGTACACAAATTTAATAATAATAAAGAGTTTCATCTACATCATACAAGAAGTACAAAGCGGAATTCTCGCCTTGCAACAAGGAGTGAAAGTTAGGCCAAGAGACTGATTCACCCAGTCAGCACCACCATGCTGAAATCCCTGCTCAATCTGCTTTTGCCACACTATCATTTCTGCCCAATGGTTGAGCCTCAGCGTACTTGGCGATTCTGTGGTCCTCTCTGGGCCACCATTGTTTCTATAGCCAAGGTCAGTTGACATTATGTAGCACCTTCTCCCCCAGGGACTGACCTGACTTCTTCTCTCTGGTATCAGAGTAGAGGCCTTTCCCGTCCTGCTTGGGGATGCCCAGTCGACTGTGCACATCGGAGAGAGGCTCACGGTGGGACGTGGAGGGGCTTCCAGGTGGGGTGTGGGCTTCTGGGGAGTGTGGCCTCTTGCCAAGCCTCTGCCGAACATCTGGAAACAATGGAAGGAACAGTCACCCACTGGACTTAATTCTGCTTGCTATTATCCCCACATTCCTCCACCTGCTGCAAAACACCCGTACCAAGCTGTGTGTATGGCAAGAAGACTTTGATCCAGAAGTCAGACGGAAGGGTAGCAGTGACAGAAGGGTGGGAGAGGATAAAGGTGGAGCAGAGGAGGAAGAGAATCCTGGGAAGGCGGGGGAGAGCTGGTCCAGGATGAAATTACGAAGCGTCCCCTTCTGAAATGGATTCTGAGAGGTAGCAATGAGACTCGTTGGCTTTCCAGCTCCGGGGTGGCATGAAGGAGCATGGTAGGTGCTGAAGCTGGGGATCTTCCCAGCAGGCAACTTTTAAAGATTAAAAGGGCCAATCAGAAGGCAAGACGGCAATCTGCAGCTTCACCAGATGTTTGCTTCACAGCAAGGGAAAATGCGAGAAGGAAACTGGAGGGTTGGGGGATCTCGGAGGTGACTTTGTTGAACATACAAAAGACATGAAACTCCTTCCTCTTTGGGCAAATAATTTTTTTATTTATGTACAATGCACTGTACTGTGTGTATTCAAACTGCTTCCAGGGCATTGTATATCCATAATACAAAAACGCTTACAAAAACTAGATCTCCCTAAAGCAGAAGCAGACTGGAGCAACCCCCTGACAGAGAGGACCCCCATACCTGATCTCACGGAGTTCAGTGGCTGGCGCGGGCTGGGATTTCCCTGCCGCTTTTCCTCCAAGAGGAGCCGCACATCAGCCACTTTCTCTGAAGTCCCTTTGCTTCCAATTCGGTTCTTGATGTTGCTGGCTGCAACACTATCTGCTCTCATCGAGTTCCTGTGATGTTTTTTAAAAAAAGAAAAACAATTCCTAATTGGCCCAAGGCTTTCCAAAAGGCCTTTCTGCATGGGGGAGGGGTTTTTTGTGGTGCAGTTGTGCCTGTTGGCGGTGGGGTCAATATTGCACCCTGGAAAGAAAAGACTGAGGCACGTTGCTTTTGTTTCTCCTCTCTCTCCCAGTGTGCTCCCAAAAAGTGGTGGAGAGGATAGCAGATCAGGCCTGCTTAGCTGGAAGACCCTCTCACATTCTGCCCCACTGAGCCAATGGGGATGCGCCTCCCAGGGAAACTAAAGGCCTTGAATGCAGAAGGCCCAGCCAGCCCTGGCCATCCGAGAAAGGGCAGAGCTCACACACTGGCACTCTGGTCACCACCTCCCCCTCCTGGCCCTAATGGGATGGCTCAGGCCACTGCTGCTTCACTAGGGTGCCTTTCTGAGAATCAGAGGCCTAGTGGTCATACCTGATGCTCTTCAACTGAGACTCCACCTCGTCGGCATACATGGTCATCTTCATGCTCTTCTTGGGGGAGGGAGTGGAGATCATCTTCAGCTCCAGGTCATAGTCCATTTCATCCGAGTCAGACTCGCTGGCTGCGCTGGACCGCCGGGAGGCACTCCGCTCCCGTGACTGCTTGAATGCCTGCAGCTCATCCCTGTACTCCACAACCACCCGGTCGTCTTCATCCATGTCCTGATCATCATCATCTTCCTCCTCCTCTTCCTCCTCAATAGGTTCCTCAGGAACATTTACTAAACCTGCAGAGCAAGAAAGTCATTTTAAGAGACAGCATCAGAACTGCAGAGTTGGGAGGGAGCAAAGTCATCCAGCCCAACCGTCTTGGGAAGGAAACCCTTCAACACAGCAACACCTTTGAAGGGAGAAGATGACCTCTCCTGGTCTCTGCTGGAAAACATCTAAAAATGGATAACTCGCCACCTTCCCAAGTATCCCAGTAATGGCTGGAAAGTCCATACTGGGGCAGAACCTGCCCTACCAAGGTGCAGCATGGGGGGCATGGGGAAATAAAGTAGGCAAAGGCCAAGAGCAAAATAAATAAATGGATCCATTCGCATCCCAACGCAAGTCTTTCTGCTCTGCAATCACCATCATTAATTGTACTCAATAGCAGAAATAATATGAAATGGATTTTAACAGGTTTTAAAAGAAGCCCTATAAATGGGCTAGCTGCTAATTAAAGTACAAGATCACAACTTCCAGAATATTGGTGGAAAGTTCTTATGTTGGTTTTTAAATTAACTGTATAAGAATAAAATGGGTTTTCCTTATATTCTTGTCAATATTGCATGGGTGTTTTAATTTTTTTATTTTAAAAAATAATTTCTGGTTTTCATAAGGAGCAATTTGTGTGCTTTCAAACGGCACTCAGCCAGAATTAGTCTGACTCAGCTTACTGGAACCATTTTTGTTCTCACAAGACTCTTCTGTACTTCCTTGAAATATTCATCCCTCACCCTGCCTGCTTTTCAGGGTGTTTCCTTACAAGGCTTCCCTCTCCTTAAAGGCTGTTGGGTTGATATACAGTATTCTAATGCCACATTTCAGAGCCAAAGCTGCATGACACATGCAGGCTTTCTACATGACCTAAAACAGGGAACAGCAATAATGAAAAATCCAGCCCAACATCTTTTAATGACCAGACATTGGGCAGCAAGAGGGTCTTTTCCCCTTGGCTGTGCTCAGAGACCAGCTGCCTTTGCAGTTTAACAACTGGTGCCTGAGTTTGCATCTTTCTTCCTGCCTCCATTTTTTCCTTTCAGGCCTTATCTCTTAGACTCTAAGTTTGAAGGAAGGGAAAGTCATGTATTTTACTGATTTGTAAGCCACTCTGGGACCAACTAACCATGTTTTGAATAAGCAAAGCAAATTAAAACAAAAAGGTCTTTGCCCAACACATCCTTGGGGTTCCCAGAGCAAATTGCATGACACCTCAAGCAGCCACACACCTTCAAGCAACCAGAGGTATTGGCTTGAACCTCTCAAGCCCCTGAAGGCAAGCAAGGTCACCCTCTTCCCCAACATGCCGATTCCACAAGGCCCCTCTGCAAGCCAATAGCTTCTTCTGCCAAAGGGTTTTGCCTGCATGCAGAATCCAGCCACTGCCTTTGTTTGGGAAGAGGAACCCTAAAGGAAGCCTTTGCTGTTCTGCTTTTGCAAGGCCCACAAGCCACATGGGGACACATTGCACCTGTAGCTCTCAGGTACCTGAGTGGCGATGTTTGTAAGGAGGCGTGAGGCCAACATCATCCCCAATGAGAGTCCTTTTCTTAATCACGTCGCGGTGGAGCCTGCGTGAATGGTATCTCCGCTTCCTGGAAAGCCACACAGAGAGGACACAGCTGTCACATACACCACCACCAAGAACAGAAGGAAATACCTGTCTGTTCCCTTCCCCGGCAGGGTGGGTCACAGAGCTATAGGCTGCCTCCCTTCCTCACTCACCAGGAGTTGCTCAATATGCCTTTCATGCCTCCATAATTGGGATTCCCATATTTCATGTAATACTGGCTCCTCCTGGCAGCCCCAAGCTCCTTTTTGTCATCTGCAGAAGCAAAGCACAAGCTCAGGGACTACCGTTGGATACTTGCTTTAAAACTGCCCATCCTATCAAGAGCCCCCAATTGAAAACATTTCAAAAAACAGGATGCAATTTTAATCAGCAAGGCAGCAGCACAGGCAAGACACACACACCCCAACAACGAAAAAGGCCAATGGAAGACTCGATTGCCATTCCACCCATCTACCCTCAGAAAATGTTGTGTTTTCATAGAGCATCTAAGACCAAGCCAGGAGGGAGTGGGAGAGTCCTGCTGGAGGAGGAACCACCCATCCTGTTTATTTTTACACTAGAACAAACCATCCCTGCAGGAGAAGCGCTTTACCTCTGGTAGCAAACCTCATGAAGAGCTTGTTGCCTTTGGCCAGTTTACTGGCTGGACGCAGGTCATTCCGCAACAAGGAGTCTTCCTCCGCCTGGGAGAGAGTGTCCAGCTGTGGAAAGAACACCTGTCAGGCTCAATCTCTCTGCAGGGGCAGAAACTACTGCAAAGGCCTGATTGTTAAAAAGGGGCAGCAATTTCAGCTTCGCCTGAAGACACAATATGGGCGCGGAGAAGCCCAGAGGTCCTGTACCCCAGGGTTCAGAGACCAATCCCAGTAAGGGGTGGGGGAGGGCTTCTTGGAAGCATATGACTGCCCTCTGAGGGGAGGAAGCAGGAGGCTTAACCAGATAGGCCACTTTGGTGTGCTCCAGCAAGACTCTGCTTGCCTTCTCATGACATTCCATGGGAGCAAGGAGGAGAAAGAGAGAAGTGTTCTTATATGGATAAATAGCCAAGTATTTGATTGCTGAAAGATGCTCTTCCTGGCAGCCTTAACATTATTGGTTTTTTATTACAGCTTGAAAAACAAGGAAAACATGATACAGAATACCCTGTGGGTATAGGGTGGTATACAAGTGTAATAAATAACAACATCAAGTACGAAGCACTTTTTAAACATAAAAACTAAGAGAGAGAAAAGAAGGGGGGAAAGCAAAATACTTCTGATTCTTTGTCTATCAGCTATATAAACTTATGCAAAATACTTGCTCTTCTACTTTCCATAAACCATCCTTTTTTCAGTCCTCAAACCCAGATAGCAGTAGAAAATATTCCTAGGCAAATGGGGAAATGAGTAAGTCTGCATCAGAAAATGTTCGGATGCCCAAGTGAAACATGCCTAATTCAGCACGTTTATTCTACTTTTATTCTTTAGAAACTGCCAAGTTCACCTAATGTTTATCTGACACTAGCACCCATTCACTGTTACTAGTGAATTTTCCGCGGAACTATAAAGCGGTGAAAATTTCCTGACCCAGCCTCCTGCACTGACCTCGGTCTCATTTGGATGGTCGTCTTCCACCTCGCCCTCCTCTGCCTCGTCATCAGAGCTCTCTTCCTGTTTCTCTGAAATGAAGTGCACACAAAAATGAATGTCAAAAGGTGGTGTGTGCCATTGGATGATGTGCTGCTTCACCACCTCCAACTGCCACAACTCCATAGAAACCACCCCATGAAGTGGGATCCCTCCACAGGAAGGAGGGGAGAGGAGCAGGCAGCTTGTGCAACAACACACCAGCACCCTGAGCCACATGGGGTTGAGAAGCAGAAGTCCATCTACAAGAGGGAACCCAACTGAGAATGTTCTCAAGGTACAGCTTTGCTTTCTCACTGAAAGAGGGATGGTGATATTCGAAAGGGCACACAGCTGAAGGGCAGGGAACCTGCTCTGCATGCATGTGGCCCCAGGCAGCAGCAGTGGGGCTGGGAAAGGCATGGAGCCCTGAAGGAACAGAGGATGCTGCCCTATGAGACCGAGACAGGACTCTGGTCTCTCCAGCTCAGTACTGCCTACACTGACTGGTAATGCTCTCCAGGGCTTCGGGCGGAGGGGTGCAACCGATGTCAGTCTCGCTGAAATCTAAGGGCATAAGTGAAGTAACATCCATTAGTTTGAATGGCTTTGCTCTGAGCAGCACTAACAATGGTTGCCACCCGGGGGGTTTTCAGTGATCCCAAGGATCTGCATACCAGGGGTTTGCTCTGCCAGTGAGCTCAGGCCCTTTCTGTAAAACATTCAACGTTGTCTCAGTGATGTAACTCAGTGCCAAGCAAGCAGTTTCATAAGCACATCCAACCTGGGCTGCAGGTTATTCATGACCATCGGTAGCCACCTTGAGGGTCCCATGTGCCAGGATGAAAATAAGACCACAAACATCAGTTTTTAATATATGACCCTGCAAAGCTGCCTGACGCTGCCAGATTCTGCTGGCAGCTATGGCAGCTCTCAGAGGTCTTTCCCAGCCCTGCCATCCAAAAGCCTTTTTCTCCCTGGTGACAGAGACAAAACACACTGAACTTTGGACCCCTGGGCTTTTGCCACCCCGCTTGTAGCCTGCCTTTTCTTGAAGGAGCTCCAGGAAGCAGTGACTTTACAATGGGATTTCTCCTTTCCAAGCCTGAGAAACAGTGAGGCCTTGAACCAGCACTTCACACAACCGAAGGCAATACTCCAACCAGTGTGCCACCCTGGTTGGTCCCAAGGGTGGCACTCCAGAAATGCACTGAGCAGCTCTGAGTGCAGGTGCCCAGGTGAGCCATGCCTCAAAGGCCAGAGCTCAGGGACTCCCTCCCCAGGGACCAAGGAAAGGTCAGCTTCCAGAAGCATCTACCTTTCTTGCTTGCCTCCACCACCGCCACCTTCTTGCTGTTTTCTTGGGGTTTCATCTTCTCCTCCTCAGGCATAGAGCTCATGTTGATGAGCGCTCGGGTGGCTGTTACCTCGTCAAGCCAGACAACGTTGCCTTCAAGCAAAGCAGAGAGCCAGTCGGTGGCCCAGCCAGATAAAATGGCAGTGCTGCAATGTCCCAATGCACAGGGCAAGCATGAAGCTTTGTTACGGTTTGTCTTGTGCATGAGGTGAACAATCCTGCACTGCTAGCATCTAAACACAGAATGGGGAGCGGGGGGACATGACAGACAGGCAGAACTGGGTCCAATTCACTCCACATCAGCCAAGAGCCGGGGGGTTACACACCCTCAAGCAACTTACATGAAGTGTCATCCAGCCACTCGATGTGAGCAGGAGGATACTCCTTGAAATAGGCAAAGATGTCCTGGGTGCTCATTTCATCAACACCACAAACGTAGATGGTGTCCAGCCGGACTTTCGGGATGGCTGCAAAGAAACCCATTATCTCCTTTAGCTGCCAGCAACAGGAGGCAGAAACACATGATGGGGAAAAGGAAAGGAAGGGCACGAGAGGCCTCACTAAGTGGCAATGATGAAAAAGTCATTACAATTTGCAGAGAGGCAAAGAACCGCAAGAGAGGAAGATGGTGGGGAGAATAACAACCCACCTCATGAGACATTTTTTAGGGGCAGGGTTTGAGATAAACTACTAGACTATTTTATTTTAGAATGAGTCAGTTATGTTTTAAAGAGAGGGTTTAAAACTATTTGCATTATAGCAGCACTTTCTCCAGTTTATTGATAAAGCTGACTCTTACTTCCAATTTTTAAAAATCCTTTAGTTTACTACAATGCTGATGTTTTTTTGTATTCAGTATCATTTCTCTCGCCCTCTCCCTATATATTCTCAACAGGCAAAAGCCAAGCTCTGTTGGGCTCAATCTCCAACATGGGGGCATATTTACGTAGAAAAAATTATAAACCACTTAATAATAACAAGTCTAAGCAGCGTACATACATTAATTCTCAATAATAAAATCACCCCCAAAATAGGCATACATAACTAGATTATGCCTGTGTTACCAACTGAAACAGTATAGTTAGCATGCCTGTCTAACAGCATTTGCAGTTCTTGTTTAATAAACTGGGGCATTTATATTTCTAAATTTATTAACGGTAAAAAGTATATTTTATATGCTTATGTATAACTTAACACATGAATACCGGTATTATTTCTGTGATTATTACATTTCGAAGAACATAGCAAATTATGCTTCTTAGTATTAAACTAAGTTTAGAGCTGGTAAGAAATAATGCATATATTTCCATTTCCTTTTTAAAAAAACAAAAAACCCCAGAAAATACTGGTTTTTCCCAATGCTTCAAAATTTTGAGAAATTTTATATAATGATGTCCCCACAGCCCCTGTTACATATGAACACTTTAAACATTGTAATCCAAAGTGCTCAGCCAGAAGGCTCCACATATTTATACCACAAGTCATTTCTTACAGATATGATAGCTTGTGAAAAACTAGAAGTTTTCTGTCATCAGCCTCTTCTCCCAAGTAAATAGATTTTATTGCTTTATAAAACAAGAAAACTCACGAGGAGGAAAAGCCCCTCCTTCACAAAGGCCAGCTCTGGAATCCCCTGATACAGAAAGGAGCCTGAAGCCCGAGAAGAACAAGATCTCTTGTTGCTTAAGCCACTTTCTAAGCCACACACAGCTCCAAATACCTTTCTTCACCATGTCTCGGTCCAACGCCACGTTTCTTTGTGCGAGATTCACCTCTGCACGGAAATGAAAACGCTTTGCTCTTTGCTCCTTCTTCTCAATGGCTTCCTACAAAAAGCAAAGGCATCAAAAGGAGAAAGAGCCGGCTAGTCAGGCATCATAGGCAAACCAGGAGTCATAGAGCATCTGGCTCCTGACACAGGAGGAACAGAGAAAGTTCATCACAAAACCCTACAGCTAAATCCCTCGTCTGACAAAGGATTGCCTCATTACCTGACACAGAACAGCAACAAAACTTATGGTCTGGTACTTCAGGAATGACAGGCCTGTTCCCTTACAACAAGCCTCCATGCAGTTTGGACATTTCTGCCTCTCCCAAATTGGGTGACGAAATCCAAACTAAGTATGGTGGGTGAAGTAAAACCTAGAGTCAAGTTAGCATTGCAGCAAAAAGTGCCCAAAGGAGTGGTTTAAAACAGGGATGCAAACATCTGAGGGAGAATGCTGGAGGCTGGCTTTTGAGGTAGTTACAACAGTTTGGTGACACAAACTCTCTTTGGGTTTGATGGCTGGAACCTTCCTCTCAGAAGACAGACGTCAACTGGCATAAAAGGCTGTTTGGAAGCAAGTCCTAGCTCTACTGCTAGTACCAGCAGACCCCCCCAACAAAAAAAGGGAACAGTTTCCTTTCTGAAGTAAAACTCCTCTTATAAAACAGGGCAGTAGAGGGGCTTTGCAGCCTCAATGCCATGACACTCGGATACTTCGTGTAGCTGTAACACAGCCATCCAGAGCTGCCAAGAACTGCTTTCCAGCTGCCTAGGGAGGTCTCCCCTGCTGAGAGCCTGCCTCTCTCCACCTGGCCTAGGGCAGGGCCTGGCTGGACTCATAAGGACTGCTGCTGCGGTTGATTTCCAACAAGGACTGGGGTATTTTGGGGAAAGTTTTGTTGGGAGTTTTTGCTGTTGTTACTGATATTAACTTTTTGTATGTTTTTATGTGGAAATTGTTCAGTTTGGTTATGTATATTTTAATGTGTTATTTTTATGACTATTTGCTATGTTTGTAATTATGTAAATCTTTTCATATTGTAAGCCGCCTTGAGCATTGTTTTAACTGTGAAAAGGCGGCATACAAATAAAATGATGATGGTGGATTCCCAGCAGCTGCCACCTTACGAGCCTCCTACACGTCCAGAGGTGGCATTCTCAGCCCTTCAAAATAATACCTACATAGGCTACAAAAACACAGAAAGAGCCATTTGGCTCAACCCCCGTAACAAACCCAGCCTCTTCAATAAAGCATTACAGCACAGAAATACCGTGTGCAACAGCCAAAGATAGCTTGTGTCACAAACATAAAGGTGCCCATTATTAACTGAATGTGTAAAAAACTAGCAACATAACAAATGATATATCAGCTGTAGAAAAATAGACCAACTGAGTCTGAAACCCGCCATTTGCTAGAGCAGGCATGTCCAACCTGTCAATCATGATTTACCATTTGACCGTGGGACATCCCTTGTTGATTCTGGATGATTGCATGATACTGAAAGCCCCCCCCCCCCAAAAAAAAATAGCTCAACAACTTTGGTGCAGCCTCCCCCACAAAAGCTTGACACCTTTGGTCAATCCAATGAGAAAATCACTACCAGTATTTTTATGGTGGGAGTAGACTGCAGTCTCTTGGGAGTTGGACATGCCTGTGCTATAGTTTCAGGTTTAGTGTAAAACCTCCAAGCACGCACGGAATACCTTTGAAGTGACATCAATCCCAGTGATGAAGCTCCCGGCTTTGTTTTCATATCTTCTGCTGGTGTCCTGAAATCATAAGTAAAGCAGATAAGCAAGCTACAATTCTACATCGGGCCATACACAGGTGCTGCTTTTGAGGCCTCAGAATGCCAAAGGACACCAGACGAGAAACCATTTACTGATAAAAGAGGGGAGCCCACCACTGCTGCCCACCTTCCGTCGAGAGCTCCAAACCAGGTGACCTTCTTCGTAGGGCCAATTCACAAGGCCGCTTCCACCTGCTGCAGCTTTTCCCTCGGCCAGGGCAAAGGGCAAGTGCAGCCAGCCGGCTCCCTCTGCCAAGCGACAGTAGCCCACTTAAAAAACAAAAGCGGGGCCTTCTTGAAAGCTGACCCCGCTACCCCCGTGTTACATGGGGCTTGAGAGTGCCACGGGCGACCCTTTGTCTTCCGAGCTCTCGCCGACCTGCCAGAGCCCGGACCAGAGTGAGGAGGCGGGTGCGGAGGGGTCGGAGGCCCCACCCATCGCCATGCGGGGATGGGGGGCACGAGGCCCCTCTACCTGTGGTGAAAATGCACTCTGCCCATGCCCAAGGGAACTCTCTCCTCTCTCCCGACTTTGCAGGCCCAAGGCCTTCCCAGCCCCCTGTCTCCGTTACCGGCAGCAGCTCCCTCAGCGAGCGCCGAACCGGCACCTCCAGCTCCTCCTCTTCCCCGTCGTCGTCGTCCTCCTCGTCTTCGTCGTCTTCTTCTTCTCCTCCGGCGGGGGCGGCGTCGGGCGGAGGAGGCGCGGCGTCTGGGCCCGGCGGGGACGGCCTGGCCTGCACCACCAGCAGCTCGCCCTCCTCCACCTCCATGGGCTCCGGCTCGGCCGCCTTCACGGAGATGCGGAGGCCCCGCACCGCCGCCATCGCCTCACGAAAAAGCCGCCGCCGCCGCCGAGGGAGGGAGGGACCGGAAGCAGGAAGGGCCCACAGAGGGAAAGGCAGCCCGGATGTCCGGAGAGAGCGTCGCCGGAAAACGGCAGGGGGCGCCGGTGCAGAAGAGAGAAGAGGCACAGAGCGGGCCCAGGACGAACACCGTCTCGTCATCGCCCCCTTCAGGCGCGTCTCGGAACAAGACGTACCAACAGTAGGGTTTAGGCAGGGCCAAGCTGGCGGACTCTGACCGGCAGCCTCTTCGGGGCGGGCAGGGAGCACGTTCTTCTCACTGCAGCTGCTGCCGGCTTCGTCATCTCGGGTCTGCTTGTCCCCTCCCTCCATAAATCGGTCCAATCCGTCTCTAAACCCATCCAGGTTGGCAGCCACCACTGCCTCTTGTGGCAGAGAGTTCCACAGTTTAATTCTGCGCTGCTGTGTAAAGAAGGTCCTTTCTCTCTCTTGCTTGCGAATCGCCTTCCCTTCAGCTTCAAGGGAGCAGTCCATTTGAACTGGGGCTAGGAGAGGTTTTCTCCCAATCCACTTTTTCTGCATCATCTCTTATTATTATTCTATCAATTGGGACCCAATTCATGGGGCCAAGGTCCCTTTGGTCCCCCAGTAAAATATCTGAGGGCGCTGGGCCCCCAAAGTTGATGGGCATTGCCGTTCAGATGGTGTGCATGCACCACATCTTGTGATTGATTACACGGGGCAGGGCTTAACTGGGCCTCCCAATATTTTATTCAAGTTGGCACCCCTGAATTAGAGCAAATAATAAAGATGATAATGGGCAACCTTGTTTTGTCCTGCAGCTAAATTGACATTTTTTGTGAATCCATATTATGCTAATTGTAGGAGATGTACTATCATGCATATTTTCTAATATTCTGAAAAATTTAGGGCCAAATGCATTCTTTTCATCCCTCTGATTAAATACTTTGGTTCCATGCAGTCAAATGCTTTAAATTTACCTAGTGATAAACAGGCTAGTGGTGAGGTAGTCTGTTTACTATGGTATATTATGTTTAATAATTGCCTGAGTCTGTGATTTTACACACCAATACAAACCCAGCTTAATCCAGATGAATCATTCCATCAATTTTTATGGGAGTTTGGTGGGTGATCGTTCATTATTTTCTTGTTTCACGTAGTCAGCCAATAAACGGTTGCCAGGTACTTTAAAAAGAAAAAGTTCTGGCATGCCTTGATCGGTCCAGACTTGATTAGTCAATGCATTCTTTTTTCTTAAAAGGCCAAACATCTCCACATTTTTATCATGCTTTAGCCTATCCTGCCCTTTCCTGTGAGCTCAAGGAGGGAAAGAAAGAGCAGCGAAGAATCCAAACAAACCCATCTGGTGCAGAAAAAGCGGCCAAGTCAACAGACACTTGGTCCTACTTGATCCTGGCCCTGGAATGCGAGCCCAAAGTGGGAGCTCCTGGCCCCAGGCCCCCCAAAATTGAGGGGCAACAGCTTAAGGTTCACAGAAAGCTCCCTGGCCAAGGAAACCGAGACAGCCTCTCTTATATACAGATGGACATCTGCCTGTCTGTCTGATGCAGGCTGGCTGAGCCCTGCAGAAAGCAGATGCAATCCCACCAGCAAACCTGGTGCAAGGCCTGATCCTGCAGCTTGCCTGTCACCCTTGAATGTGAAATGCCTCCTTGCCGCAGAGACACAAGTCCTTTTCATTTCTGATTTTTAAAAGTGAAACCAGGGCCAGCTAGGCTGGTTTACTTCCTACTACAGTGGTACCTCGGGTTAAGTACTTAATTCGTTCCCGAGGTCCTTTCTTAACCTGAAACTGTTCTTAACTTGAAGCACCACTTTAGCTAATGGGGCCTCCTGCTGCTGCCGCGTCGCTGGAGCATGATTTCTGTTCTCATCGTGAAGCAAAGTTCTTAACCTGAGGTAATATTTCTGGGTTAGCGGAATCTGTAACCTGAAGCGTATGTAACCCGAGGTACCACTGTACTGTACCTCCAGCCTGGCAAGGCAGTCTCAGCTGACAAGTGCAGATGGACGCCCCCTCCGGCAGCCTGGCCTGCCGAGGAGGAACTGTTCTGTTCCCATATTTTACAGACTGATTTACAGTTGGGCTATGGCTGTAAATCCGTCCTCTCCTGGACAGCCAAGATTCCAGAAGGGCTGCAGCCATCCTGGCAATAAAACAAGCCAAGTCCGGACACATCTTGGGAGAAGAGCCACCTGGGGTGGGGTTGGGGCTGGAAATCCTGTGAGGAAACTGCCAGATAGCGGAAGTTAGGATTGGAGCAGGAGAGGGAGGGCAAGGGAGTCTTTAGGGGGGGGCCCAGTTTGACTCCTGAGGGAGACAGGCAGCCAACGGAGCTGGGCGGTGGTGGTGAGAAGTTGGCAGGGTTAGAGGGGACAGGGGATAGGATAGAGGCAGTATGGTGTAATGGTTAGAGTGCTGGCCTAGGACCTGGGAGAGCAAGGTTCGAATCCCCACTCAGCCCTGAAGCTCACTGGATGGCCTTGGGCCAATCACTCACTCTTAGCCTAAGCTCCCTCACACGGTTGTTGTGGGAAAGAAATGAGGAGGAGGAGAAGCAGGCACATCACCTTGAGATCCTGGGAATATAAAAGTGGTATATAAATGTAAAAAATAAATAAATAGGATGTGGGAGCCAGGGAGAGCAGGGGCTCCTGGCTTGTGGTTTTCCTCAGTCTTGAGTGACCCAAATGTTTTAGGCCAGGTGAATTTGACCTGCGCTTAATTCATTTCTAAACTGGGCAACTTTAGAAGAGAAGGAAAAGGAGCATTTCAGAGTTTCCCTCCTCCTCCTCCTCCTCCTCCTGGCTGCCTTCCTTGACCTCCCCAACCCCCAGGCCTAAATTGTAGCCTTGCCAAAGGAGCAACCCTAAGCAAGGAGCCTCTTTCGCACCCAGATCTCCCCCTGGCAATGTTGGCTGGCTTTCCACACCTGCTTGCCTTGGCAGTTCCAAGTCACATTGAGAAAGAGAGAAGGGGCCACGCCAGGAACAGCTGCCCCTTCCCACTGGTGGGCTGGATTAGGGGGACATCATAGGCCTCTCCTCCAGAGCAGGGCAAGGGAAGCCAAATGCAGTGGAGACTAAGGCCACCTCCTTTGCAGGAGCTGGTTACGAACCCCTTCGGGTAGCAGGGTTTGTCTATAGAGCCCCCAAGCAAGGCTCAGCCCTGGCAATTGGGAAATCAATGTCAGAGACGTCTGCCCCTGAGCATGTGCAGAATGCCTTTCACTCATCACAGATCTCCATCAAATATGAAGGAATAATAACAAACCCATTTCTCCTCGGAAACCCATTTTTCTGTATTTTGAAAACCTCCTGGGCTTAGAAAATGTGAGCCAACATAGAATCATAGAGTTGAAAGAGACCCTGATGATCATCTAGTCCAACCAGCTGCAATATGCTGTTGTCCCATAAGGGGATTGAACCTGCAACCTTGGCATAATCAGTACCACGCTCTAACCAACTGAGCTATTGGTTGGATGCCTCTTGTTTGACTGCAGGAGGCAGGGGCACTTGAGAGCAGCAGCCTGCCATTCTACACATCGACAGGCAAAGGGATCTGGGAGTAGGCAGGGGACAGCAAACTTTTTCAGCAAGGGGCCGGTCCACTGTCCCTCAGACCTTGTGGGGGGCCGGAGTATATTCTGAAAAAAATAATGAACGAATAAAAGCACACATTCTACTAATGGATAAACACCAGGCGGGCCCCACAAATAACCCAGAAATGCATTTTAAATAAAAGGACACATTCTGCTCATGTAAAAACACGCTGATTCCCGTTCCATCTGCAGGCTGGATTTAGAAGGCGATTGGGCCGGATCCAGCCCCCGGGCCTTAGTTTTCCTACCCATGTAGTAGAGTTAGTGAAGGCAAGGAGCGCTTGGGGGAAGGAGCAAAGCAAACTTAGCAGGCGGGGGGGGGCGGGGGAGTAAAGGGACCCTCCAGGGTGGTGCAGCCAAGCATTTGTTATCATCCCCCAGGAATGTGTGGGGAGGATTGGCCAGAACTCCTGGAGAAGTGTGGCTGTCAGCGTGAAACCGGTTCTCCAGCGTCGGCCTGGCAACTCAAAAGCCCCCAAGGGTGTCCTTTAAGGGGAGCTGCAGGGGATAAGAATCATACAATTGTAGAGTTAGAATGCACTTAAGGGTCATCTAGTCCAACCCCCTTGTAATGCTATTATTATTATTATTATTATTATTATTATTATTATTATTATTATTAATTGTTGTCCAACATGGGGCTCAAACCTATGACCCTGAGATTAAGAGTCTCATGCTCTACCAACTGAGCTGTTGGGGCTCTGGAACACCCAGGGGGTTGCCATATAGAATCCAGGGAGGAGGCGAACAAAGAAGACGAAGGAGAGCACACAAGCAGGATTTAGGCAGAAGAGCCCTCTCCTTTCCTGTGGTGCTCAGCAACTGGTATTCAGAAGCATTATCACCTCTGGCTGTGGAGGCAGAGCCTAGCCATTGTAGCCATCGATATGCTTCTCCTCCACGAATTTGTCTGGGCTTCTGAAGTCACCCAAGCTGGTGGCCATTGCCTTCTCTTGGTGGGGGGGAGTTCCACAGGTTAACTCACTGCTGTGTGAATCTTCCAACAGTAGGGGAATTGCCTCAGCATCCTGGTGCAATCCCACACTGCAGGGAGGACAGTGTGCAAGTGGATAGGGTAGCAATGAAAGGGGGGCAGTCTCTTGGGTCTTTCCCACCAGACAGCCGCCTTGCTCTGTGGAGTGACACTGCCATGCCAATGTGGCTCCACCATGGGTCTTGCAAGTAAAATGCTCTATAGCCGTTCTCAACCCATGGGTCCCCAGATGTTCTTGAACTACAACTCCCATCATCCCTGAGATCTGGTCTTGCTAGCTAGGGGTGGTGGGAGTTGTAGTCCAACAACATCTGGGGACCCACAGGTTGAGAACCACTGCTCCAGAGGATCCCATGTGTGGCCTGCCTGCCTGCCTGCCTGCCTGCCTGCCTGGGGTTTTCCATGCAGCCAGGAGATTCCTTCCACCTTCCAATACTGTGAGCGAGTTTGGCCGCTGTGCAAACATTTGATCCTGTCCTTACGGCTGCAGCTGCCGGATTCCTGTGCCTGGAGGAGAATGGAGGATGAGATAGAATAATAGACTCTTAGAGTTGGAAGGGACCCAAGGGTCATCCAGCCCAACCCCCAGCAATGCAGGAATCTCAGACAAAAGTTTATGAAATAATACATGGCATGGAGAAAGTAGATAGAGAAAAGTTCTTCTCCTTCTCTCCTAACACTAGAACTGGTGGACATAAAATGAAGCTGAATGTTGGAAGATTCGGGTTGGATAAAAGGAAGGACTTCTTCATGCAGAAATGAGTTAAACTATGGAACTCCCTCCCACAGGAGGCATAGGCAAACTCCAGCCCTCCAGATGTTTGGGACTACAATTCCCATCATGCCTAGCTAACAGAACCAGTGGTCAGGGATGATGGGAATTGTAGTCCCAAACATCTGGCGGGCTGGAGTTTGCCTATGCCTGCTTTAAAGGAAGATTAGACAAATTCAGGGAGTCGGAGAGGGCTATCAGTGGCTGCTAGACAGGGTGGAAACATCCTGCCTCCACAGTTGTGAACACAAGTTGCAGGAAAACACAGGTGGGGAGAGTTGCTCTTGCGCTCAAATCCTGCTTGCAGGTTTCCCCCAGCCAGCCACTGTGAGAGCAGATGGGCCATTGGCCTGATCCGGCAGGCTCTTCTTCTTACATTGTTAGGGAAGAGGGAAGCCTCTGGGAAAAGCGGAAAGCAAAAGAAGAGAAATCCCCTCATCTGGGCTGCTCAGGAGGGGAAACAACCACACTTGAATTCCACCTCTGCAAACACCCAGAGTTTGACTCCAAAAGGCTCATTTGGTTGTCCGCTTAATTTGGTTAAAGCGCATTAAAAGTGTGTGGCGGTTTCTGGCACATGGGAGGTGTGCAAATCTCCCCAGCTCAGTCACGCCTGCCCTCCTCCTCCTCCCAGGAGGGAGGCTTAGCCCTGTGTGTAAAAGAGTCCTTGTGGTCTGTCTCTCTTCCACAATTAAACCAAGGGTGGAAATTGAGGCTTCTTCGTAGTTTAGCACTCGTGGTTTTCTGGAGAAAACAAACCTCCAGCCTGGGATCATGCATGAAACTCCAAGCCAGACTCTGGTTTCATTCGTGTGTGTGTGTGTGTGTGTGTGTGTGTGTGTGTGGTTTTTTAACATATCATTTTCAACAGTAATTAAACGTACTTTTACATCTTATTCATTTTTTTTGACTTCTATCAGTCCTGTCTGAAAATTTTCCAATCTAAACTCTTAGTATGCATTTCTTATTTTCCCTATTACATTTCAGACTCATAACCAATATCTCTATCTTTTTCTACTTTGTAACACTTCATATATTTCTCCTTACAAAACTTCTTGTAGTCCTACTATCGTAATTTGTTGATTACAGTTGCTCTTCAATCATTCATATACTGTACTTCTTCCAATCTTCTGTAAACCTCTGGTCCCGCAGGTTTCGAATCCTTCCTGTCATTTTGTCCAATTCTGCATAGTCCATTCATTTCATCTGCCATTCTTCTTTCGTCGGAATTTCTTCTTGCTTCCATTTCTGGGCTAACAATACTCTTGCTGCTGTTGTTGTATATAAGAATAGTTTGACATCTTGTCTATTAATGTCTTGGCCTATAATACCAAGTAAAAGTGCTTCTGGTTTTTTTAAGAATGTATATTTCAACATCTTTTTCATCTCATTATATATCATTTCCCAGAAGTTCTTTACTTTCTTACATTCCCACCACAAGGCAGGCTCTGGTTTCTTTGGGAGTCAGGTTTTTGCTCTATCTAACTCAGTATTGCCTACACTGACTAACAGCAGTGGCTGTCCAGGGCTTCAGGCAGGGGGCATTCCCAGCCCTGCCCTGAGATGCTGCCAGTGGGGACTGAACGTGGCGCCTTCCACATGCAGGGCATATGCTCTAACCACTGAGCTACAGCCTATTAGAGAGGGGGCAAGCACTATTAAGCCCCATACGCCATTGTTTATTTTTAACTATGGTTTAACACTACATGCAAACCTGGCTCTTATATGAGTATTTAGAAGTGGTGTTTGTTCATTCATGGGTATCCAGCACTATTCATGCTCCCTTCCTGCCAAGGAGCGAACAGTCTAAAATTTCACACAGGGGAGATATTGGGGTGCACAGGAAAAAGCGCTTAGTGTTTCAGTCCCACATAGTGATGCTCAGGATGGCAGAAGGACCGGGAAGCAGAAAACAAGGTTCTGGATGGGAAATGTCCAGGAAGTGAGGGATGGAACTCATCCCAGAGACATCTGGGGTGGGAGTCTAGCAGGTATAAGGAGCAGAGAGGGAGAAAAGGGGGTCTTGCACTGCGGACTTAAGGAGCCCCAGAGCTTTGCCCATCTGATTCTGGGCCCAGAGGGGGCAGGGCAAGGAGCTTCCCTATGCACAGAACCAACCCTCCGCTCAGCCCCCACTAATTTTGAGGTCCTCCTTCCCCTGCCCTGCTTGACCCATTTGGCCAGCAGGACTAGTAACTTGCTTTTTTAAAAGAACAGCTCTGAATCCCTTCCTTTCCCCTGCCCCACATGTTCACACTCCCACATATTTGCTGTCAGGGAAAGTGGAAGGTGGCATTTGTGTGTGTGTTTGTTTGCATGCATGTATCCTGCAGTCGCTGGTGGGGCAAAAGGAAGGCTCGGGTGCCTCTGGGGGACGGGGGTGGTGCTTATCTCAAATGCCCAGGGGCGGGTCTCTGGTGCCACCTCCATGACACATCAGGCCAGGCATGGCTTTCCATCTGGACCTTTGCTCCTGCTGCTCTTCCTCCTGGGCTCCCTGTCTTAGAATAACCCTTCCTGGGTCCACCCATCACAGCTGGGTTATTTTGGGGGCAACTGAGCTGTCCCAAGGGAAAGGAAAGTGGGACATAGACGCTGCTCTCAGCTTTTCATCTCCATGCTCCTGCTGAACATGGGGCAGCCCCACTTGTGTGTTCTGGGCGACTGGGGTGTTTACTACTTTGGGATTTTGTGGAAGGAAGCCCTTATGTGAGGAAAGGTAGAGAGATAACGTTTAGGAAGCAAGATGTGGTCTAGTAGCCATCATTAGCCTTCTCCATGACAGACCCTCCAAGTGTCCCTCTTTTCCAGTGATAGTCTTGGATTTACAGCAGCCATTGTCTAATGGTTGTTTTAAGCCATCAAGGTTGGTGGCCATCACAGCCTTGGTTAGGGCATGGGCGTAGTTAGGATTGTTTTTTGGGGGGCAGAACCTAAGACCAGTCCCAGAGCCAGCTGCGTGCCTCCCCCCACCCCCCCACCCCATCTTCCCATCTTGCCTCTCTCTGCCAGGGTATATCATGTTGCCTTGCCCTGCACACAGCTAGAGCTTTGCTCTGGAAAGAATGGGAGCCAGCCCAGGAATGAAAGAGATGGGCTGCTCAGATAACGCTGGGCGGCTGCCGCTGCTCCTCCTGAGGGAGGTGGGGAGCTGTCCAGCCGGGCCCAGCCCTGGCCGGGAGTCAACACACACAGGGAGAAAACAAAGTTTGCAGCCATAGCAGCAGCAAATGGGTGCAGAGATGGGATTCTGCCTCCCGGCTCTCCAGGGCTCCGGTTTCTGCAGACCGAGGGAAGAGGCCTCCTTTGGGATCCTCAGCGGGGCAGGAGGCAAGGAAGGGAGCCAGTGGCTGTCGGCAGGGTCCAGGCACAGAGCAGAGCCAGCTACCTAGTTGGCTGAAGAGCTGGATTCATGGTGGAGTGTTGGCATGAAGAACGCAAGGGTCAGCTCAACCCCTTTCCTTCACCAGAAGACTTGGAGCCCAAGGGGAGCTCTCTGGGTCTTCTGAGGCAACTGTGGGTTTCCCTCCACTGAGAACATCTTGAATGGCTTTGAGAGAGGGTTAGACCAATTCATGGAGGAGGGCTATGGATGGCTGCTGGCCACAATGGCTGCACTCTGCCCCCAGGGCTGAAGGCAGCAATGCTTCTGAATACCAGCTGCTGGAAACTTGCAGGAAGGGAGAGTGTTGCTGTTGCACTCAAATCCTGATGGAGGGTTTCCCATAATGGGCATCTGGTTGGCCACTGTGGCAACAGGATGTTGGACTGGACGGGCCATTGGCCTGATCCAGCAGGGCTCTTAGGGTAGCAGGCAAGCCTCTCTCCTTATGCCCCCAGCTCCCCTCTCCCTTCCAAAGGAAACAGGGTTTTCCTTGAGGGGTCAGAAATGAGGAAGGTCACCGATGAGGAAGGGTGAATAGAATCATAGAATAAAGAATTGCAGAGTTGGAAGGTACACCAACCTCCTGCAATGCAGAAATCTCAACTACAGTGGTACCTCGGGTTACATACGCTCCAGGTTACATACGCTCCAGGTTACATACACTTCAGGTTACATACGCTCCAGGTTACATACACTTCAGGTTACAGACTCCGCTAACCCAGAAATATTACCTCGGGTTAAGAACTTTGCTTCAGGATGAGAACAGAAATTGTGCAGCAGCGGTGCAGCAGCAGCGGGAGGCCCCTTTAGCTAAAGTGGTGCTTCAGGTTAAGAACAGTTTCAGGTTAAGAATAGACCTCCGGAACAAATTAAGTACTTAACCCGAGGTACCACTGTAGATCATACATGACAGAAGCCATCCAACCTCTGCTTAGAAACCTCCAAGGAAGGAGAGTCCACCACCTCTCATGGGAGTCTGTTCTGCCATCAAACAGCCCTTACTGTCAGAAAGTTATTCCTGATGTTTACTAGTAATCCTCTTTCTTGTAGCTTGAAGCCATTGATTCAGGTTGGGCCCTCCGGAGCAGGAGAAAACATACCCAATTCCTTCAACCGTTCCTCATCAGGCTTGGTTTCCAGACCTTTGATCATCTTGGTTGCCCTCCTCTGCACACCTTCCAGCTTGTCAATACCCTTCTTAAGTTGTGGTGCCCAGAGCTGGACACAGGACTCCAAGTGTAGTCTGACCAAGGCAGAATAGAGTCGTAGTATTACTTCCCTTGATCTAGAATTCTGTTGGTGCAGCCTAGAATTGCATTGCCTTTTTCTGCTGCTGCATCACACTGCTGACTCCACTTTGAGGTTGTTTTGTTTTACAATCAAGCGGTGTATACGTTTTGTGAAATTATTAAGTAATAAATAATTGCACAACCTGAATTTCTGATATGTTATTGAGGCCCAAGGAAACTGAGCAACATTCTGAAAGTGCCCTGCGATGGGTCCATGTGCCATGTACATCACCTGTGAAATTACCCTAGGGAGGAAATCCAAAAATGGGGTAGGGTGGGTTGATTGGGTGGGTGGGCAAATGAGATAATAATGTTGCACACCACCCCAATCTCTGAGCAGTGAGAGATTCCAGGGGTTCCAGGTACTTACCTGGGGTTCGGTTTCCATGGAATGAAGGACAGAGACTGTGGTGTCTTTATGATATATGGTTTATTTACACATATCAACACAACTTGAGCCTAAGATGGAGGGGCTCAAAGCCTAAACACCCCAAAAGGCATTGCTTCTCCCATAGCCACAGCCTTGGTTTCTGTCAGAAATAAAACACAGCTCTGTTTCTCCTGCTTCTACTTCTCAGTCCCTGCACTCCACAACTCCGGCCCTGGCTTTTGTTTTCCAATACTGCTAGCCAGGTGAGGCTGGTATACCTTTTGTTCTCTGGCACAGAGCAACTTCCTCTGTGGTACTGAGGAAGGTTCTTAGGGCCATTAACTCACCAAGAAACTTGCCTGACTAGTTCAATAAGGGAATCCACCATTTAACACTTGCTGGACCTCAGAAATTAGAAGGCATCATGCAGACTTACCCCCTAAATCTCACAACAATCATTATTAACGCCTCAGTGCACAAAACCATAGAATTATTGAGTTGCAAACCCTCCAAGTTTCCCTGTTTTCCAGGAACAACCTCGGATTTAAAGAAGCTATCCCAGTTTCTGATTTGATCCTGGAATGCCCTGCTTTTCCTTAGGATGTCCCTATTTTCATCGGAGAAATGTTGGAGGGTATGGAGTTATCCAATCCCTGAGCCATCTGAAGGCAGCCCTGTCTAGGAAAGTTTTTTTAAAAAAATGTTTAATGTTTTATTCTATTTTTATATATGTTGGAAGCTGCTTAGAGTGGTGGGGGCAACCCAGATGGGCAGAGCATAAACAGTAAAATGATGATGATAATGATGATGGAATAGGGCATCCCTATTTTTCATCGACGCGGGTGGTGCTGTGGGTAAAACCTCAGTGCCTAGGGCTTGCCGATCGCATGGTCAGTGGTTCGAATCCCCGCGGCGGGGTGAGCTCCCGTCTTTCGGTCCCAGCTCCTGCCCACCTAGCAGTTCGAAAGCACGTCAAAGTGCAAGTAGATAAATAGGTACTGCTTTATAGCAGGAAGGTAAACGGCGTTTCCGTGTGCTGCGCTGGTGCTGGCTTGCCAGAGCAGCTTCGTCACGCTGGCCACGTGACCCGGAAGTGTCTCCGGACAGTGCTGGCCCCCGGCCTCTTAAGCGAGATGGGCGCACAACCCTAGAGTCAGACACGTTTGGCTCGTACGGGCAGGGGTACCTTTACCTTTACCTTTTTATTTTTCATCGAAGAAATGTTGGATGGTATGGAATTGTAGAGTTGGAAGGGACCTCAGGGGTCATCCAGCCCAACCCCCTGCAATGCACAGTGCTGAATGGTGGTGCTGTTTTAGAAAGAACAAGTTATTATTATATCTCTTTCTTTTTTAAGGCCAGTCACCACAGAGCCTAGGACTTGCCGATCAGAAGGTCGGCGGTTCGAATCTCTGCGATGGGGTGAGCTCCCGTTGCTCTGTCCCAGTTCCTGCCAACCTAGCAGTTCGAAAGGACATCAAAATGCAAGTAGATAAATAGGTACTGTTCCGGTAGGAAGGTAAACGGCATTTCCATGCGCTGTTCTGGTTCGCCAGAAGCGGCTTAGTCATGCTGGCCCCATGACCCGGAAGCTGTACGCCGGCTCCCTCGGCCAATAAAGCGAGACGAGCGCCGCAACCCCAGAGTCGGCCGCGACTGGACCTAATGGTCAGGGGTCCCTTTACCTTTACAGCCATCCTTTCTAGCTCTTGGGCCTCTGTGTCTTCTGCTGCTGCTCTCCTGCACTACTACTACTTCTTCTTCTTCTTCTTCTTCTTCTTCTTATTATTATTATTATTATTATTATTATTATTATTATTATTATTATTATTTGAATTTATATACAGCCCTATTCCCAGAGGTCTCAGGGCGGTTCACAGAATAAAATCAAAATATAAACCCACAAAATACATAATCAAAATAAAAGCAACAACCCAATAACCCCTGCCACACACACACTTGTTTTTGCCTCTTCTTCCCTTGCCTTTGGGGTCTCAGCCAACACCAAGCAGAGATGACTCAAAAACAAGTTGCCTCTCGGCTGTTTTCACCAACCGAAGACCCCTGGAGGCGAGCCAGCCTGGACTGTGTGTTATATCTCACTCAGCTGATTTCCAGTAAGCTCCCCAGATTAGCCCTAATGACTTCAACATCCAGCCCTCTCTGCAGAAGAGGAGGAGGTGCTGGAGGAGGAAGGGGAGGAGGGGTGGTCTGCAGTGGGGTCTCGGGCTGAGCTACCCCACCCCCAGAGGAGCCCTTCTCCCACACCCAGCGGGTGAGCTTTGGGTGTTTGCAGGGAGAATTCTAAGTCCTTGGTCAGGGAGCATGCATGGCAGCTTTTTCCACTTCAGTTCAACTCTGGAATGGAAGAACTGGAATTGCCCAGGAAGGCTGAGAGGTCAGCAAGGCAGGCAAACAGACAGAGAGCCAGGCTCAGCCACCCTGCCCTAGTCACCTTATTGAACGGAGGCCCAATTCAGTGCTGACACCCCCCCCCACCAAAGGCCAAACACCCTCCGCGGATCAGATTCCTATGAAGAGGGTGGCAACGGGGCACCCTGCCAAGCGGGGACTGGGCTGGCCCCAGTTCCCTGGCACTGGCTGGCATTTCAGTTCCCCGTAGCAGGCAAACCGCTGGCCTCTGCTGTGAGAGGAGAGGGAGAGCTAGATGCCACTCAGCCATCCGGGCACAGCATCCTTTCAAGGGCTGGTGGAGTTTTGTGGGGAGATGAAGAAGGAGGGAGGGGCACAGCAGGGAGGGAGAAATGGCATGTTGGGGGGGCTCCTGCTGTGTGCCTTGGGCCCGAAATGCAGGGGGCCGGACTAGATTAAAGGTAAAGGTACCCCTGACCGTTAGGTCCAGTCGCGGACGACTCTAGGGTTGCGGCGCTCATCTCGCTTTATTGGCTGAGGGAGCCGGCATTTGTCCGCAGACAGCTTCCGGGTCATGTGGCCAGCATGACTAAGCGGCTTCTGGTGAAACAAGAGCAGTGCACGGAAATGCCCTTTACCTTCCCACCGGAGCGGTACCTATTTATCTACTTGCACTTTGACGTGCTTTCGAACTGCTAGGTGGGCAGGAGCAGGGACCGAGCAACGGGAGCTCACCGCGTCGCGGGGATTCTGTGGTTTAGACCACAGCGCCACCCGTGTCCCTGGACTAGATTAGGCATAGGCAAACACGGCCCTCCAGATATTTTGGGACTACAATTCCCATCATCCCTGACCACTGGTCCTGTTAGCTAGGGATGATGGGAGTTATAGTCCCCAAACATCTGGATGGCTGCGTTTGCCTATGACCCTCGGGACCCTTCCAAATGTACAATTTTATGATTATCACCAGCACTTGCTGTGTCAAAGCACACAGTGGAAGGAGAGGCGGGGCAGCAGGCAGGCAGGCAGAGGAATCTTTGAGCCCCCAGACCCATTGGCAGTTTCCTGCTGCTCAGTCTTGGTTCCTAAGGTCCCCCCCCCCCCCCGCGCGCGTGCTCCTCTTTCTTCCTCCCAGGGATCAGGCCAGGGGGGTTAGCAAGGGCCCCCAGTCAGCCTCTTCCCACAAGTGATCCGCTTCTGGAAGGAAAAGATGATTCACAACCCCCCTTCCTGGGGGACCTTCACAGCTGCAGCCTGAAGACATTTTGGAGCTCAGGGCCTGGGGGATATTTTTAGCTCTGGAGTGAGGACTACTCAGCAAGCAAGAGGGAAACAGAGGGTGCATCCTGCCAGGTCTTCAGCTGCAGGCATGAGAGGCTTGGATCTGCTTACTTCCTCCTCCAGATTGCAACCTCAGCCTCTCATTGTGCAAGGAAGGTGCAGCCTGCAGGCCACTCCTGCAGGGAGAACGTCTCTCCCATCCCACAGTCACAGGGTGTGTGTGTGACATCTTTCTCTCAACTCAAGTTCCCTTAAAGCCTGATGGATAAAGCCAGTGGCCCAGCCAGCCCAGCGTCCTGTTCTCACCGTGGCCAAATACTTGTAAGAATATAGATAGACTGCCGCTGTACTTAGAGGTTTCACAAGAGCATCAGAAGAGCCTGGCTGCAGGATCAGGTCAAAGGGGCCTATCTGATCCAGCATCCTGTTTTCCCATTAGCTAACCAGATGCCCCAGGAAAACGCCCAAGAAGGATTCGCACCACAAGCCCTTCCTGCTTCTCCCAGCAACTGGTGTTCAGAAGCATTGCTGCCTCCAGCAGCCTCTCTCTGCCATGAATTTGTCTAATTTATTTTAGCTACTTAGGGGTGAGGGGCCCCCATTTCACATAGCCTGAAACAGACCCTCCAAGTGTCCCTATTTTCCAGGGACGTCTCTGATTTAGAGAAGCTGTCCTGGTTTCTGATTTGATCCTTGAATGTCCCACTTTTCCTTAAAGGTAAAGGGACCCCTGACCATTAGGTCCAGTCGCAGATGACTCTGGGGTTGCGGCACTCATCTCGCTTTATTGGCCAAGGGAGCCAGCGTACAGCTTCCGGGTCATGTGGCCAGCATGACTAAGCTGCTTCTGGCAAACCAGAGCAGCGCACGGAAACGCCGTTTACCTTCCCGCTGGAGCGGTACCTATTTATCTACTTGTACTTTAATGTGCTTTCGAACTGCTAGGTTGGCAGGAGCAGGGACCGAACAACGGGAGCTCATCCTGTTGCGGGGATTCGAACCACTGACCTTCTGATCGGCAAGCCCTAGGCTCTGTTGTTTAATCCACAGCGCCACCCACGTTTCCTTAGGACGTCCCTATTTTCACTGGAAAATGTTGGAGGGTATGGAGTTCTCTGACCCCCCCCCCAGCCATCTGAAGGCAATCCTGTACAAGGAAGTTTTTTAATGTTTAAAGTTTTATTATGTTTTATATATGTCTGGGGCAACCCAGTAAGATGTGAGGGGTACAAATAGTAAAATTATCATTATGGAATGGGATGTCCCTGTTTTCATCGGATAAATGTTGGAGGGTATGCTGTAATGGTTAAAACCAAAACACCACCCTGAAGAGGGTCCCTTCCCCAGCAAGGCCTTGAGGTGATACTCCCTTCCTGCCTGTCTTCAAAGGCACTGGCGGTGCCTCTGCCATTCTCCTTTCTCCAAACTGCCCCTGCAAGGAAGGCTCTGTGAGCAAGACCATCCTGCAGGAAACTGGAGCACAGAGCGAACAGACTCGGGTGGAGAGATGGACAGCCCTTTGTGATACTGTACTGATGCCTGAGCTGTGCTCTGGCCCCTGCTCTGTTTTCTCAGCACTGAGCCATCAGCCCCCAACCCCGCAAGGCCGGATCTGTGAAAACAGAGTCTTCTTTCCCCTTCCCCAGCTGCATAGCGGCTGGCGGCAGCAGCCATGCATTCTGCACGTGCTTAGAAGCCCTCTTTTTCTTGATAGCTGCATCACACGTTTCAGAGATGAGTCATGACAGCAGAATGGATTGGGGACAGGGAGACTCAGTCTAGGCTCAAAATAAAACCCTGACACAGAGGATAAACTAGCTGTGATTCCTGCAGGACAGGGGGTTGGGCTAGATGACCTTTGGGGGTCCCTTCCAACTCCAACCATTCTGTGATTCTGTTATTGCCAGTTCCTTGCCTGTCCTTGCTCCTGTGCAGAAATTCAGCGGATGAAGCTTTACCCAATTTTTGATTCATTCACTGTAAGATTTCATATTCCCTGCCCAGCGGCCCCCCCCCCCAAATCCCACCTCCCATTTGGAGCTTTTCCCCCATTACTTGATCTCCTGGCAAGGAGATCTGCTACTGTCTCAATTCTTTTTAATGGCACAGGAGCAGGGCCTTTAAAAAAACCAAAAACAGTTGGCAACCTTCCGGAGGAAACCCCTCCCTCGGGGAAAGCAAAGTGTTTGTTTCCATGACAGGCGTGCAAAGCGGAGCCTAGATCTGGGAGGCAGCTTCCCCAATCTCTCCTTCCCATGGAAGATAAGACCCTGTCCTCCCAGTGAAGCAATCTTGCCAAGGAAAGACTCATGGGAAGGCCGGAAAGCCGATGGGAGAGGTGGAAGATATGAGCACATGATTTGGGGGGGGGGAGAGCAAAGGAAGAGCAGCCAGGGGTCTCCTCTCACACGACAGCACCAGAAGGAAGGACAGAAGGACCGCTGGCTCAGGTCAGCCTGACATCATCCGGGTTCCCACCTCAGATACGGACAGGGGCAGATTAAGACCTTTAGAGGTCCCAAGCACTTAAAAAGATTTTGGTGCCCCCATATATATTGAATTCAAAATGAAAAGAAGAATAAACCATACATTGTTAATCTCTAATATTACTATTTTATTATTGTTGTGTGTGTGTGTGTGTATACAGTATATTAAAGGTAAAGGACCCCGGACGGTTAAGTCCAGTCAAAGGCCAAGGGAGCTGGCGTTTGTCCACAGACAGCTTTCTAGGTTATGTGGCCAGCATGACTAAACCACTTCTGGCGCAATAGAACACCGTGACGGAAGCCAGAGTGTGCACAGAAACGCCATTTGCCTTCCCGCCTCAGCGGTACCTATTTATCTACTTGCACTGACGTGCTTTCGAACTGTTGGTTGGCAGGAGCTGGGACAGTGCAACCGCCGACCTTATGATTGGCAAGCCCAAGAGGCTCAGTGGTAGACCACAGCGCCACTCACATCCCTGTGTGTATATATTTCTGTGTATGTAATTTTTTCTTTAATTTGGGGCCCTCTTTGTGGAGCCTGGTTCAGGACCCTAGGATGGGGATTTGGCTTCCCAGCTGGCAGGTCTTGCCTTTCCTTCTCCTTTAGTGACTTCCACTTTCCAAAGCTGGAGGAAAGCGGAGGATGTGGGAGTGACAGAAAGTGGGGGAATTATGAATTCCATGGAAGAACAAGAAGCCGTGAACTGCACAATTTGCAACACTTGACCACTTGGGCTTGTTTGGCGTTGCTCTCTGGCAACAGAACCTAAATGAAGGAGGCACAATCAGAACCACAGATTAGTCCAACTCCCTGCAATGCAGGGAGGATCCCTGACAGGTGGCCACCCAACCTCTGTCCAAAAACTTCCACTGAAGGAGAGTCCATCACTTTCCAGGCCGCAAACCCTCCAACATTCCTCCGATGAAAATAGGGACGTCCTCAGGGAAAGCGGGACATTCCGGGACTAAATCAGAAACTGGGACAGCTTCTGTAAATCTGGGACTGTCCCTGGAAAACAGGGACACTTGGAGGGTCCGCCGGGAGCACTGGAAACATGGTTCCTTCTGCTTGCGCTTCTTCCGTGACTGTCTTTGTTTGTCCTGACAGCCAGGAGGCTAAAAATAGGAGCTCTTTGAGCCAGGAACATGCCTCCTCCTCCTTCTGGCTGCTGTCTAGGTTAAGCACAAAGTATATCTGGATGAGCCCTGGCCCATCATCCAGGCCATGGGCCAGGCAGCCTCCAGCTGGTCCAGGCAGGGGGTTGCTGGCTCGGTTTCCTCTGCCAGCTGAAGAGTTTCCCCCTCTGCCTCCACCAGGGAAGCTGGGCTTCCCTTTAGCAACAATGGAACAATGCAGGTCGGCTGGTGGAACCCCCCCCCCCCCATTTCCATGTTTCCCAGCCCAACCATTGGACAAAGAAGCCCACCTGCCATAATGCCAAGGAAAACAGGCAGCCCATGCCACATGGAGCTTCCTCCTCCTGGGTTTGTTTTTTAAAAAAACTCTTGGCCAAGGAGCTGGTCCCTGGGGGCTGCTCTCTGCAATTGCCTTCCAAACATCTGATAATCCGGGGACATGGGCTCAACTTGGATTAGGGAAGAACTTTCTTTTGATATTTATATTTTATTAAGGTGATTTCAGTTAAAATAAATAAAGTGATACAAGGAAAAAAGAAGGAAAAGTGAGAGGGAGAAAAACAACAAAGATACATATAAAAGCGAAAATATCCAAAAAAACCCAAACAAACCCACAACCCAACAATATACAATACTCCCATGCATTCTTGTATAAATTGGTATAGTGTTATTGTCCTAGTGCAAACCTCTCCATTCTTAAGGAAATCAGCCCTGAGTGCTCACTGGAAGGACAGATCGTGAAGCTGAGGCTCCAATACTTTGGCCACCTCATGAGAAGAGAAGACTCCCTGGAAAAGACCCTGATGCTGGGAAAGATGGAGGGCACAAGGAGAAGGGGACGACAGAGGACGAGATGGTTGGACAGTGTTCTCGAAGCTACCAGCATGAGTTTGACCAAACTGTGGGAGGCAGTGGAAGACAGGAGTGGCTGGCGTGCTCTGGTCCATGGGGTCACGAAGAGTCGGAAACGACTAAACAAAAGCAACAACAGCCTAGTAAAGGTAAAGGTAAAGGGACCGCTGGCCATTAGGTCCAGTCATGGCCAACTCTGGGGTTGCAGCGCTCATCTCACTTTGCTGTCCGAGGGAGCCAGTGTACAGCTTCCAGGTCATGTGGCCAGCATGACTAAGCCACTTCTGGTGAACCAGAGCAGCGCATGGAAACGCCATTTACCTTCCCGTCAGAGCGGTACCTATTTATCTCCTTGCACTTTGATGTGCTTTTGAACTGCTAGGTTGGCAGGAGCAGGGACCGAGCAACGGGACCTCACCCCGTTGCAGGGATTCAAACCGCCAACCTTCTAATCAGCAAGTCCTAGGCTCTGTGGTTTAACCCACAGCACCACCCACGTCCCCAATAGCCTAGTACGTTTTGTATAAACTCATTCCAAATGTTATCGCATTTATCTACACAGAGTCTGTGCCTGTAAGCTGTCCGTTCATAAATTGCCAGTGATGTCATATCGTCAGTCCATTGATTGAAGGGTATCATATATTTATTTTACCAATTCCTCTTGGCCACCATCAGGGCACAGAAAATCCATTTCCCTCATCCCATTGGTAATTTCCATACTGCAGGTATATAGTTCAGTAAAATATTCTCCGCTGAAAGAGTTAACTTTTCCCGCACATAGTTACAGAGCACTTTCTCCCAAAACTTAAGTAAAGAACACTGTACAAACATGTGTTTCAGAGAGATATTGTCCTTGCCTCATTTCCAACACTGAGCTATCTTAGCTAACCCCTTTTTATACAACCATAAAGAAATCCAATAAACTGTAAATATTTTTTTCTGTTGTATTAGTCTTAATTTTAAATCTAATGACCACTTACATATTGAAGCTAATACATCTCCCCACTTCTGGGTAATAATGAACATTCCAATTCTTTATTCCAATCATCTCTTATCATCTGCATATTGAACATGTGTATTGTTAATAGAGATCTATAAAAAGTAATTGCTGGCTTTTTATTTTTGAATGAGTTGTCCAGTTGCTCCAATATTTCAGGTATCTTGGAAGCTGAAAGGACTGACAGCCCAAACACACTTGTTAGGAGATGTTGCAATTGGAAGGTATTGTCATTGGGCTGTGTCTGATAGATGATATTTTTGTCTTAAAATAGCAAAAGTATAAAATTCATCTTCCCCGTCTATCAGTTGGTCCCCCTGCTTCCATCCAATTGTTCCATATCACCATCTTTTTTGCAATTTTCAGTGTGGGGTTCCCCCCCCCCCCAGAGTAAGTTTAACATGTGAATATGGATAAAATGTAATGCTTTTTTTTTAAAAAAGTGGTTATTAATATCCCTTGGCTTTTTGTAGACTTCACCTTTATCACCTTTAATACATGGGATAAATGCCTTTTCCTTCTTTTGTTTTAAGCGATTTGGCAAAAAAAATTCCTGGTCTTTCACCATTCCCCCAATATCTGTGTCATACACAAGTGAGCATAAATTCTGTTTGCTGAGACAGTACATTATTTAATTCAAATTTCCTTTTTTGTACTTCCTTATATATCATAGTGGTTGGATTCCTGACCATTTGAGCCCATAGGTTCTTCTTTCAACCATTTCCCCCTTTTATTCTTTCGTTTATTTTTATGTGACGAGTATGCAATTATTTGACCACCAATATATGCTTTGTATGCTTCCCATTCAAATTTCTGATGGGAAGAGCTGTTTGCTCAGAAGGTGGCGGACTCTACTTCATTGGACGTTTGTATGGAGAGGTTGGATGGTCATCTGTCAAGAATTCTTGCACTGTGATTTCCGCATTACAAGGGGTTGGGCTAGATGACCCTTGGGGTCCCAACTCTCACATTCTATGATTCATTGGAGGTTTTTCAACAGAGGTTGGATGGCCATTGATCACAGATGCTTTGTCTTCAATTCCTGCACGGGGGGGGGGGGCTGATGGCCCCAAGCGTGTAGCGAAACCTGCAATATATCTGGAGAACAGGTCTCCTTTTGCCCACTTGTGTTATTCTCATCAGGATGGTGGCTTTGATTTGCCTTCCTGTGATTGGTCCATGCATATGGCTTTGTGTTTCCAACTCAAGACCCATTGAAGAACATCTCATCCAGTTCAATCTTTGAAAAACAGCTTTGAAAAACTTTTTCATATTCTCCAGTGTGCTCCCCTTGCCATTGTGGCGGCACGGGGTTGCTGTTCTGTGATTGGACTTACGCTACTTGTTGAACGGTCCATTCATCCAGTCTGTATAACGTTTATTGCACATGTAACTTGTTAAGATAGAGTTGTACAATTATCCACTCCATGTTTACAGTATCTCCCGGCTTTGTTTTGCACGTGGCACATTAGTATGACTGTTGCTTGAATGGTTACAAGTCTATCTCTATTCCAGTTATTACTCTAGTAAATTTGGTTTTATATTTATAAGCCAGTTTGTGGTGGTGTTGTTTTGTTGCATTAGTATTACTGTCACCACATTTGATACTTTGCGTATATACTCCCAAGGGGTCCCTTCCAACTCTACAATTCTATGGTTCTCAGGATGCCTCCCTGGGTTGGAGGGAAGGGCAAGGAGAGGAGGGAGGAAAGCAGGTGAGTACAGAGGAGGAAAGGAGCAGCTGCAGCTTTCTCCCTTGGGACAAATCTCCCCCTCACTTTCCCGCAAAACACATCCTTGTCGTTCCTGTCTGTTGTTGAGGAATGTCCAGCGCACCTAGAGTGGTTATCTTGGCGCCCGCAGTGCCTCGTCCTCCTCCCCATTCTTGGCTGCTCTCTGCACGTCTCTGGCAGGAACAAGATAAGGAAGACGGGCAGGCAGAGCAGAGTGTTGCTCAAGAGGAAGGAGCGAGCCAAGTCCAGTGGCAGTGACCTCATTTTTCCCCTCCTCAGCCACTACCAGTTGAGCATTGCAGGAGAACGCCAGGCAAATGGGCCTCACTGGGTGATGGTGAGCAGAGCCCCCCTCCCAAGAAAAGCCAGGGGGTGGGGGTGACTTGAAACTTGGAGCAATTGGACAACTCATTCAAAAAGAAAAAGCCAGCAATTACTTTTTATAGGTATCTATAGCTTTTAATAGGTACCATAGCTTTTAAAGGTCCGTATAGTAAAAGCTATGGTTTTCCCAGTAGTGATGTATGGAAGTGAGAGCTGGACCATAAAGAAGGCTGATTGCCAAAGAATTGATGCTTTTGAATTATGGTGCTGGAGGAGACTCTTGAGAGTCAGTGGCGTAGCGTGGGTTGTCAGCACCCGGGGCAAGGTAAGTAATTTGGGCCCCCTAACCCGTGGATTTGCGCCCCCTAACCCTAACCCCCAGATGTTGCACCCGGTGCGGCCGGCCCCCCCGCACCCCCCCACGCTACGCCACTGTTGAGAGTCCCATGGACTGCAAGAAGATCAAACCTATCCATTCTTAAGGAAATCAGCCCTGAGTGCTCACTGGAAGGACAGATCCTGAAGCTGAGGCTCCAATACTTTGGCCACCTCATGAGAAGAAAAGACTCCCTGGAAAAGACCCTGATGTTGGGAAAGATGGAGGGCACAAGGAGAAGGGGACGACAGAGGACGAGATTGGTTGGATAGTGTTCTCGAAGCTACCAACATGAGTCTGACCAAACTGCGGGAGGCAGTGGAAGACAGGAGTGCCTGGCATGTTCTGGTCCATGGGGTCACGAAGAGTCAGACACGACTAAACGACTAAACAACAACAATTAACAATACACAAGTTCAATGAAAACAGGCCCCAGTCCTAGACTTGAGGAACACTAGCTGAGAGGCTCTTGGGATTTGGTAGAATCCCAGCTATGCTGGCTCAGTGGGGAACGTACACCAGCAGGACACCCCATACCCTGTAGATACTCTCAGTCGATAGAGCATGATATGTTTAATCTTAGGGTTGTGGGTTTGAGCCCCACCTTGGGGGAAAAGATAATAATTTTTGCATTGCAGGGGGTTGACCCTTGTGGTCTCTTCCAGCTCTACAATTCTATGATTTAGGTTTAAGCAGAATCATAGGACAGGAGTCATCAACTCCAACCCCTTGCAGTACAGAAATCACAGCTAAGGCAAATGCAGGGCAAATGCATTTCATATAGCCACCCCGCCTCTAAGCCAATCATAACGGAGGCTCCATAAAGGCTGTGGGTTTGAAGGAGGGAACTGGATCACTTCTACCTTTATAGATAGAAGCAAGAATTGCAAAAACACCCCGTTTCGGAGACAATCCTCCTGGAGGCTGCAGTTCAAGGCGGGTGGGATGTTCTCATGTGCAACAGCTCCAGCTGCCCCTCCTGAGTGTGTGACTTGCACCATCATTATCATCATCATCAAAGGCCAGGAACAAGCCCTGAGGGGCTGGTACCATCCTCTGCTGGCATCTGCCCCAGGCTTCTAAGTAGAAGTTGAATGCAGAGCTCTCCTGTATAGGTTAGGCTGTCTCAGAGACTGGCCTGTCAGCCAGAATGCCCTTCCCTCCTCCTCCGCTTGCAGGACGGGCTAACTTTAACCTTTTGGTGTTGCACATGGCAACCCCCAGTAAATATTGACTTCTGGAAGGATGAGACTGCTGGAGTGCTGGGCCCCTGTCATCGAGCGGAGCTGGCATGGGAGTGAAGGAAGCCAGAGAGAGAGGGAGGGAGGGTCTCCTTATGGGCTCCATCTATCAAGCCCCAGTGCCCAAAGGCACCTCTGGACCCCGACCCCCCAATCCCAATCCCAATTGCCCTCCAGGACCCCGACCCCCCAATCCCAATTGCCCTCCAGGGGAGAAATTTCTGCCATAGTTTACAAGCAAAGTAGGGGAGAGTCTTCTTGCCAGTGGCTGAGAAAGGGCTCAGGGGAGTATCGGGTGACAGGGACACTTTCCTCTTTGGTTTTGTGGCTGGAGGGGGGCAAGAAATACACATCCGATTTAGAAGCAGAAGGTTTGTGTCCAGGCCAGCCAAGGCTCCATGCCCCAGGCAACTAAACTGTCTGTGCCATGTGGCAAACCTGGATTCCAATTCCCTTGACACCACCACCACCCCCCGCACCACTTCTGATCCCCAATGAAATCCCTGCTTCCTCTTAAGGGGGGAGGCTGGGGGCATAGGGAGTGAGAGAGGGGCTGGCCTGCTATCCTAAGGGTCACAAGAACATTGACTCATTGAATCGTAGAGTCAGAAGGGACCCTGAGGATCATCCAGTCCAACCTACTGCAAGGCAGGAATATGCGGCTGTCCCATACAGGGATTGAACCTGCGACCTTGGCATTATCAGCACCACATTCTAACCAACTTGGGGCTATAAAAAGAGCCCTGCCAGAGCAGGCCAATGGCCCATTTAGTCCAGCATCCTTTCAGCCAAAAGCAGGATTTGAGTGCAACAGCAACTCTCTTCTCCTGTGGCTTCCAGCAACTGGCATTTGGATGCATTGCTGCCTCTGACCGTGGAGGCAGAGCATAGCCATCTTGGCTAGTAGCCATCAATAGCCTTTTCCTCCTCCACGGATTTGTCTCATCCTCTTTTAAAGCCATCCAAGTTGGTGGCCATCACTGCCTCTTGTGGGAGGGAGTTCCGTAGTTCAACTATGCACTGGAAAAGGTTACGTAGTCCAGAGGGAGGAGGATGTCCATAGGTTCAACATGCATCACCCCCCCCCCCGCTCTAAAAAGGGCAATATTTTGGAACCAATGTCCAGAAAATGGAATTAGGATGTGCTTTAGCCCGGTGCTAAAATCCTCAGGAGGCCTCATAACATTCTCAGGATGATGGTGGATCAGTTTTGCGGCCCTGGTGTGAGAATCTGTTTGATGCTATTCTGGCTCTCCTCAGTCTCCTTCCGCCTTCCTTCCTTCCTCTGCAAGGGCTTGGAAGGCAGGATCTATATTTGGGTTTTCTGAAGGGTCTCTCTGCGTTTTGCCTGGAGGGAGCCATTGCTGGGTTCTTGAGAGGCAGCCTTCCTCCTGTTTACATTTGGAGGGTGCAAAAAACCGAAAACCTCTCACCAAGGAGTAATGGTCATTTTGCCCTTCAAAGGCTGTAGGCAAAGCGACATCAATCAACTTAATAAAGCGCTTTCACCACCACTGTTCAAAGGGCAATTCGGATCATATTGGAAGAGTAATTCCCATGAACTTTGGCGACATTAAATTCCAGTTGTTTATGTCGCAAGGAGGCAATGCTTAAATGTCAATAGGATTGTTTTCCATTTGGAAATGCAAATTTATCTCTCCCCCCCCCCCGGTGGTGCATAAAACATTGAAATCTGGGTGCAGCGTGTGCACAAAATGTCTGGAGCTCAGGGTCCTTTTACATGCAGTGATTTTTTTCCCTTTCTGGGTGGAGGAAAACTGCTTGCTGCAGTGGAGCCCGATTCCTGCCCAGGACCTGATCCCACCAAGCCCTTGGACTTGATCCAACTTCCTCCAGCCTGTAATCTGCACAGCCACCACCAGCAGGCCTTGGGGATGTTTGTGGGGATGTCAGTCTCTCCCAGACCTGCTTCCAGATGTGGGGCTTCAGGTTGTCCCCTGTGAGAACAGGACGCTGGACATGATGCCACCCATCTCTATGGTCTGCTCGAGCTGAATGGTTGTTCTTACGATACCTGATTGATGCAGAAATCATCATCTCTTGGCAGCAGTAGGATAATCGGTCTGGCTGCCCTGCTCAAGAGATGCTCTGAAGAGTCAAAGGTTATTGGAAGTCAGGCTACTCAGCAGCTGAAGACAGTTCTACATAGTGACATTTCTTTTTCTTGGAGGAGATCTGAGTGCAGCTGTGCCCACAGGGGCTCCTGATTTTGTTTCAGGGGTTTCCTTAGATAAGAACACCAGAAGAGCCTGCTGGATCAGGAGAATGGCCCATTCAGTCCAGCATCCTGTTCTCACAGCGGCCAATCAGATGCCTTAACATAGGTATACACAAACTTGGCCCTCCAGATGTTTTGGGACTACAACTCCCATCATCCCTGACCACTGGTCCTGTTAGCTAGGGATGATGGGAGTTGTAGTCCCAAAACATCTGGAGGGCCGAGTTTGCCTATGCCTGCCTTAACAGCTCTCCCCTCTCCTGTGGTTTCCAGAAACTGGTATTCAGAAGCATTGCTGCCTCTGACTGTGGAGGCAGAGCATAGTCATCCCGGCTGCTGGCCTGGGACTGGGAGAGGAGGGTGAGAAAACACTCCTAGAAAATGCAAGCAGAGGGATGAGTCATTTCCAGAGTGTCCTTTCAGGTCCTGCTGTTGCCTTCTGCGCTGCATGTTTACAATGGGGGCCCTTGAAAGAAGCATCAGCTGGATGTAACCCAACCCCTCCGACGACGGGTCACAAGGCTTCATCTTCCAACTCCACAGGTCAGCATAGGATGAAAATGGGGCTGGTGTGGGCAGGATCTGCCATAAGCTCCTATCCTTCCCTATCTCAAACCAACTGAGTAGCCCTTGCAAGGACCTCTCCCTTGTCAACACTGCCTTCAGGCTGCCTTTTGCTCCATGTTGCTCCACCGACTAAGAATTGTAGCTTTTTAAATAAATAATAAATAAATGTTCTGCCAGCACCCTTGCAAACAACCCAAGAGCGGACGTCAGTTCACAGCAACTGAATATACATATTATTGGGGGTGGGACAGAGACTAATTGCCTTGATTACACTTAATTGAAATGATCTCACAGCCTCTTGGGATGTGCTGGATTTTCCCTTCTGGACCTCTGGCAGAAAACGTTTTGAGCCACAGCTTCATATAATCAAAGGCGGCTATTTTTGCCTAATGACTCCTCCCGTCCAGAGCAGTGTTGTGATCTGGAGTCCAGCCATGTCACAAACATGGCAGGCAGTGAGCCCAGCCCAGCCAAAAGAGCCTCAGAGATTATTGCTTTACAAAAACATTGTGTGCACTGCTAAAGAAGAACTGGCGTTCCGGCTGAATGCAGAATAACTTTTGGAGGCATGTGGAGAAGGTGCCTCACCAACTCCCTGCTCAAAGGCTCAGGAGGCTGCAAACAAATGAATCTGGCCCTGAGTGAGAATCTCTACAATTACCCATGCACCTCCTTCTGCTGGTCAAAGAAGCAACTTCCTCTCCTGGGTGAAGCTGCTCAGTAAGAACCAGTTAAGGATATCAGAAGAGACTGCTAGGTCTGCTCAGTCACCCATCTAGTCCAGCATCCTATTCTCACAGTGGCCACCCAGATGCCCATAGAAAACCTGCAAGCTGGACATGGGCACCACAGCTCTCTCTCTCAGCTGTGATTCCCACCAACCGCTATGCAGAGGCATCATGCCTCTGGCCGTGGAGGCATAGCATAGCCATCGAGACCAGCAGCCATTAAGTTTGCCAATCCTATTTTAAAGCCACCAAGCTTGGTGGCCATTGCTGCCTCACGTCCATAAGTTCTAGTGTTACGAAAGAAGTAAACCTTTTGTCTCTATCCACTTTCTCAATGCCATGCATAATTTTATAAACTTCCACCATGTCACCTCTTACTCCGCCTTGCTCTGAACTAAAAGATCAAAAATGCTGCAATCTTTCCTCCTCAGCAAGTTGCTCCTCTTCTGCTGACTTGTGGGAAGTGCACAGCGCTTGACTGGCTAGTGCCAGTGATGTCACGGCCCACCGTAACTGTGTAGAAGTTTTGCAACTTTGAATCAGGTTGGTGTGTTTTATTAAAAAAAACCAAAAAAACTAACACACATTTAAGTGTCCAATAAACATACCTATTGCATTTGGGGAAATAAAGGTAGACCGAAGATGAGAAACTTGGCCAGAACAGATGCCTGAATCACTAGAACTGCTGGTATGTTCACCCACTGATCTTATACGATGCGAAGGTGGGAATAAACAGAAGGAGCCCAAGCCAACACACTCACAGCCACTGATGTCTTAAAGTTACACTTGTGTGCAGCATCCAGGTGCCTGCAGGAAATGCCAGTCTCATTCACCAATCTCTCTCCCATTACATTGCCCATCTGAGAGTGATGAAGCTTCCCCAGTGCAGGATTTCAAAGAAGGAATTTGGATCATTAGAACCTTCTCCAAGTACCCACCAGGTTTTCCCGAAACATACCAAAAGGAGGCTCATGATTGTCTCTGCAAAGAGAGCTTCTTTCCTAAGGGTGAGATGGGATTGCACTTGTGAAATGTATTGGGGATGGGAAAATACAATTGCAGCTGCCCCCACCTCTCTGGGAGAGGGGGAAACAACCCTGGGAACATGCTCCCCTTTGGGTGGCTGGCTCCCCTGTGCACAGGCTAAGGAAGGATGTGTAGGGAAAGGCCCGAGATGTGCTAGGCAGGAAGGTCTCTGCCTGGGTCGCCCTCCTTCCCCCTGCCAGCCAGAAAGCTTGAAGGCTTTTCCTTCGGTGGCTTGCAGAGAATGCTTCTTGGGTGCCTCTCTCCTACTCTCTGCGAAATGGGCTTAAAAGAGGCCAATTCAAAGACAAAAGGAAGATTTTCCCCAGGGACTTGCTGCTTGGCAAAACTAGCCAAGAACTGTTCGATGAACTGTCCACCGGCCGCCCCCTCCTTTTGCGCACAGGTGTCCTCTCCCTCTCGTAGCACCCCCTCGCCTCTCTTAGAGGACCCTCTTCTCCCACCCCCGACGATAACGAAGTGTTGCTTTGGCAGCTGCGCCCCAACAACTGAGGAGAGGAGAGGCGAGCCGGGCTGGGCCGGGCCAGCAGCCCCTCCCCCCCAGGGGGCTGTCTGTAGCGGCCGGGAAGCTCCCACTCCCCGCGCGTCTTTGCTCCCTCCCTCTCTTGCTCGCGCCCACCCTTCCCTCTCCAGGCCCGGAGCGGCGGCTGGCTGCCCCCTCCCACCTGCCGTCTATAAAAGGCTGGGTCCGGCTGGGCCGGCCAGAGAGGCGGATGAACACACGGGGCTCTTCGAGGTGCTGCTAGTGTTGTTGGACGCCGGTTGCGCTCCCTGGTGCCATGGAGGTCAGCGCGTCGCGGGGAGCTCAGTCCTCTTCGGGGTCGTCGCCGGGGGACCTGGCGGACCTGAACGCGCAGGATGCGGCGACGGTGTGCGAGGCGCTGGGTCGCTACGAGGAGACGCTGCGCGGCGCTGTGCGCGAGATCCACGTGGACATCCAGGCCTTCAAGAACGGCGTGGACCGACAGGTGGCCGAAGTGCTGCGCCTGGCCAACCCGCTGGCGCACAACGTGGCCGAGCTCCAGCGAGAGAACCGGCAGCTGCGCGCGCACGTGGACCGCCTGGCCCGGCAGGTGGAGGCCCTCAACCGGGCGGCGGGGCTGCCGGACGCCTCCAGTCCCGAGCCCGAAGCCCCGACGACGACGGCGCCCTGGCCGGGCAGCAGCAGCCGCTTCGCCAGCCACGCCCGGCTCTCCCTCGCCACCAAAAGCCAGGTGAGGTCATTGGGGGTGGGCGGGCAGGTGGGATCGCGCCTTAAAAGGAGCAGCAGGAGCCCCGACGGCTTGGAGCCCCCCCCGTCCCTTTCTCCCTCGCGCGCTCTCGGCCCCGACGGTCAGGGAGGCTCCGGCCACCCAGTAATCCTTGGGCGCTCTTCCTTCCTCTTGAAGAAGTACCGCTCTGGCACGGGGGTGGGGGGTGGAGAAGGAGAGAGGAGGAAAGAAAGAGCCCACCCCCCCCTAGTGGCGGCTGTCGAGCGACCCTCGAGGGCGGAGTATTTGCTGCGGGCAGGATGTTTGCACGAGCGCCTTTGCACGTCGAGCGCGCTGGCTCAAGCAGGGGCTGGCGGCCCTCCGCCCGACGCCCCCTGTGGCCTTTTCCGCGTGGGAGGGGCGCGGGAGGGCCGCCGCCCACCACCACCACGAGAACGCGGTGGGCGAGGAGGGAAGAGCCGGTGCCGGCCGCGGGGCGGTGCAAAGAGCGCCGGCAGCAAGCGAGGGAGGAGTTTGGGGAACGGTGCCGCCTCCTTTCTGGGGGACTTGTGCGGCCGAGTAAAGCTTGCTCTCCGTGGGGGGCATTCCTGACCCCAGAACCTCTTTTCACGAGGAAGTGGCCTCTGTAGCCACGAAAGCTAAACGTCTTTAAAGTACCAGAGGATGCATTTCTTGTTTTCACAAGTGCTGGATTTGGGATGCAGAAAGAGAGCACCCTGGAGCATGTGCAGAGTACTGCTGTCCTCTGTCTGGCATTGGGCCACAGGACTTGACCAAGCTGTTTTTCAAGACTGGAGTCTAGGGAAGCAGCTGGTGACTTGGGGGCATGGGAATCGGCCAGAGGTTGAGGCTGGGGATGACTTACGGACCAGCTGCTTGCCAAGCCCCTAAATAGAAGGATGACTTGGGATTTGGTGTCCCTGCCTCCTGTGGAGGAGATGGGATTTCTCAATCTGGATATCAGGTGGATTTAGTCCTGTGGGGATCACCTTTTGCCCTATTTTGTGGGGCGGGGGAGGCTTGCTGATTCCCCCATGCTGGGAAATCTGGGGACATGGATGTTAAAATGTTTCCCCAAAAGCACAGGCAAACTAGACTCCCAAGAAGCTAATAAAAAGCAACTATTCCTGGAGAGACAGCTTTGCCTAACAAAAGTTAGATCAGCCACTATTCAGGCTCTGTTGGACTGGACCAAAGTCTAGGAGCTTTCCAGGAGCCAGGAAGACCCACCTGACAAGACCCCAGGCAGGGTCCTACCCCCATTTGTCCCTCTGCCCAGCATTCGAACTTCACCAAGTGCATTTTGCACCTGGCTATCAGCCACTTGCGATCAAGTGAAGATGCCTCTGTGCCAGGCTGCTGTCTGACGTCTCCACCCCCTGGAGGTGCCTGCCTGGGGCTCCTTGGATCTTACCTGTTTTCACACACTGGCAACACATCCTTTAGAATTCTACCCGCGATATTTTTATCTGCACAATCGGAACGAATTTCAAGAACCAAAAGGTCTTGTTGAGAAATACAACTTTTGAGCCCTTTGCCCCCAAAGTAGCAACTAGGACATTCCGTTTTGGTGACTGCAACCTTGGTTTAAGGAGCCATTTGGCTTCTAGCTTATATATCTGGGTTTCTAACACTGCTTGTACCCCCACGGCATGACTCTTCAGAGCTGCACAGTCTCTGGACTGGGAGGCTGATGGGCTGCACTGGGGAACCTCTGGCCTGCCAGTTCTCCTCATTTGACCCTAACCACCTTAAGAGCATAAGAACAGCCTGCTACATCAAACCAAAGGGGGCACATCTAGTCTAGCAGGGTCATGCGGCTGGTTTGGCCCCAGCTTTCCCATCCCACCCCCATATGTCTGTGTGGGGACTTCAAGGCCATCTCCATGGGGAGGTCCGTGCCTTGCCCCCCTCCCAGACTCTTGATCTGCCTTTCTTTGCAAAGCCTCATCTCTGCTGCGGGGCCAAAACCTCGCAGAGACTTTCTGCTTCCGCTGTTTATCTCCCTGGCCAGTGTGTGTGTGAGAGAGTGATTTTCTCCCAGTCCCTCCTGCAGCCTCGGCTGTGTTTTTCTGAAGCCCAAGTGGAGGAGGCAGAGGCAGTGATCCAGCTGTGTGCTCCTGCTTCCAGGTGGCTCCTGCTTTGAGCCGCCTGCTGCTGTCAGGACCACTTAGCCATGACGTCACCTTGGCAGCTGAGCCCTGGGGGGAGGGAGGGGGAGGAGAGGAGTGCAGGCAGCTGGAGTCCCCCTCCAGCCCAGCAACCAGCCTCTGGCCTTTCCATTGGCATGATTAATGGCTTTTGCAGGGAGTGGGCCTGGTTAATGTTATGCTCAGCGACAGCAGAGGTTGACAGCCGGGGCTTCGGAAGGGTCTGCATTTTGTTCTCTCCAAGCTCACCTCTGGGTGCTCCCCACGTCGGCTGGGGCTGAGCGCCCAGCACCGCACCCTCGCTGTGTCACGCGAGCCCATCCTGGGCTCATGGCAGTCGCTGGTGGTGCCTCGGGGCAACTGGGGCCAGCTGCTGCTTAGCAGTGGCAAATGTTTCCTGCTGCCTTGTTGAGAGGGGGCTCAGGTTACAAGAAAGGAGATTCCGACTAAACACATGGGGAAAAAACTTTCTGACAGTAAGAGCTGTTCAGCAGTGGAACAGACTTCCACGAAAGGTGGCGGACTCTCCTTCCTTGGAGGTTTTTAAGCAGAGTTTGGATGGCCATCTGTCATGGGTGCTTTAGATTCCTGCATTGCCGGGGTTGGACTAGATGACCCTTGGGTCCCTTCCAACTTTTAAGGTTCTGTGGCAGCCTCACTTTGGAGTGTTAATCCAGCTGTGGGTGGAGGGCATTGCAGGGTTGCCAGTGAGGTTTCAGGTCTCAACGTTCCCCCTTCACCCCTCAGCCACAGAGGCTGCCCAGAGGTCATAGCACCTAGTGGGTGCGCTGGTTTGGTCAGCTGCTCAACAGGCCCCCGCCCTGTGGCTGTCTCCAAGGTCCTCCTTTCACCACCCGTGGGTGACAACCAGGCATATTGCACAGGTCACCACTTTCCTCCCGCATCCCACATTCCTGTGCCTGGAGGTTTTTCTCTGTGTCCTGGATGTGGTGGAGACTGTGGTTGCTCAACTGATGAAAAGAAAATGCTTTGTGCATGCTCCGAGAGACACTCCTTCCCTTGTTTCAGACCCCAGGCCAATATTTGAAAGGAGCTCTTTGCAAATCCCCAATTCCAGGTGGGCACATCTTCTCCAGGTGATGTACCTCCTGCCAGTGGGTTGCAGTTCCTGGCTTAAGTTTGTACCAAGGTCTGCAGGTCATTTCTTGACAGGTGGTGGTGGGGAACAGGGCAATCTGGTTTATTGAGGACATGGATCTCGCATAGATTGGCTATGGTGAAGTTCGTTTTGATATTTGGAGACATTTTTAGCACGAGTGACAAATATAATAATCCTTCATTTTGTGTGTGTGTGTGTAATTCTGCATTGTTATTTCGTAGCTCACTTGATAAACATAATGATTTCTCAGAAATGTGTCAGCTTTTGTCTGTGCAGCTTTTTCTTGTGGGCAACTGGAAACAAGCCCCCCACCCCAATGAAGCTGAAGGCTCAAAGATTCAGGGCGGACAAGGTCCTTCTTCACACAGCACAAACTGTGGGACTCACCACCTCAGGAGGAAGGGATGGCCACCAATTTGAATGGCTTTCCAAGTGGATGAGACAAACTCAGGGAGGAGGCAAAGGCTGTCAGTGGCTCTGACCCCTGATGCTTATGTTCTGTCTCCACTGCCAGAAGGTGTGTGCCCCTGAAGAGTGGGGACTGGGGGATCATCAGTGGGGAGGGGGCTGCTGCTGTTGCATTCATGTCCTGCTTATGAGGACATCTGGGGCATCCGGTTTATTTCCAGGTGACGGATGTGTTGTGTTGGGGTATCACTTAAAAACCATACAGCATTTGGCACAGTGTATTACAACTGCTAGAACAGGCAGGAAAATTAAAGTGGTTCATGGGGGGGGGAGTTTGGGAGCCCCTGTCGGCAGCACACTTGAGGTTCAGAAGTACCGCCCGCTCCCCCCAAAAAACTGCATTCTGAAAAGCTTTGAAGCTCTTCTCTGTGGGGTTCTGGCCCCGCACATGTGCTCCTCTCAAAGTTCTCCTCTTCTTCTTTTTTGCAGAGTTTGGACTTAGATGATCTGAGTGACTTGAAGAGCAGGAGAGCCCCTGACTCAGCTGCATTGGAGAATGGGCACCACCAGCCCTCCGGAGGTAAGGAAGTCGTGCTGGAGAAATTGTAGAGGTGGAAGGGACCCAAAGGATCATTAGTTGAACCTCCTGCAATGCAGGAATCGCAGCTGAATGAAGGACAGGCTGTTCTGGAGTACAGCCCCAAATCTGGCCCGCTCCAAACCTGGCAAACTTGCAAGGCAGCCTTTGTGGGGTGGAGTGGGGTATGGCTTATGGGGTCTCTAAACATGTTCCCTCTTTCACCCTGTATCCATCCCAGAGATGGGAAGACGAGCGAAATCTACATTATTGCGATGGAGGTGTTTGTTTATTCATGCTTGTGTCTGAATGAAAATCAAGGCAGTTTACAAACACTCCATTTACAACTTTCAACATGAACCTTTAACATTTTTTCATTTTTCTCTTATTCAAAGTTGTGTTTGTGATCCCCCTAGGGGATGAAGGGGGGATAGAAATGGCTGAAAAGTTTTCTGAGTACAAGAGCATAAGCTAGGCATAGGCAAACTCGGCCCTCCAGATGTTTTGGGACTACAACTCCCAACATCGCTAGCTAACAGGACCAATCATCAGGGATGATGGGAGTTGTAGTCCCAAAACATCTGGAGGGCTGAGTTTGCCTATGCCTGGCATAAGCAAATATCCCAAGTCATGGACTGCGTAAAGGTGCCAATGGGGTCAAGCGAGCCTTGCTCTGGGAGCCATCAGGCGAAGTGGGACGTCCTTTCTCCCTTCTCTGACCACCTCCCTCCACCCAAACCTGAGAACAGGGGAACTTCAGCAATCAGGAAATGAGCAGCCAGCTCCTTGCTGTTCACCTGCTGCAGTGAGCCTCTGCTTCTGGCTTGCAGGTGCCCCCAAAGTCCTGCCTGCTTTCTCCAACACAGGAGGATCTCTGCAGTGGCAAAAGCCAAACAGCATCCAGGAGGGCAACCTGCCGCCCCCAGCTAAATACATAGAGGTTCAGAAAAAGGCAACCAAAATGATCAAGGGGATGGAGTGAATCCCCTACGGCAGCCTTTCTCAGCCTTGGGTCCCCAGAAGTTGTTGAACTACAACTCCCATCACCCCTAGCTAGCAAGGCCAGAGCTCAGGGATGATGGGAGTTGTAGTCCAACAACATCTGGGGACCATCAGGTTGAGAAAGGCTGTCCTACGGGGAAAGGTTGCAGCATTCGGGACTTTTTAGTTTAGAGAAAAAGCGAGCAAGAGGCGACATGATAGAAATTTATAAAATGATGCATGCCGTAATTGGAGGAAGTGAAGCTGAATGCTGGAAGGTTCAGGACAGAGAAAAGAAAATACTTCTTCCTGCAGCACATAGTTAAACTGTGCAAATCCCACGGCAGGTCAGTGGTGGTCTCCAACTAGGATTGCTTTCAAGGAGGATTGGTCCAATTCATGGAGGAGGAGAGGGCTATCCATGGCTGCTGGCCACCATGGCCCGGCTCTGCCTCCGCAGTTGGAGGCAGCAATGCTTCTGAATACCAGTTGCTGGAAACCTCAGGCGGAGGGAGAGTGCTCTTGAGTTCAACTTCGGCTTGTGTATTTCACAAAAGAGGCATCTGGTGGCCACTGTGAGACTAGGATGCTAGCAGGTGGATCTCTGGTTTGGCAAAAGCAGCATTGTGTCCTGGAGGGGGGTCAAACACACACACACACACACACACACACACACACGTTCAGCACTGGAAAGCTCAGTTGGTTAGAGCAATTAAGTGTTGATAACACCAAGGCTGCAGGTTCGATCCCCGTCTGGGACAGCTGCATATTCCTGCATTGCAGGGGGTTGGACTAGATGATCCTCAGGTCCCTTCCATCTCAACAGTTCTATTCTTCTTCTTGCCACCGTTCTCACCCCCCCCCCGTCCCAGTAGTTTGAAGCAATAGCATGTTTGTGTCAGCTGCAGGAAATGATAATAATCTCAGAAGGAGGAAAAAACAAGATGTTGCAAACTGCTTGGAGGGATCCGTCCTCCTCTAAAAGATGGTCTAGAATTTTTCCATTAACATGAGCTGTTCACTATGAACATGCAGAGCCCCAGTAGTGACCTTTGCACTCAGTCTACTTTTGCGTCTCTCCCCGTACCCCCCAGGTCTGGGGGGGCCGCCTCCTCCTCCTCTCCACCGGCCGAATTCTTCCCCCGAGGCCCACGAGCCGGCAGTGAGTCTGCGGATGCCACACCTTCCTGTGACCTCTGTCACCAGAGTATCGGAAACCTATTCGGGAGAAACCATGGGGTCGCCCATCTCACCAAACGTTCCTGGAGGGCAGCCGAGCGAGGCTGTGTCAAAAACGTCAAGCCAAGGAGGTAAAAGAAGAGCAGGAACCCAGACGGTGGCTGGTGGCAGTGGGAGGCATGTGACTCCCTTCAGCCATTGAGGGCCTCACCCCCAAGGCGACCCGTGAGTGTTGTGCCTCAGACCCCAGCAGGATTGCTAGGAGGACTTTGTGCTAGGCCCTTTAAATATGTGTTTACTGTGGAGTTATAGGTACAGTGGTACCTTGGGTTACATACGCTTCAGGTTACATACGCTTCAGGTTAGAGACTCCGCTAACCCAGAAATAGTGTTTCAGGTTAAGAACTTTGCTTCTGGATGAGAACAGAAATTATGCTCCAGCGGCAGCAGGAGGCCCCATTGGCTAAAGTGGTGCTTCAGGTTAAGAACAGTTTCAGGTTAAGAACGGACCTCCGGAATGAATTAAGTACTTAACTCGAGGTACCACTGTGCAGTCATACCTCAGGTTGAATGTGCTTTATGTTGAGTGCTTTCGGGTTGCGCTCCGTGGCAGCCCAGAAGTAACTGAGCGTGTTACTTCCGGGTTTCACCGCTCTTGCATGCACAGACGCTGAAAATGACATCATGCGTGGAAGCGGCAAAACGTGACACACGCAGATGCGCTGCCGCGTCTTACATTCTATTCAGGATGCGAACGGGGCTCCGGAACGGATCCCGTTCGCATCCCGAGGTACCACTGTAGTTGTAGTAGGGGGTCCCCCAAATCTTTCCAGCAGCTTAGAGGATCAACTGTTCAAACACTTTTGCCAGAGCGGGGTGAGGCCCACCCTCCTGGTCCATCAGCCTGGGTCTGATCCTTCAAGGGCTCTTCACATGCTTTGCGATAAATAGACGCCTGCCTTCCTTTGCATGAAAAGCAAACCTGCAGGCTTCTGACTTCTGCTTCTTTGCAGTGAGCGCAGTGAAGAATTGGAGTATAAGTTCCACGAGGACTGGAAGCGCTGCAGTCACCTCAGGTCAGCCGGCTTGTCGAACTGAAAGCTTTCCGCGCCCCGCCCCACCGTTTACAACAAGGGGTTTCTATAATTACAGTATGGAGGTGAATTCAGGGCCCACCCTGAGTTTGGAGGCGCTGGCAGGTCAAATTGCCTGCCCGGCAACACCGGAATCCTAACCCTGCTCAGGGCTCACTGAGACAGAATGACTTAAGCAAATGCTGGACATGGTTAAGCCATGCAACTGTCCTCCCCACCACAGGAGGCAGTGTTGGCCACCAGCTCAGATGGCGTTAAAGGGCTAGGCAAATTCATGAAGGAGAGGATGGCAACTAGCCACAATGGCTCTGCTCTGCCTCTGAATACCTCAGGAAGAGGATTCTTGAGCTCGGGTCGTGTTTGTGGGTTTCCCACAATAGGCATCTGGTCAACCACTGTGAGAAGAGGATGCTGGACTAGATGGGCCATTGGCTTGATCCAATGGACTCTTCTTATGCTCTTATGGGCCACTGCTACATGGATCTGCATGACACTCAAAACACTAGGCCTGCATTAGCTAGGGGACATTGATGGACCCTTGGCTCCGCAAAGACTGGAGGAAATGGACTTAGGTAGCAAAGAGGAGTCTCTGTTTATGAGCCTGGTTAACTAGCAGCAATAAATACCTTAAAGGGATCTGGGCACATGTGGCTATAAGGATTTTCGGGGAGTGGAAAAGCAAGTTGTTATCTGGGCAGGAGTTCTGTAAATGGGGGGAGGGGGAACCACCAAAATTCATTCCTTCATCCTCATTCATTTCATTTTATCCGCAGAGAAATTCTCTTCCGTGACAAAGTCAGTGTCAGCCGTAACCTATGGAGCCCACCAGGCTAGTGAAAGGTGAGGCTTTGGGGCTGGGGGGCTTGGAGGCATCGTTCAGGGAGCCTCCACACCTTCAAAAGGATCGATCATCTGTAGCTCTCTTTTAACGGGACATTTGCCCTTTTCTCTTGTTCTGACAGCATTGTTGCAGACAACCAGCGGGATGCAGCCCCGAAATCCCACTCCCCACCCCCCACGGTCCACAGGCAGGTGGAGAAACGGAGAGAGCTGGTGAGGTCTCAGACGCTGCCCCGGACCTCTGGGACACAGGCCAGGAAGGCCCTCTTCGAGAAGTTTGATCAGGACAGCGGGAAGTATGTGGCGCCTCCTGTGGTCCCAATTTGTAGTTGTGCGGGGTGCATATATATACGCACATGTATAAAATGGGGGGTACAGCTGACTTGACAGCAGTACATTCATAAAGGATCCAGGGGTTTTAGTAGACCAGAAACTGAATGTGAGTACACAGTGTGATGCAGCAAGAAAGGCTAATGCCATTCTAGGCTGCATCGACCAAAGTCTAGTGTCCAGATCAAGGGAAGTAATAATATTACTGCTTTAGTCATAACACACCTGGAATACTGTGTCCAGTTCTGGGCATGACAGTTTAAGAAGGACATTGACAAGCCAGAAGGTGTGCAGAGGGGGGTGACCGAGATGGTCAAATTTCCTGTGAGCAAAGGAGGGACAAAAACTCTCGCGGCAGCCACAGCCCAGCTCATGGAGGAGACTGCTATCGACAGCTTCTAGCCCCAGTGGCTGGGCCGTGCCTCCACACTGGGAATAGCCAAGTCAGTAGAGCACGAGACTCTTAAATCTCAGGGTGGTGGGTTCAAGCCCCATGTTGGGCAAAAGATACCTGCATTGCAGGGGGTTGGACTAGATGACCCTTGTGGTCCCTTCAAACTCTACAAATCTATGCTCTTCCCTGCAGGGGCAAAGGGGAAGGGCGGGCCAAGCTGAAGCGGTCGCAGAGCTTTGGGGTCGCCAGTGCGAGCAGCATCAAGCAGATCCTCCTGGACTGGTGCCGATCCAAAACCATCGGCTACAAGGTATTTGCTTATTCCATTGCCTGTATCTCCCACCACCTCCTTTGCGGAGCTCTGGGTGGCATATGGGGGTCTCCCTCTTCCTCATTCAATCCTCACAACCCTGTGGGGTAGGCTAGGCTGAGAGGCAGGGCCTGAACCCCAAGGTTATACCCAGCCAACTTGATGGCCAAATAAGGATCCCCATCTCAGTCTCCCTCCTTCGCTCTTGTAGAGCCCCGTGGCCTGTTGTGAAAGGGGAGGGGGCTTCGTAACCCTGATAGCACAGAGCGTTCCTTCCTTCTAACTTCTGCCCCCTCCCCTCCACCTCCGGCAGCACATCGACCTGCAGAACTTCTCCTCCAGTTGGAGTGACGGGATGGCATTCTGTGCCCTGGTCCACTCCTTTTTCCCGGAGGAATTTGACTACCAAGCACGAGACCCCACCAAGCGCAAGGAGAACTTTGAAGTGGCCTTCAGCACGGCGGAGTAAGTAGGCTGCAGCCTCCCCTGCTGCCTGGGCTGGAAGCTCACCCTTGGTGGGCACAGAGATTGGTTGCACAGGCTCTCCAGTTAAGACTGTGGCATTTATAGCCTCTGCCTGACATTTGGGGAGGGCTTGCAGGGCACGGGTAGGGAGAGAATACGTTCTGTGAGATGGAGGGCCTGGGGCAAGTCCACCTGAGCCTCCTTTGCAGGGAGGTCTGAGGAATGACCGCATTTGAAAAACGGTACAGTTCTGGTTGCCTCGCCTCAAAAAGGAGTTGGGAAAGATCCAGAATAAGGCATCCGAAGTGATCAAGGGGGTGCAGCGACTCAGGTGGTGCAAAGGGTCGGTGTGTCTGGCTGCTAACCAGGGATAGTTGTAGGCACTGTTCCTGCATTGCAGGGGGTTGGACTAGATGACCCTTCGGGTCCCTTCCAACTTACAATTCTGTGACCCCCTTACAAGGAACAGTTGCAGCATTTGGGACTTTTTGCTTGGAGTAAAGGCAAGTAAGAAGTTTAGGAAATGCTGCAGAACTTGTGAACATGCAGTGAAGCTGCACATAGGAAGGTTCAGTATAGAGAAAAAGCATTTCATGCAGCGTGTAGTTCAACTGTGGAACTCCCTGCCACAGGGGGAAGTGATGTCCACCATCTTGGATGGCTTTAAAAGGGGATTGGGCAAGGTCACGGAGGAGGAGAGGGCTATTAGTCGCAGTGGCTATGCACTGCCTTGGAATCCATTTCTGGAAACCACAGTAGGGGAGAAAACTCCTGTGCTTGTGTCCTGTTTGCGGGTTTCCTGCAGGCATCTGGTTGGTCGCTATGAGAACAAGATGCTGGAGTAGATGGGCCCCCTTTGGCCTGATCATCAGGCTCTTCCAATGTTCCCCTCTCTCTCCTTCCTCTTGACTCTCGGTTGCCTCTTGCAGGAAAATGGCCGGCTGTGACCGCCTGATCGAAGTGGACGACATGATGCTGATGGGCCGCAAGCCGGACCCCATGTGCGTCTTCACCTACGTCCAGTCCCTCTACAACCACCTCCGGCGCTTTGAATGAAGCCAGCGCAGGCCGTGAAGGGAGCCGCCACGGCCGCCTGCCGAGAGGGTTGTGGCGCTGCGCTCGCCGGAGGAGCAAACAGTTGCTCCCTCCCCTGTGCCCACCTCTTCCTGCGTTGCCGTGGAGGGAGGCCCCAGACGGGCACAGGCTGCCACCGCCCCAGGCCCAGTGCCGGTGGGTTGTGGAGGCAGGGCTGGCTGGTCGAGGCAGAGGTTTCTTGTTCTCTCCAGGCAGCTGAAGCTGGAGGAAGTGCTCAGGCTGCCCTTTCCTCCATTTGGCACAGGCCCCCAGGGGTGTCTGCCTGTGCCTGGAAGCTGCCTTCATCATGTGTGCCAACAGAGCTCAGTGCCACCCTCTCACCCACCCCTGAGCCCTGTTTTCTTGAGTTGAGGTTAGTAGCAGAGGCTGGATGCCAGGTGCTAGATGTGGCCAGGGGTAAGTTCTTGAAGGAACCCCCCAGCCTGTTTGTGTTTGGCATTGGGCAGCCCAGTTCCGTTTTTACTTCTACTGTGAAGGCAACTTTGCTTCCGCTGCCCAACTCCAAGGTGCAACAGCCCATGTGGCCAAGCTGAGAGCTGAACAATTGCCCCATTGGCCACAGGAGCCACAAGTCAGATTGCCAAGGCCAGCCTGGTTCCTCTTTGTCCCACTTTCATTTCCCACCTTCAAGGCAGGCCACGCTGTTTGTATGTGTGTGTGTGTGTTCACTCTGTCTTCCTGCTTTGGACGTAGTTGAAGCCAGCCTGAAGACCCCAGGGGGTTAGAGGGCAGAAGACTCTGCATAGTTCCCCAAATATGGAAACTGAGCAGGACTTCTTGTCTCAAACAGCCCCCCTCCCAGCTTGAAAATGAGTCCTAAAATTCTGCACCCTGTGGAGGAGGGCTCCTTAGTTCTGCTAGGCACCCGCTACCCCCACCCTGACCCACCCTAAAAAAGGTGCTTCCGGCTTCCTCAGGCCAGCAAGAGCTGTTGGGCTAAGGCTTCCTTGATGATATTTATACATACATATATATATAAAATGCCTGGCTCTGTACAGATGGCCATTTCTAATCCTCTCTCGATATATTAAAAGGCAGCTCTTGTTTGGTCTTCGTACTTTTATTCTGAAAAGCAACATTTATGAACTTGTAAACATCAAGTCAACCTTAAATAACACCGGCAACTAAGTTAGAAAAAGAGACAGACATAAAAAGGCACGAACATCAGAAACACGCAACGGCTTTCCTCGAAATGGGTGCAATGGCTCCTTCCTAGAGTGGAGAGGAATCGCCCCCAGGAACAAATCCAGCTTCTCTGCACGTGCGAATGGATGCAGGCAGACTGTCCTCTCTAAAGGAGGGGAGGGGGCTGCTGAGCTTGCAATGCAAAGCCTCTCTCCTGTAATGCATCTGCTCCCGAAACACACTGGCAACAGCTGACTTGGAGTGGACAGCACCTCTCCCCCCCCCCCCCGGGAATTGGTAGCAGGAAGAGTATGCACTCCTGACCATAAATAGGTATACGAAAGCCATGTGGCGCTTGAGCTGGAAGCATTTTGGAGTACCGATCAGTGTTCCCAGAGAATGGGGGGTGGGCAAGGTTAATAAGAGCAAGGTGACCCTTTTGCTGGGGGGGGGGATCCTGGAAGAGGGGAACCTCTGACCTTACAAGGCTTCCCCCTCTCCTGGGTAGGTGGGAGGGAGGGAGGGAGAGGAAATGGGAGCTTTGGGTGGGACGGGGATTCGTCCGCCAGCCCCTCCTGCACCAGAAGAGCCTCACATGGTTTTCCAGACCTTGTTGAGAAGTTTCACCACCTCCTCGTAAATGACAAAAACGATGGCCACATCCAGGCAGACCCGGCCCAGGCGGGGGACCGTCCCTTTGTAGAACCTGTGCAAGGGAAGAGATCCCAAAGTCAGAAAAAGGGTTTTCAACAGGTTGCCCCCCCCCCCCCCGTTAACCCAATATCAGGCAGCAGGTGGAGGGTGGAGACTCGGAGGGGCTGGACCAAGGAGACCTGGGTTCAAAACCCAGCCCAGCTATTTATTTTATGTAAGTTTTGATTGAGTTTATTTTACAACACATACACACTTACCAAACTAAACATAAAAATAATCACGCCCAATCAAAAAACAAACAGCAACAGAACAAAAAACAAAAAGATACAAGTAAAACATAATAACTATGGAAACTTATACAAAACAACCCGTCCACAAAATATATACATACTATATTTCAACTCTTCTTCCAGTTGGCTTCCTTCATCCTCTACACGGTTCTCTTTTCAATTTTTGGTAAAAGTCTCCTTTTTAGTTTTTTTATTATCCCTTATATTTCCTGTTTTTAATAGCTCAGCTACTTAGGCTCATTGGGTGAGCGGCAGGGTGCGTCACTGTGTCTCAGCCTGGCCTACTTCTCAGGGTTGCTTTGTGGATAAAATGGGCAGTGGTAAAAGGAAAGAGGACCACACGCACTTGCTTTGAGCACACTGGATGAAAGCCACAAATAAGATTTTTAAACAAATCTGTCGGGGATTCTTGAGCTGTGATTCCTGCACTGCAGGACCCTCGGGGCTCCCTTCCAACTCTACAATTCTGTACTAATTAAATGAGTGTGCTGCCTGCAGAGTCAGCAGCTACAGGTAGGGACATCTTGCAAGGGAAGGCAGAGAACTCTTGGAGGCACGGGGAATGCCTTCTGTGCTACATCACATATGCCAACAACTGAGAATTGGCAGTGTGTCTTATGACAAATATGAGAGAGGGAAGAGGAGAAAATGCCAGACAGTGGTTCCATCCGGTATCCTGCCTCCCAGGCTGTATTTTTTATTTATAAAAATTCTTCTATACCACTGTATCAAAAAAATCAAATAAAAATCAAAGAGGTATATAGAAACAAAACCATAAAAACAGTTTTAAACAGCCATCAACTAGCCATTGTGGAAGGGTGTGTATTCTCAATTGCTTGCACAGGTCTGGCAGAATAGAAAAGCTTTCAGCAGGCATTTAAATGGTGGCACGGAAGGTGCATGCTGCATCTCCAGTTGCAGAGAGTTCCACAGGACTGGGCTGATGCAACACCAAGGACTCGGTTTCTCTGACCGGTGATGCTGCTGCAGGTGATCTCAGTGATCGAGCTGGGATAGAAGGGTTCAGGCAGTCAATGCTGCAACCACAAGAACCCTGCAGAAGATAAACTGGAGTGCTAAAGTCCAGTACAGTGTGGGAGATGGCACACTTGGCTTGGCTGTGGGTGGGTGAGAGTGGGGAGAAAAGGCCTGGATTCAAATCGCTGCTCAGCCTCAAGGCTCACTGAGCAGCCTTGGTAAAATCAGTATATCTAGGCCTGGCCTACCTCGTAAGATTGTTGTTAAGGCTAAAACACCACTGAGTTGCCAAAGAGGAGAGAAAGTGAGATAAAAGGCCTAAAGCAGACAAAAGAGCCCCAGTTCAAGTCAGCTAAGATGAAGGCCAGTTTAGCCTCACTCACGCCAAAGGGCCCTCGTTTTTCAGGATCTGGTAGGCACAGTCCAGGGTGTTTCGGTACTTGTATGCTTCCAGTCCCTTGAGAAAGAGAAGAGGCAGGTTTGGAGTTAAGAGCAGCTGAAATCCAGCCCCTTCCCAGAGGTGGCTGGGGGTGCCCTCACCTGCATCCTGGTCTTGATGACATCCAGGGGGGTGTTGCCAAAGACGCTGGCTGCTCCCGCAGTGGCCCCAAACGCAGCTGTGACAAACGGGTTCATCTCCCTGTGGGGGTCGTCCCCTGCCAGGCCCAGCAGAAGGGCAGAGAAAGAGGCATTCAGGCTGATGCAGGAAAGGACTGCCACCACCAGCAGAACAGGGATAAAGAAAGCTCATCCCCGGCTTAGCCGAGTGTCTTACCTAGATACCAGTTGCGGAAGGAGGTCATGACGAAGAAGCGGATGGCCTGGTTAGAGCCTTGCTTGAGGATGGTGGCTGTGAGGCCCTGGTAGGTTCCACGCAGGCCTGCAGGGCAGAGAAAATGGGGAGCTCTGGTTAGGGGGCGGCTGCTGCCTGTTTCCCTTCAAGTCCACCTGGCCTCAGGCCAAGAGAGAGAGTTTAGGGGTTTCTGTGTGGCAGACATCCCTATGGCTCTACACTGCTTGGGCAAAGCTTCCCCCGTTTTCGGGAAAAGGCCATAGCTTGGTGCTTTTCATTGCAGGGGGTTGGACTGGATGACCCTTGGGGTTCCCTTCTAACTCTACAGAAGAGCATCTGCTTTGCATGCAGAAAAGAACCGGCATGCTGTAGTGGTTAGTTGCCCTCTTCTGAACACCTTCCAGCTTGCCAGTAGTCTTCTTAAACTGGGTTGCCCAGAACCAGACGCAGGAGTCCGGGTGGGGTCTTTGTGGCAGAATTCGCCACCAAGCAGCCGTAATGAAGGCTTTATTTGTTATTCTGCTGCAGAGACAAAAGCAGCTGTCTGCATTTCTGCTCCAGCTTACCTTGTTCCCGCACAATTTCCCGAACTCCATGGAAAAAGCCTCTGTACCTGGGTGTCAGGGACCCCTGATCGTGAATGAACTTCACCTGCAAACAGCAACGAAGAATAACGAATTCAGCACCAAACTTATTCCTTGCCTGTGTCTGTCCTCATCAATAAATCCATAGCTGAAAATAGGATAGGAGAAAATGAGGGCCGAGGTGCCCTCCTGCCACATTGAAAATGCGCTCTAAATGGTGCATCAAGCTCAGCCTGGGTGGTGCAGTGCTTAGCGCAGGGTACCTGGCTGCAATCAGGGAGACCTGGGTTCAGAAAAAAATATATCCACTGAGCCACAAAACTTCCTGCATGACCTCAGGCCAACAGCCAGACCTACCTCACAGGTAGGTAATGTTAGGAGAAGAGGGTGTGATGTCATGCACATGGGACAGGACCCCCCCCCCCAAAGTTGGGTGCAACTCGGCAACTATGGGTGGGGGCACATTCATTCCCGCCGGCCTCTGCCTTAAGGGTGCAGTTCCATCACATCTGCCATGAGACGCAACCAATGCTTGGAGCTCCACCTACCTTGATGGTCTCCATGGGGCAGACGACCACCACGGCCTCTGCCACGCCAGCCCCAAGGCCACACAGCAAACTCTTCTTGCTGTCCAGCTTCCCTTGAGGGTCCCTGGCAGAATTGCTGAGGACCTCAAAGACCCCAAACCTGCAGAAAACCAGGGGGCCCAAACTGTGTCATGGGATCATAGAATTGTAGAGTTGGAAGAGATCCCAGAGAGTCAACTAGCCCAACCCAATGCAGGGATCACAACTACAGAATCCCTGACAGATGGACATCCAACCTCTGCTTTAAAAATTTCCATGAAGGAGAGTCTGCTACCTTCTGCGGACATCCATCTGTCTTAAGAAGACAGGAGTTCGTCTTAGATCTGTCCATCCTAAGATGGATTTGGATGCCATCCTCTTCTAGTGCAGAGGTTTTCAACCCTTTTTGTGTCCACGACTCCCTTGACCAACTACATTATTTCTGTGGCACCCCTGTGGGGCTTAGGAGCCCAGTTATGTCACCTCTTGCCTGCAGAGCTGGCAGCCTCTCAACCTTTTTCGGGCACCCCCTCTTGTGGAGTGTTTTTTTTATATATATAAAATTTTTATTGGGTTTTCATAGTTTATATAGACATAACACAAACACACAAACACAAAGACAAACATGCATAATTTCAAAACCTTATTTTCTTAACCACTTTCCATGACTTCCCCACACCTCCCCTTCTTGCATCCTGATTCCAATAGTTAACTCAGCAAGTTCTTATCTCCCTCTTGTGGAGTGTTCCCTCAGCCTCCTCTCCTCTCCCCTCTCCTTGGGAGTTCTCTGGGCAGCAGCTGCTGCCACCCCTGTTCTCTGAACTTCCCCTCCTGACCCAAAGAGAGGTGCCTCTCAGAGGCTACCTTTGCCTGCAGAGCTTATAGACAGGACTGCTGCAATAAACAGCTGTGAAAGCCTACGGGAGGCAGAGATGCGAGAGGGCAACAGAGGAGGGAGGGGAAAGAAAGAAAGAAAGAGGGGCAGAGGCCAGTATTGCCCATGGCACCCCTGACCATCATTCAAGGCACCCCAGGGTGCCACAGCATACTGGTTGAAAACCACTGCTCTAGTGAGTCCATTTGGGTGCTGTATTTAGGACCCCCCAAAGCGGCCCCTGTGTGCAAGTCTGAGAAAAGCCAACAGGGTGATGTTGCCAAGAAAGAGCAGCAGGTGCTTACCTGACGGCAGATTTCGGGATGGAGCCATACAGCAGGGAGCTGAGGCCCCTGTACAGCCCCCGGAAGCCATGGTCCTGGACAGTCAGTCTCACACAGTGTCCTGCAAGGGAGGCACCAAAGACGCTGTGAGCACAGGAGATGCGGAATGCGGACTGGCTCACTTGCGAGAGTGGCTTGAGTAAAGTTCTGGGAAGGGAATCCAAAGTCATTGCAAGGCAGGGGGTCTGTGACCACTCAGCTGCAAGAGGGATATGTGCTCCTTTCAGAGGAACTCTTGACAGGCCTCTGCTTCACTTGCTGGTCTGCACATGGGCTCAAGGGAAGCCACAATTTCACAGAGGGGGTGTGGCCCAACTAGATCACAAGGAGGGGGTCAGGTGGAGAGATACAGTGGTACCTCTGGATGCAAACGGGATCTGTTCCGGAGCCCCGTTCGCATCCTGAAGCAAACGCAGCCCGTGTCTGCACATGCGCGGGTCACTGCTTCCACGCATGCATGTGATGTCATTTTGAGCGCATGCAGCGAAACCCGGAAGTAACACACTCCGTTACTTCCTGGTCGCCGCGGAGCGCAACCCAAAAATATTCATCCCAAAGCTACTTCAACCTGAGGTATGACTGTATTTGTTGGGGGCACAAACATGCCTAGTTCTTGGGAAAGAAAAGGGCTGAATCTAACAGCAAGTGCCTGAGAAGATATTAGGCCCACCCACCAACCTGCCTTGGGTAGGGAGACTGAGTCTAAACAAAACCAGAACAAGGAGGGGAGTCCCAGGAGGGGAGTCAGAGCAGCCAGTCATAGAATTGTAGACTTTGAAGGGATCCCCAAGGGTCATCTAGTCTAACCCCCGCCATGCAAAGGCCTTGGGACTCTGGGCAGCCCGCTCTAAGGGGTGGAAAGGGTGGCTGACCAATGCTCCTGTAGCGCGGTGGGTTGGCCCTCTCATCCAGCTGCAGCTGCGTCTTGACATACTCGGTGGGGAAGGTGATGCAGATCTCGATGCCCCCCGCAATGCCGCCTGAGCAAGAGAGAGAAAAGGGGGTGAGGCGTCAGTGAGCTGGGCCCTGATCTGCGTGGAGAAAAGAGGGGTGCTCCGTTCCCCAACAGTCAGCCTGCTGTGTCCTGCTCTGCAGGGCAGGTGGCGCTTCAAGAGAGTTAGCAGAGGAAGCCGCGTTGCACCAAAGGAGGGCGATGACGGTTCGCCTAGCTCAGTACTGCCGGCACTGGCTGGCAGCGCCTCTCTAGGGTGCCCGTCGGGAGGTCCTCTCCCATTCCCACCCTTGAGATGCTGCGTCGGGGGCTTTCTGCAGATAGAAGCAGGTGCTGTGCCCACTGAGCAACACGGTCCTTTGAAGGGCTCTCTCCACCCATCCTTCAGCCTCCGGGCCAGAGAGGGGCTCCCGGGGGCCAAAGGCGAGGAGGAGCCACGGGGAAGCGAAGGGACGCCAACCCGCCCGCGCCGGTGGGACCGGGAGGTCGCGCCGTCAACCAAAGGGACGTTCTCCTCCTCCTCTCCCCTCATTCCGCACCGCAGTGTGTTCTGCGCCCGCCTGCCCGGGGGACGGAAAGTGGGTGCGGGGGAGGGGCCGCCGCGGCCGTTTCTGTCTCACCTGCCAGGATGGCCTTGCCCGGGTGGGTCAATTTGGGCCGGCCGGGGGCGGCGGCGGCCACCGGAGGGGCTCGAGCCCCGCCAGGCTCCGAGGTCTCGGCCATTCCGACACGCCCAGGCGACTGTGAGGCTGAGGCGGCTCCTCGGCTCGATTACAATATTCATAAGCCCCTCATGAATATTAATAGATGGCGCGGGCCGCTCGAGCCAGCCTCAGGGGGCACGCGGATTGGCAGCTGCGAGGCCCAGAGAGCATGCGATTGGCTGAGCGCAGAGGCGAAGTCGGGTGGCCGAGTGGGATGCTTCCCTCCCCCCACCACATTCGGCTGGCATTGGCGCATGCGCAAGGCCATGCTTTAAGAAAGGACTTTTGCTGCCCGCGCCCCGCAGTCATATAGGAGGCAGAGTGGTCCTGAGTAGGAAGGTTCTCTTTAGCTACCCTGGTTCCCCAATAGCGGGAAGGAGGCAGGACACGGATGACAACAGAGTCCGACAACTAGAGTGAACGCTGCCTCCTCTGATGGTGAAGGCAGCAGAGCACAGCCTCCATCATGGCCAGTTAGCCCTTTAGTAGTCTTATTGTCCTCCAGGAATTAGACTAATCCTCTTTTTACAGGTTAACTGCGCTTCCTGGCCTTCCTTTTGTCTGTCCAACCCTGTTACGCGAAAGTACAATAATAACAAATATATACACACACACACACATACGCGCGCGCATTGTTAGAGTTGGATTAGGACCTGGGAGAGATCAGGGTTCAAATCCTCACTCGGCCATGGAGCTCACCCGGGGTGCCTTTGAGGGCCAGCCACTGCCTATCAGCCTAGACTACCTTAGAGGGTTGTGGGGACTAAAAGAAGAGGGTGAGGAGAACCATGTAACCATCTTGAGCTCCTTGGAGAAAAGGGTGGGCTATAAATGCAATCAATCAACGCTTCAGTGTCTTTGGAGCGTCCCACAGATTTCTCATGTTACGAGAGGGGAAGGAAAGCCGTCCTCTGTCCACACCACGCGTTATTTTATAAATGCCTCTATCATGCCCCCATTCCCCACACTACAATAATAATAAAGAACTCCAGTCGCTTTCCACTTCTCCTGAAGAACGAGGGGGCCCCTGAGCATGTGCCGAGCGCCCTTCCCCCCGTCCTGGCCACTGGTAGGAACGCCGCCCTCGCGGTTTTCCAGGCTTCGCGCCTTTTCATTCATTCCAAGGTTCGTTCATTCATTCCTTGCCTCCTCCGCGGGTTCGGAGGCGGCAGCAGCCAATCGCGGCCGCATTCTGGAACTCCGCCCCCGTTGCCGCGATCCCGCGTTACCCGTCCCCATGGCGACGGGTTTGTTGCTCGGCGCTTCAGCTTTTGATGCTTCGAGTGCGCGCGCCGAGGACGAGAGCTGCTGCTGCTGCTGCGGAAAGGTGATCTGGCTTCTTAAACCTTAATCCTCTTCGCTGTCTTCTTTCGGCCTAGATTTAGAGCCCTCAGGGCTTTTGCAAGCAGGCGATCCAGTGCCAAAGAGGGGCTGCGCGCTGGGATCCTAAATCCCCGCCACACGCCCCCCCCCCAATCTGAGCTGAATGCGGCGCCGTCCAAGCCTCTCCCATCTCCCAAGCAACGGAGGGTGGTCCTGGTAGGCGGCGCCAGAGGGGGGGTGAGCAAGCCCCCCCCAATAAACCAAGGAACTCGCCCCCCTATTTCAGAACCAGTGGCGTAGCGTGGATTGTCAGCACCCGGGGCAAGGCAAGTAATTTGCGCCCCCTAACCCGTGGATTTTAGCAGGGGGCAGAGAGCTGCGAGTGCAAGCGCGGCCCCCCCCCCAGATGTTGCGCCCGGTGCGGCCGGCCCCCCCTGCACCCCCCATGCTAAGCCACTGTTCAGAACTGCTGGCATTAATAGGCTGTCGTTTTTTCTTCCTTGCTCTCCTAGAAATATACTTGCCCCTTCTGTGCCCCTTTGTAACACAGAAGTGGTCTGCCAACAAGGCCTGGTCCTTGAAGCCAGACTGTATTAAGAATGTAAGTGCAGGAAAAACTCAGCCTTGAGCCAATTTGATAGAGAAGAGGCTCCCTGGCTGAATCAGGAATTCCGCTCCGATCATGCAGACCTGCTTTTTCTCCGAGAATGTGACTTACTTTTTATGCCTGTGTAAAACTAAGGTGAAGGAAGGCCTCTCTATAAACTCGGGGCTGGCAAGGGGTGGGCCACAGGTGTGTGAGGAGAGCAGGTAGAAATTATTGGTGGTTCGGAAAGGGGGCCTGGACACCGAATATCTTGCATATGCTTTATGTAACACACACACACACACACTTCTGAATAATGGCTTGTGTACTTGTACCATGGACTGAATGTTTCCGACTCTGTACAGTGGTACCTCGGGTTACATACGCTTCAGGTTACAGACTCCGCTAACCCAGAAATAGTGCTTCAGGTTAAGAACTTTGCTTCAGGATAAGAACAGAAATCGTGCTCTTGCGGTGCGGCGGCAGCAGGAGGCCCCATTAGCTAAAGTGGTGTTTCAGGTTAAGAACAGTTTTAGGTTAAGAACAGACCTCCGGAATGAATTAAGTACTTAACCTGAGGTACCACTGTACAGTGGTGCCTCGCAAGACGAAATTAATTCGTTCCGCAAGTTTTTTCTTCTTGCGAGTTTTTCGTCTTGCGATGCACGGTTTCCCATAGGAATGCATTGAAAATCAATTAATGCGTTCCTAGGGAAACCGACTTCAGACCAGGTCCGGGGACAGTCTGTCCCCCGACCTCTTCTGAAGGCTGGGGGGGGGGAACAAGGGCTTTTCTTCCCACCCCCAGCATTTTAAAAAACCCCGGGACAGCGGAGGGCTTCTCCGCTGTCCGGGGCGATCTTAAAATGCTGGCGGGCGGCATTTTAAAATCGCCCCGGGACAGCGGAGGACTTCTCCGCTGTCCGGGGCGATTTAAAAGCCCCTGGGTAGGCAGGCAGGGGGGACAAAGACTTTTGCCCCCTGCCAGCCTTCAGAAGAGGTCCTGGACCTCTTCTGAAGGCTGGCGGGGGCGAAAGTCTTTGCTCCCCCCCCCCGCCTGCCTTCAAAAGCTGTCCGGCCAAGGCTTCGCGGACCTCTCCGCAAGCAGCGGCAGCGCTGCCGCTGCTGGCGGACAGTTGCCGGCATGCCGAAGCCTGCGCGCGCTGACATCAGCGCGCCCAGGCTTCGCGGACCTCTCCGCCAGCAGCGGCAGCGCTGCCGCTGCTGGCGGAGAGTTGCCGGCATGCCGAAGCCTGCGCGCGCTGACATCAGCGCGCCCAGGCTTCGCGGATCTCTCCTGCCTTCAAAAGCTGTCCGGGATAGCGGGAAGCGCTTCCCTGCTATGCCGGACTGCTTTTAAAATGCTGGCGCTGGGGAGCAAAGCCTTTCGGCCCCCGCCAGCCTTCCTGGACCTCTTCTGAAGGCCGGAGGGGGGGAAAAGGCTTTGCTCCCCACCGCTAGCATTTAAAAGAGGTCCCCGGAGATTTCCCTATGGGCTTTCGTCTTGCGAAGCAAGCCCATAGGGAAATTCATTTTGCGAAGCGCCTCCAAAACGGAAAACCCTTTCGTCTAGTGGGTTTTCCGTCTTGCGAGGCGTTCGTCTTGCGGGGTACCACTGTACAAACATTTGCTTCTGCACTTTGAAAGTATGACACTGCTGCAAAATGCAATCACATTTGTAGGTTTTCATTTTCATAAGCGAACCCCCTGCCGATAACAGCAAAATTGTGGTGTGATGCACGCTGTGTTGCACCCACGTTTAACGTTTGAAGTGTATGGTTATAGTACAGTGGTACCTCGGGTTAAGAACTTAATTCGTTCTGGAGGTCTGTTCCTAACCGGCAACTGTTCTTAACCTGAGGTACCACTTTAGCCAATGGGGCCTCCCACTGGCACCGCACCACCAGCGGGCAATTTCTGTTCTCATCCTGAAGCAAAGTTCTTAACCCGAGGTACTATTTCTGGGTTAGCGGAGTCTGTAACCTGACGCGTCTGTTACCTGAAGTAGCACTGTATTAAGATTAGTCATTAGGATCTTAACATTCTCAACAGGTAACAAATATTAACATACTTATCATTAAGCGAGATTGCACATTTCTTTTATATCCTCTTTTATATCTGGGGGGTTCCCCAGCAGCTGCTGTTGTTCTGACCAAGTAAAGCTGTCTTAAACACCACAAGTGGTGTAGTTAATTGAAGAAAATCCAGTTCACTTCGTCCATCTGAATCTCCTTCTCCAGGTGCTGAACTGCCTCTCTCCCTGAAGTACCTTCCTGAGAAGGGAGCATGGCCAAGCTCCTGCAAGCGCCCCCCAAGTTCCTGCCCCCTGAGTGGTACATCGCCAACAAGGCCCAGTACAGCAGCGCGGAGGCCGAGAGGTGCCGCTCCGAGCGCTTGTTGGACGAGAGCCAGCGCCTGGTGGATGAAATTGAGAGGACCACCCAGAAGACCCAAAGCGATGTCAATAAGAGGATAGGTAGGTTGGGAGGGGGTTGTCTGTGGAGGAGGCTTGGTTTCTGCTGGGGAGAAGGGTCAGTTCACTGGCCTCCCTTGGGCCTCCCTACAAAAGGTGGAATCTTCTTGGGCGTCCCTATCTTCACCCCCATCGTTCAGCCCGGACACTGAGATCCAGCGCCAAGGGCCTTCTGGCGGTTCCCTCATTGCGAGAAGTGAGGTTACAGGGAACCAGACAGAGGGCCTTCTCGGTAGTGGCACCCGCCCTGTGGAACGCCCTCCCTTCAGATGTGAAAGAAATAAGTAGCTATCTTATCTTTAAAAGACACGTGAAGGCAGCTCTGTTTAGGGAAGTTTTTAATATTTAATGCTGTATTGTTTTTAACATTCGCTTGGAAGCCGCCCAGAGTGGCTGGGGAAAGTCAGCCAGATGGGCAGGGTATAAATAATAAATTATTATTATTATATCTCACCCTGAACTGACTGCTGAGTCAGGCAAAAGGCCCATAATTCCTAGCATTCTGTCTTCAGCAGTGGACAGCTGCTCATTCCACCCGTTGGCAGCCCAGGAGTATTGAATCACTGACCTGTGGACCCAGAGGGTGATCTAGTCCAATCCAATTCCACACCTTTACCTGTAGTCGTCAGGTTTAGCTGCTTATGTGTGTTTTTTTAAAAAGCAATCACAAAGCATGGGTTTTCCCTATGTTGAGCCCAGAGGCCCCGCCACCGCCAGAGGCCTTGGTGCTGTGGGCTTCTCCCTTGGGCGTCACCTGGCTCCCTCTCTTCCCGCAGAGCAGAGGCTCGAGGAGATCAAGTTCTGGAAGCAGCAACTGGATGACAAACTCGACCAGCTTGTGAAGGAGACGGAGGTGCTGCTGTCGTTCAAGACGCGGCTGGAAAAGGCACTGGAAAATTTCAAGCAGCCGCTTTGCATCTCTCAGCAGTGTCTCCTGAACCGGTGAGGACATGGGAATATATTGGGGGCCTTATTCTGGCCTCTCCCAAGTCGAATCATAGAACTGCAGAGTTGGAAGGGAGTCAATGGGTCATCTAGTCCAACCCTGTGCACTGCAGGCCACTGGGACATCTGGGGGGGGGCACTATGAGAATGGGATGCTGGACTAGATGGGCCATTGGCCTAATCCAGCAGGACTCTTCTTATGCTGCTATTGCTCTCCTTTCCTCTTTTTTTCTGCTCCAGGGAGAGGCGCGTTGGGATTGACCTGGTCCATGATGAGGTGGAACAGGAGCTGATCAAGGAAGTCGAGGTCCTTCAGGGAGTCGTCGCTCTGCTAGAGAGGACGCTGGAGCAAGCCATTGAGCAAGTCAGGTATGGGGGAGGACACATTGGGGGGCAGGCAGAGAGTGGGGATTCTGGAGAGTGTGTGGGCAGGGCTGGAAAAGTGTGTGTGTGTGTATACAGCTATTCCCAGGATGTGTGGATGGGTTGCAGGTGGAACAATCTCCTTCAGTATTGTCTACTCTGCAGGTGAAAGACGGATAATAAATTTAATAACAGCAAGTAGTGATGATACTTCCATGCCACACCTGATCGCCGCTGCAGCCTGGCATTGCCTTCCACCCCCTTTCTGCCCCGTTCTCTTCCCCATCCAACGGCCGATTTTCCTCTTCCAGGCTCAACCGCTCCGCCAAGTACAACCTGGAGCAGGACCTGAAGGACAAATACACCGCCTTTAACATCGACAACTATTGCTCCAACCTCAACAACAACACGCCGGATATCAGATGCGCCCAGAATGTCCTGAAGGTCGAGGAGAAGTGAGTCTCACAGCGGGTTGAGGAGGAGGGTGGCAGGTGCACAACGGGGGCAGCTGAACTCTTGTGGAGCTCGCTTCACTTCAACAATGTGTGGGGCAAGGAGAGAGTTGTCCCATGTGGGAACAGATGGGGTCGGCAGTTCTTTGGGGCAGCAATGGAGTTGGCTTCCCAAAAAAGGTTCTGCTGCTTTCTGCCCTCTGTTGCCCAGGTGGTATTGACCAGGTGACATAAGCTCAGGCTCTTTCTACCCGCCTTCCAATTGTTGTTGCTGGCATCTGTCTGTCTCGAGACAATGGAGTGTGCCTTTGCGGGTGAAGTCAAACTGCTGTGTTAGCAGCAGCAAAGTGAACTCGCAGGGGTGCAAGGCTGGGCAGTGTGTATGGAGCTCCTGGGCTGCCCAGATGACAAGACCCCCCTCGACCTTGCTGATGTGGTTCAAAGGGAAGCAGAGCAATGTTTGGTACCAGCATGGCTGCAAGGAGTTGCTGGAAGGAGGCATACAAGGCACATCTTAAGGACTCCGGATTTGTGTAGGGTTTTCTCCTTAGCCTTTCCTTCTCCCCAAGATTTCCCACAATATGGTGGAATCATAATGTAACTGCAGCCTCTTTGCCCACTGCTGCCCTAGGGCTAGACAGGTGTGTACACCCTGACCAGCTGTGGAAATGTGTGTGTCTCCCTCCAGGAGGAAACACCTGAAATTGCAGCTCTGAAATTGCAGGGTCAGTCCCCCGCAAAATAAACAAAGTGTCTGTTGATTGCTGAGTAGATTTACATCCTCCACCATCATATTAATTCTTTTGATAAGGACAAACTTGTACCGTACCCACAAACACAGGAAACTGCCTTATACTGCATCAGAACTGTTGGTCCATTCGGTTAGTGTTGTCTACCCTGACTGGCAGCAGTGCTGGCTTTCCAGGGTTTCAGACTGAGGTCATTCTAAGCCCTGTGTTGAGATGCTGCCAATGGGGATTATCCCTTGGACCTTCCATTGCAAGGCGGATGCTGTCCCATACTTCTTCCCCAAGGACAGAGGCTGACGTGGGCACCCCACACATAAACACACACAATCTCTCTCTGCCTGTTTTGAAGGAGGCACCAACTTTTATACTTTGGAAAACCCTGAGCAGAAGACAGCTGGGACAATATTCCATCTTCAGAGGCAGAGCCACGTCAGAGTTCCACATGGATTCATTGCCCCAATTCCTTAGAGAGAAAATCTTGTTGACGTTTCAGAAATAATACTGTTTATTTAGTGTTGTAAGAAAAAACCCTGCTCCTTTTCCCTTATGGGGTACCCAAGAGCCCATATAGAGTCCTTATGTAGGTTCTCTATTGGTAGGAGAAAAATAACAGAGGCCAACCAGAGAATATTGAGAAGCAAAGCAGCTAGTAAGCTTGATCTTTATTAAACTGTTGCAACAGGGTGCTCACCCCACCCCCACGAAGGCGGGAGGAGGAACCCAGAACTTTGGTGTGCAAGCTCTTATATAGAAATTGCCTCCCCTGTAGCTCAGTACCACCCCCCTAAAACATCATATATACATCTACAGCAGAAAACCTGTCTGCCAGGATACCTATTAATGGTCACTGATTGCTTTTACCTGGGCATCCTGGTCATTCTTTTGTGATGGTTAATACTTAGTTCCTGAATCCAGGTCACAGGCTCACCCTATTCATACACAAATGTGCCCTTAAGGCAGGATTTGTGAGCACAGAGACAATGGGGAGGCTTTTCCCCATTTCCTTCCTCCTTGCAAAGAAACATTTGAGGTCAATTTGGGAGAGTCAAAATGGTTTCAGGATTGTTTTCCTGTACTGTTTCAGACATGTGGTTTATATATTCATGTATGTTTTTGCCTGGTACATTTATGAACATTTATTTTATATCTTAGATCTTATAAATCTCATAACATTTAGCATCACTGGGACCACCCCCACCCCCGAACCTCTCTCCCCTTCCTGAGCCTGAAGATTTAGGGCAGGCCAGCTAGTAGTGACCCCCCCCCACTTCCCTCCCCCCTCTCATTCCCCCGGCAGCTCGGTGAGCCCTGAAGAATGGGAGGATTTCTCGAACACGAATGTGGAAAAGGCTGACCAACAGCGCAATAACTCCCTGGCGCTGAGGGCCCTGATCGATAGCATCCTCTCCCAGGCGGCCAGCGACTTGCGCAAGCAGATCAACACCGTCAACGTCGCCTTCCGGAACCAGCTGAAGGAGACCAAGAGCGCTAAGGCCAAGCTGGAAGACCACCTGGACAAGGTAAGCACTGGGCTGGAAGCAGCAAAAGCCCCATCCGGTTCCCTAAGTGAGTGGTAGCACCCCTGGGGGGGGGGCGGCGGTGGAATTCCCTAGGGGGGCAATGAAGCTGTCAGTGAGTATCAGACTCTGAAAAGGTGGCATCACATTATTGGATCTAGTGCATCTGTTTTCATTAAATGATATCATTTTAATATGTGCAGTTGCTAGAGTTTTTCTTTTTCTACTGTGTTATTGTCTTCCTTAGTGGGTTGTGTAAACCACTGTTCTGAATACAGTGATACCTCTGGTTGCGAATGGGATATGTTCCAGAGGCCCGTTCGCAACATGAAAAGAGCACAACCCGCAGCTGCGCGTCTGCGCACATGCAGGTTGCAATTCGCCACTTCTGCGCATGCGTGTGACGTCATTTTGCACTTCTGCGCATGCAAGAGCGGCAAAACCCAGAAGTAACCCTTTCTGGTACTTCTGGGTCGCCGCAGGACGTAACCTGAAAGAACGTAACATGAAGCGGATGTAACATGAGGTATGACTGTAATGCTTTTCATAGGGTAGGGAGGAGTTGATGGAACGAAGGGGGCAAACCGCCGGTTTCTCTTTTCCACCCCATCACCATGTTTAGGGCTTTTGTGTGGCATCGGGGTTACAGTGTCACACTAGGGGAGGTCAAGCAATGATTTCCCGCTCAGCCATGCAGCTCACTGGGTGACCCTGGGCCACTCACTGCTTCTCAGCCTTACCTGCCCCGCAGGAGTGTTGTGGGCATTTAACGAGGAGGTGGAGAACAATGTATACCACCCTTAGAGGAAAAGGTAGTGTGCAATTGCAATAAACAAATAAAATTACATAAACTACCTCTGTCAATCCTGGGGAAGGCAGCATGTCTGATGCCTATCAGGTCTCTGAACTCCCCCAAGCCAGCTTTCCACTCTTTTAAACTGCAATGCTTAGGTTTTAGCAATGGGCTTGGTTGAGAGGCATGGCACCTCCTTTCAAGGATCAATCCACAAAGATAATCCCCATGTAGGATTGCAAAGGGACGCAGGTGGCGCTGTGGGTTAAACCACAGAGCCTAGGACTTGCCAATCAGAAGGTTGGCGGTTCGAATCCCCGCGACGGGGTGAGCTCCTGTTGCTTGGTCCCTGCTCCTGCCAACCTAGCAGTTCAAAAGCACGTCAAAGTGCAAGTAGATAAATAGGTACCGGTCGCTGCTCTGGTTTGCCAGAAGCGGCTTAGTCATGCTGGCCACATGACCCAGAAGCTGTACGCCGCCACAACCCCAGAGTCAGCCATGACTGGACCTAATGGTCAGGGGTCCCTTTACCTTTTAGGGATGGCAAAGAATTCCTGTAGCACCTCTGAGGCTGGCTGCAGTGTGGACCAGTGTTGGAGTTTCAGGTCCAGAGGCCATAGATTTGCTCTCCAGACACATCACCCCAGTTGCTTCCTGATGGGCTGCCTTTTGTGTGAATGGGGGGGGGGAGAGAGAAGAGGAGAGGAGAGGAGACTGAGAGGCAGTACAATAGCCACCTTCAGATATATGAAGGGTCATCACATTGAGAGGATGGAGCAAGTTTGCTTTCTGCTGCTCCAGGGGGGAGGACTCAGGCCAATGGATTCGCACTACAAGGAAAGAGGCGCCGACTAAACATTAGGAAGAAGTTTCCAACATTGAGAGATGGTGGAGCATCTTGGAAGGTGGTGGGCTCTCCTTCCTTGGAGGTTTTCCAGCAGAGGTTGGATGGCTGTCTGTCAGGAATCAGGACTAGATATCCCGTGGGGATCCCTTCCAACTCTACAGTTCTAGGATTCTATGCTCTGACTTAGCTGGGGAAGTGGCGAGTTGGTCCTCCGAGATCTTCCTGCCCTGCTCCTGACTCCGCCCTGCTTCTGCTTGAAGGTGATGGAGCAGGTCAGTGCTCAGGAGAAGAACATTGACTCCCTGAAGAAAGCCATCTTGGACAAGGAGGGGCCGGCCAAGGTGGCCCAGACCCGCCTGGAGACAAGGACCCACCGGCCCAACGTGGAGCTCTGCCGGGACAAGGTGCAATACCGGCTGATGCGGGAGGTGCACGAGATCAACCACAACATCCAGAGGCAAGTAAAACAGCTGCAGGGCCAGGCCCACCCCAGAGCTCTCCCTGGGGGGTAGCAGCACCCTCCTTGCTCCCAAGCAGCAGCCAGGAGGGATGGGTGGGTGCTGCCTTGCAAAGGGCACACTTTGTGGTTCCTCATCAGGGGGCCTTGAAGTACCCAGGCTTATACATTTGACTGATGTTTTAATGTATTTTTAATCTCCTGTTGGAAGCTACCCAGAGTGGCTGGGGAAACCCAGCCAGATGGGTGGGATATAAGTTTTTTTTTTTTAATTTATATGTATAATTGAAGGTTTAAAACGGAAGATTCTGTACCTCTGTGGATGCAAACCAGGGGTTTGGGTTGATATAGTGTCCAAAACCGGTTTGAAGTACCGTACATATCGTGATACTGGTTTCATAGTGTCAGGGGTTCAGGAGCAGAGGCGAGGGCAAGGGAGGAAACAGAGAGCGAGGGGGAGGAGGCAGAGGAAAAGATGAGTGATGACGACGACCCGAGATCTCCGAGTCTTTCCAGTGAATCAGAAGATTCACAGAAAGGAGCACCAGTGGCCAGAACAAGGGGGGAACCTAGGGGGACACCCCAGGAAGAAGGGTCCAGAGGGGGCTCAGAGGGGAGCAGTTGGAAATCAGGACCAGCGTCACCAACAGAGAGCAGGGGAGAAGAAGGGCGCCAGGTATCAAGCGCTGGCAGCTCGCAACAGGAGGGAGGGCACGAGTCAGGAGTGGCCACACCTCCATCGGGGAGCGAAGAAACGGTCAGGCGGAAAGTGGAAGGTTGGGCGCGCGCGCCAAGTTCAAATGCACAGGAAGGTGGCGCAGTAAGCAGCCCGGAAAGGGAGCCAGGTCCTAAAGCCCGGCGCAAGGAGACAGGAGGGTCCGGGGGGTCCGCGTCAGAAGAATCCCGGAAGGAAGAGACCACGGGGGGCAGAGGGACCCAGAGAAGAACGGTCAGGCGGAAAAGGTGGAGTAAGACTAGGTTAGTAAGCTGGTGCACAGGGGGCGGAGACTCAGACGGAGCTTCGCCGGTCTAACCCATAAGACGTAGAGCTGCACGCAGCAGCTTGAGAATGGAAACTGTAACTCAATAAAGACTTTTATAAAGTGAACGCTGGCTAGCGTGATCCTCTGTGAGCTAGGATCTGGAAGCAGCTCTGATACATAGTTTTTGACCTGGCAATATATCGCAAATCATGATGTTAGGGCTGGGCTAGGTATCGTCCAAGACCAGGGTTTTTTTAAACTATATTAAAGATTTTCTTGGTTTGCGAAAGTACATGCCTTGTCTCTTTTTCAGGTTGTAGTGTCTTTCTTACAAATCAGTTACATTTTTTGTGAGACATTAGTGTTGAGGAAGAGGAAGAAGAGGAGGGTGGGGAGGGGAGGCTTATATTCTTTTGCACAGTGTACATGTGGGGTTTTGTGTCAGCATCAAGTGGGTAGGTTTTCTTTCTATTTGCTTACTGCATTGCCTTGGTAATGAGAGGTATGTGGGGGCAGGGTGTGGTTGGTTGTCTCTGGTTGGCTGCAGTGGGGTTTGTTTGCATTTGTGAAGAGGGGGAGGGCTTGGCCAGATTGATTTGTATGCTGTCATTGGATTCTTGTTGCATCCAAGGCCAGTTTTAAGTCCTTATCATGATATTGCTTTCATAATTTTTGCCCGGCCATAGATTGCAAATCATGGTGTGTGCTATGCAAAAATCACAATGTGGGAAAACCCATGAAGCCAGCCAGTGCATAGTTCCATCCTTATTTCAGACATTGTGATATATCAGTATACAGTGATGTTTAGCTCTAGTGGGGCGAGAGGGAGGTAGGAAGGGGCCAGGTAGCAGGGCACCACCTCCTTACCTGCCTTCCTGGCAAACGGAGCAAGTTATGCAAAGCGACCAAATTCACATGCATGCTCTCGTGGACTTCCAATGTACTGTAGCTGTAAGTTGGAAGATCCAGCACGGATAAAAGAAAGGACCTTCTCACACAGCTCATAGTTGAAACTATGGAACTCCCTCCCAGAGTGATGGCCACCAGCCAAGATGGCTTTAAAAGAGGATTGGACAAATTAACATAGGGACGAGAGGGCTACTGATGGCTATTAGCCACAATGGCTGTGCTCTGCCTGCGAAGTCACAGGCAACAATGCTTCTGGGTACCAGTTGCTGGAAGCCACAAGAGGGGAGAGAAGGCTCTTGCACTCAGGTCTGCTTGTGGCTTGCCTTTGGGGCATCTGCTTGACCAAGGGATGCTGGATGAGCCGTCTGATCCAGCAGGTCCTTAATTTTTTATGGAACCTCCAGGTGTAGGGGCAGTCTATCTTGATTCCTAGGCTGTTAGACATATTTAGCTACTGTGAGAACAGGATGTTGGGCTACACGGGCCTTTGGCCGGAACCAGCAGGTTCTTCTCATGCAAATTTGGTTGTTTCCCATAATTCTCAAGTGGAATGTTGGGCGTAATGCTCCCATCAGTCTGTGGGCAAATGTATTCACCCGCAGGTGTCAAGATGGATACAGAGATAATTTATTATGGTCAAAGACCAGCTCAGATGGAGAGTTCTGGTGGGGCCAGGAGCAAGGAGGGTCTGCTTGCCCTATTTAGTCCCCCTCAGAGGCCCATGACCCTCTTTCCTTCCGCTCCTCCCTTACAGGCTGAAGGAGACCCTGGCCCAGGCCGACGCCGAGCTGAAAGGCCTGAACCGCCGCCAGCTGTCTCTGGAGGAGGAGATCCAGGTCAAAGCAAACACCATCTACATCGACGAAGTCCTCTGCATGCAGATGAGAGAGTCCATCGCCATCAACAACTTCTGACCTCGCAGCAGCGCTGGTGCAGTCTCTGCGCTCCACAGGCACCCCCCCTACACAACCCCGAATGGACACAAAGGGGCTCAAATCGCTTTAAACTTTATATGGGACAATAAAGTAGAAGCCGAGGGTTCCTTCTAAGCCACCTCTCCCCATTGTAACACATAGAAACAGACCCTTGTTCTGGGGCAGGGTATGGTCAGTAGGACTGGCCGATATTTGGTTTTCAAAATCGTGATGTATCAGCAGCTAAATATTGGGATATGCTAACATATCACCATGCCCAAAATGTATCTCGGCTGCTTCTTGCTCCCCACCTTAGGGGAGGAAGAAGCGGTGGAGAGGCATCGCCTAGCCCTACAGACCAATCCCACAAACAAGACCGGTATAGGGGCTTGATCAGCTGAGGGGTGGCACATTCCTTGCTTTTGGGCTGGCCATGGAAGCTGCAGGACGCGGGTCCCAATCCCTGTGAGGGCTTCAAGGTGGCTCACCTCAACAACACCCTTGTCTGCCCCCCACCCCCACGAGTCTCCTCTATTCCTTTTCCATCAGAGTCAATCCCAAAGTGGCTCTTTGCATTCAGTCACGGGTGTGAATCGTAGCTCTTTTATTCTCAATAAGGCAGAGCGGGGCTTGTGCGTTGCAAAGTGCTTTACTTTGAACCTGATCCTGCAGGGAGGCAAAAAATCTGGGCTGGCCCAACGCCCAGTGGTGGGAGATGTGATTGCCGCTGCCCAGGGATCTTCCTGCAAGACGGATCTCTCTCTACTTCGACTCCTCTGCAAGACAAGATGAGCAAAGGAGGCTCAGTTCCACGGCAGGATTTGTTTTTTCAGGGGAGTCTGGGGGCCTTCATCAATGGCTGTGTGTGTGTGTGTGTGTGTGTGTGTGTGTGTGTGTGTGTCCTATGCCATACATAGCCAGGCTAGAAGGCAAAGCAGGACACACACAGTTGTACAACACCCCAAAAGTCTGTTGGCTGATTCCTGTCTGCCGCAGCAGTGAAGGGCGTTTGCTGAGGTTGCCTCTTCCCAAAGTGGCTCCCTAGATTGGACCACCCCTTGTTCCTGGAAGCTGCTTTGTGGACCCACTGAGTGGAGAGGGGGGTTGAAAAGGGGAGCAGATACACAAAATGGGGTCTGCAATCCCCTGTGGTCCTGGGAGGGCATCCTGAGGGTGGGGGCGGGCACAGCATGCACTGGATCTCCCGCTTGGAGGGAGAAATGGATCAATCAATTGCCCTCCAAAAGACACTGCAAGCTTTCAAGTAGCTGCAGGGAGATGTCCACCAACGGGGTTGGAGATGACGCTCTAGTCTAGGTGTAAAAAACCCCAAACCCAGCAAAGGACAGAGGAGCTTTCTGAGGGTAAAGGCCGCTCAGTGGTGGAAGGTGGCGGACATTGGAGGTTTCTCAACAGAGGTCGGATGGCCATCTGTCAAGGATTTCTACATTGCAGAAGGGTTGGGCTAGATCAGGGGTCAGCAAACTTTTTCAGCAGGGGGTGGTCCACTGTCCCTCAGACCTTGCGGGAGGCCAGACTATTTTTTTTGGGGGGGGGGGAGAATGAATTCCTATGCCACACAAATAAACCAGAGATGCATTTTAAATAAAAGGGCACATTCTACTCATGTAAAAACACGCTGATTCCCGGACTGTCCGTGGGCCGGATTTAGAAGGCAGTTGGGCCGGATCCGGCCCCCCGGCCTTAGTTTGCCTACTCATGGGCTAGATGACCCTTGGCTGTCTCTTCTGTGATTCTATTCCTATTCTATTCCTTCAGTCCCCTCAGGGTTGCAGCAATAGCAGGAGGAGACCAGAAGCTCTGTCTCTGCTTATGCATCCTCCCTGGACCAGGGGAGAGGGGTCAGAATGGATTCTGCCTGAAATAAGGCATGGCAGAGTAGCAAGAGCATCAAGTGAGGACTGGAAGAGAACAGCGTTCAAATCCTCACCCCACTTGACCACGAAGCTCACTGGTTGACCTTGGACCAGTCCCTGCCTCTCAGCCTAGCCTATCTCACAGGGCTGTTGTGGGCATTAAATGAGGGGGAGATCCATGTACGTACGTCACCTTGAATGACAGATATCAACAGAATGCAATCAATGAATAAAATAAATACATACCTCCTTTCCTCAGGATCCGGGGGCTCTGTCGCAGGGCCTGCAAAGAAGCTCCCCGTCGACACTTTTTCTGGAAGAAGGAGAGGAGGCGGTGGTGAAGGTCTCCCCCTGCAGGCTTAGACCCCCTATTCCCCTTAACAGGAGGTTTATACAGGCAGATACATGACCCAGACTGGCCAAACTTCTGTAGGAAATCTCTCCCCCGCTGTCAAGGAGGTGCTAGCAGGTGGCACCACTGTTCACCCTGGGGGCAAGGAAGCGCAGCCCCTCCCCACAAATGACGAAACTTTCAAGCCAGGGGTGGCGAGCCTCTGGGGCCCCCCTCTGGACCCTGCTGGGCTCCAACTCCCATTCAGGGTCGAGAGATCGAGCTCCACGCTGGGCACTGCAGAGGGTTGGACTAGATGACCCTCCAGGTCCCTTCCAATTCTATGAGTCTTTCAGGTGGGGAGGGCCGGTGGCCTCTTGCAAGCCCGAGAAGGAGCAACGAAAGGGGAGACCTCCTGGAGGAAGGTCCCTTTCTCTGGGGGTGCCCCTCCTGAGAACCTGGGGGTGGGATTCAGGTGGAGAGATACCCACCCCACTTGCAATCTGCAAATGCCCCCCATTTCCACCCAGCCAAAGCCTTCCTCTTCCCTCCCCGCTCCTCACCTCGTGCTTCTGCAGGGTGGGCCTGGGCAGGAGGATGTTGCACTGGGAGCAGGTGGCCAGCTGGTCATAGGCTGTGGCAGCCTCTTCCTCGTCCCCCAGGGCCTGGGGCAGGGTGGAGGTGAAGGCCGGCCGGCTGGAGGACTTCTTGGGCCGAGAGGGCTTCATCGAGGGTCTCCCCAGGGAAGACAGCTCCTTCTCCTTTATCTTGGGCCGGACGTCCTTCTCGGCCACCGGGCTCGGGGTGGGGGGCGGAGTGGCTGGGGTCAGGGGGCTCGAGGCGGACGGAGGGGAGGTGGGCTCTGTGGATGATTGGGTGCTGAGGGCCCCCAGGAGCTGAGAGAGGGGGCTGCACTCATTCTGCGGAGGAGAAAAAGGGAGGCTGGAGCTGGGCAGAGTCAGGACAAGGGAGGGGCTGACTCAGCTGCACAACACCCCCTCCCCAAATGAAGAAGCTGGCTGGAGTCCCACACATGGGGGCAAAAGGCTTGGGGTGGGTCTTTGCTGTGCAGACAGCCTCCCCACACCCCAAGCTGGGTGACTTTCAGGTGGGAAGGAGCCAACCCCCCAACTACCCTAGCAGGGAGGGGGATCTTTAATCATGGGGAGGGGGGTCACAACCCAGTAGGCAAAATGGGCTGGGGAATATCAGGCTGAATGTGGCCCTCCTGAGCCCTTTAACCGGCCCTTGGGAGTCTCTGCAGACCACAGCTGTCTTCTGTGCCCTCAAAGCCTTGGGGTGGCTGGAATGGGCCCTTGCACCGTGATGTTGGTGCGTGTGTTGTGGCTCATTTGTGTGGTGTACAAGCCACTGACTCCCTCCCCCCCCATTACATACTACTAGACAAAGCTTCCTATCCACTGCTCCACCCACTTTTGCATTTGGCCACGCCCACTTTTGCCTCTGGCCCCACCCACCACTGGCACACAGCCCCCCAGGAAAGCTGCCTGAGAGGGAATGTGTCCCATTGACCTCCCCATCCCTGGGTCCAAGGGTTTGGCTGGTGAGATTCCAGTGACTTGGCAGGTGTCACAAATTGCCACCCTGTTGCAGTCCCTTCACTCGGCCACCTGTCCTGGAGAGCCTCCTCTCATGGGCTCCAGTCAAAGCCCCCATGGTGGTGAGATGGAGCCAGGAAGCTTACCAGGTGCTGGAGGTACTTCTCGTCGGGGAACCAGCTGTTGCACTGCTGGCACAGATTGGCCTTGGGCCCTGTAGCAGGGAGAGAAAGGGTTACTGGCAGCAAGCGGACCAAGTCAGTGTCCTAGACTGGTTGGGCGTAGAGGAATGGTGGGAAGTGTGATGGCCTGGGACTCGGACTCGGAACCAGAGGAGTCTCAGTCTGCACCGGATCCTTTGCCTCAGGCATCATCTGAACCAAGTCTGGGGCCTGACAATGAGGAGTCCCAGTCTGCACAGGTTCCCCTGCAACAAACACCAGCTGGGCTGAGTCAGGGGCCTGAGCCTGCCCTGGCTCCAGATGCGGGGATTACCTCATTGCCTTCAGCTGGGCCATCACTTACAGCTGCTCCACTACTGGTTTGGTCAGGGGAGGCTGAGGCGGCCTCTGGGCCTAGTAACCCACCGACGTCTCCTGAGCTGCAGAGACTCAGGTCTGAGAGAAGGAGAGACCTGAGTACTTGCAGGAGGAGTGCCCGCCTTCGGGCAAAACAGGGAGGTGAGTTGCTGGGGGATCAGGACCGGCCGCTACCCTAACAAAGATAAAAGGCTGTCGAACCCTGCTCCAGGCATGCCAGATCCTGCCTGAGATCCTGTACCTGTCCTTGCCTGTTTTTCTGCCTTGTGGGCTGCCTTGGCCCTGTCAGACTGAATCCTAGTGGAACCTTCAGATTCTAGACCCGTCCTGGACTTTCATGGGTTACCCCCGGGCCCAGCACAGGAGGAACCAGCTGGGGAACCCCCAGGGGAAGAAGGCTCAGAGCCCACGGAGGGATGGTGGGACCAGAGAGAAACAATTGGGAAGAGGAGGTGTCGGAAGCTGAAGAGGTAACAGGACTTAGTGAGCAGAGAGAAGTCCAGAATCAGAGGCAGAAGCTGAAGCAGAAGAGGAGGGAGGCCAAGAGGCAGAGAGGAGTCCAGCTGGTGAAGAGTCACAGGTGTCTCTCCCTCCTGCTGCGACAAAGCTCCCCTGGTCTCACAGAACCAAGAGAGGCATGAAAAGGACAGAGGAGAGGTTGGCTGCAGGCAGGCACAGTCTCAGTTCTCCCCAGGGTCAGCAGCTATACCACCCTTTGCTGGGACAAAGGAGATGAGGGAGCAGGCAGTGATGGCCACCAACCTGGTTGGCTTTGAAACAAAATTAAACAAATGCATGGAGGAGAAGCCTATGGATGGCTACTAGCCATGGTGGCTATGCTCTGCCTCCCCGGTCAGAGGCAGCGATGCATCTGAATAATATCAATTGCTGGAAGCCACAGGAGGAGAAAGGACTCTTGTGGTTGGATCCTGCTTGCGGATGCCCCCCAGTGGGCATCTGCTTGGCCCCTGTGAGAAGAGGATGCTGGACTGGATGGGCTATGGGCCTGATCCAGCCTAGGCTCTTCTCGCATCTTTATCTGGAGGGCAGTGTGTTGGCCTTCCCTAGGGGTTAATGTGGGGCATGTTCAGAGCCCCAGAATGGGTGATGGCTTCGGAGACATCGACACCATGCAAGATTGGAGGGGTCAAGGAAAAGTATAGGCAGGGCAAGAGCCTGTCATAGACACCAAAGGAGTATTGCAATTCATTACAGTGAATGTAATTAAGGTCCAGCTCCCGAGTCGCTGCCTTGTGTCTTGTGACTCTCATTAACCGCATGCATGACTACAGAGGTGTAGAGTCGGGTCTGAGAGGAGAAAGTGAAGTGTGTGGGAGGCAGAGCAGATAAGTGTGAACTGAAGCCTTTTATCAAGGACACCTAGCAGGAGGATTAACTGCTGGGGGAGCCAGCTGGGGGGATGGAAGAGGCTGGAGCATTTCCTGCCAGGAGACATCCAGGAGAATAAAAGGACAACTTTGGACTCCAGTAACAACCAAACTGTTTTTCTTGCACTTAAAGGACTGCACCCTCTTGTGAGAGACTTTGTATTGAGACCTTGTATTAGACTGGTGGCCTGTTTGCTCATCTAAATGCTACCTTTGAAGTAAAAACTCATCGCCCTCCGTCTCTGTGAGATGGGGTTACTTCAACATTGGGGTCCGTGGGGGGGAAACCACTGTGCTGCAGAAGGGCCCTGTGGTATCAGCCCTGTGGCCCACCGAGAGCAGCATGCTGTTCTCTCACTGGCCAACCAATGCCCATTATGGGAAACGGAGCTCAGCAGTGACCCTCTGCCCTTCTGTGGTTTTCCAGCGACTGGTATCCATTGCTGCCTCAAACTGTGGAAGCAGAGTGTTGCCCTTGTGGCCAGTAAGCCCTTGAGAGCCCTCTCCTCCTCTGAGAACTTGTCTAGTCCTCTTTTAAAGCCTCCCATGTTGGTGGCCATCACTGCCTCCTGAGGCAGGGAGTTCCACAGTTGAACGACACACTGCTTTCTTTTCTCTGTACCGAGTCCACAGATTTTCACCACGTAAAAAAAAGGACTTGGGCAAACTCACCAGGGCCAGTGAGCACCTTGTTTTCCCGGCAGGTGCGACTGTGGTCTTCCAGGGCTTTGTACATGATGTACTTTCCACAATCCCAGCACGGGGTGGTCCGGCTGCCGCAGGCCTTAAGGTGGCTCTGCAGCTGGTGGAAGGGCACCTCCAGCTCGCAGAAGTGGCACTGGGCCAGGCGCTCGGGGCAGTCTTCAGCCTGCAGGGGGAGGAGAGACCGGGGTTCGTCTTGGGGAAAGGGGGCTGATGCTCTAGGTGGTCACATGGTTCCCCCCCACCGCTCATTTAATCCCCACAACCACCCTGTGAGGTAGACTAGGCTGAGAGGGAGTGACCGGACCACAGAGCTTCACATGGCGGAGTGAGGATTGGTACCCTCCAAGGTGCTGGTCCTCATTTAACCCCCACAGCAACCCTGTGAGGGAGTGACTGATTCCTCAAGGCCACACACCCAGTGAGCCTTCATGGCCAAGTTTGGGGGGGTGCAGTTTTGAACCCTGGTCTCTCCCAAGTCCTAGCCCGACACTCTAACCACTACACCACACTGTCTGAATGAGGAGACACAACCTTGGGAGCACATCTTCCACCACGTCAGCTCTTCAGGGAGCCAGTGTTGGTTGCTCCCTGTCAGGCACCCCCAGAGACCACCCCAGCCTCAAACTCTTTGTCTCTGTCAGGGTGAAAAGAAGCATGTCCAGGGATCTGGGGTGGGCAAGGATGGGAGGGGGTGTTGCTGTTCAGGCCCCTCTAACCAAACTGAGCCCGAGGGCTGCTGTTATCCCAGGGTCAGAATGGAAGCAGGCTCCTGACTCTCTCAACCTAAGTCCCAGGGGCTGGATCCAGCCCATTCACCTTCTTAATCTGGCCCATGGACCAGAATCAGTGTGTTTTTACATGAGCAGAATGTGTGCTTTTATTAAAAATGCATCTCTGGGTTATTTGTGGGGCCTAGGAATTCGTTCATATTTCCCCCCTAAAATATAGTCCGGCCCCCCACAAGGTCTGAGGGACGGTGGACCGGCCCAGGGCTGAAAAAGGTTGCTGACCCCTGCTCTCAGCAAATGCCCCCGCATCCTCCTGGGAAGGCCAGTTGGCCCCCTCCTTACCTCGTGGCGCTCCAGTAAGAATTGCTGCATTGCCTGGTGGCAGCGCTTGCATCTGACCTGGAAGTGGGAAGAAGAGGAGGAGGAGGTGAGGAAGGGCATTGGGAGTGCCACAAGAAGGCCCCAAGGTAGCAGGAGGGAAACCACGCCCCACTCCACCCCAAGGAACAGAGGAAGGTGCCTGATCAGCCCTTCTTCTGGAGCACCGACTATCCCACTTGGTGATGATACAGCAGCAGCGGAGGGACTTTCTGCTTGCAGAAAGGTGCTCTACCACAGACCCACAAGGGCCTCCCCCACCCCCAGGGACTGGCTTTGAGAGCCCCTTGTTCTAACCCAAGGCTGGAGGAGCTGCTCTGAGGGGCATCTACAAGGCTCTAAAGATGTCAACGAGGTAAGGGCAAGAGGGCGATGGCAGAGAAAAGCAAATATGGAAGCAGAATGTTTGGGTCTGGATTCTGCAAGGACTTCTGCCTGAGCCTGTCTTAAAGCCACGTCTCCCTCACAGCGGAACACAGAGAGTGCTGTTTCCACTGCCTTTTCCATCGCGTTGCCATACATCCGGATTTTCCCTGACAAAATCCCCCCCCCCCGATGCCATTTTTACACCCAAAACTCCAGGACATGTCAGGTGGGTGGGTTTTGACCAGAAATGCTGTTTTTCTTGCTATTTCTCCTTAACCAGGTTGTGACAACTTTGCGAATCCCGTATTGTAGACAGAACACCCCGTATCGGATCAGATCAGAATTAGTTCTGGCTGGTGGGGACACAATTGCTGGTCCATAATAAACAGTCTTGAGTAGACTTCTACCCTAACCACAACGCAAAGGTTTGATTTTTCTTCCCCACAAGTCAGCTCCCTTCCAGGTACTGAAGCAAAAGGCTGGGGGGCAGAATCTGGCCAGGCCCCTTGGCTTTCACTCTCTGTCTTTGCCAGGTCACAGGGCCTTACAAAAGCACCCAGGGCTGGGGAAGATAGTGTTTGTTCACCATGAATCCTCTGATGTGAACCCTGATCCCCAGCCCACCTCACAGGCTCCTCTGTCCTGCAACTTGAGCACCCGCTGCCTGGGCAGTTGTGATTCCTGCATCGCAGACGGTTCGACTAGATAACCCCCCGGGGATCCCTTCCAACTCTTCAGTTCTATTATTCTATGGGCCTTCATCCGCCACGCCCTACCTGTTTGTGGGCTGTAGAGAGGTGTTCCGCCATGTCCTTCAGCACCACCGGCTCCTCACACTTGGGGCAGATGGTCAGGAAGCGCAAGCAGTGGGCCTCATGGAGGGAGAAGTTGGCAGCCACCACGTCCCGCTTGCTGGGCGAGAGAAGAGGAGCCCACGGGCCACAAGGGGCAAGTCAGCACTGCTGGAAGCCCAGCTCCCACCACCCTTGAACTGTGCCACCTGGTCTTCATAAGAACAACCATATAAGAATTGGTGCCCGAGTTGGATTTTGTTTTTCCTCCTCCCTCCTTGTCCCTTTTTCCTTGTGTACTATGTCTTCTTAGACTGCAAGCCTACAGGGGCAGGGACTGTTTTGTATGTAAGTCACTCTGCGGCAAATGCTCTGTTAAAACCAGGAACGGGTGTGTGTGTGATTTTTCCTTAATAGCTCTAAGCAAATAAATAAGCTTGGTCCTTTCGCCAAGGCAAAGGACTGAGTTCTGCCTGGGAAGTCCTCAACAGAACTGAGAGAGGCTGGGACTTCGCCAAGAGGGTCACTGCCACGGCAGGGACTGACCCCAAACTGAGGAGGGAAGGGAACTCTAAACGTTGCATCTGGCTGTTGCTGTAATTCTATACAAATTAATTTCCATATATTTGTAGCAGAACGAAAGATAGTAACAAATGCCAAACAAAACAAGCAGAAAGGGATACCTACTGTAGAAGAAAACAGACGAGAACAAGTTTCCGTACCAAAACCAAACGTCATGAATTAATATTGGAAGGTTCCAAGCAACACAACTGGAGTTCACCCAACAATTATATTGATCCAATTCCTTTTATGTTAAACGACAGATATTATTTTCTCCATGAGCCACAAAATTCGAGAGGCCCCCTTCATGCAAAACAACCGGGCCCTCTACCTTTCTTCTTAACTCGGGGCGGAGACCCTACTGGATTGCGCCCCAGTCCCATTTATGGAGGGGGGGGGTTCCCACTGTAGCCCAGCCAGCCTGTTTGCAGGGAGGGAGATTTGACAGACAGACAGATATTGAATGATAGACAGGGCTGCATCCCCTACCAGTTCTCGCAGACGCGTGTCTCCACCTCCATCTCCCGTCTCTGCCCAGCGCCCTCTTTCACTTTCATTTCTGCAAAATCAGTCCTGGGTGGAAACGAAAGTTAGTCGCTGGGTGCAACGTCAACAGCCGGGCCATAGAGAAAGCCGACCGGCCAGCCAGCTGACCAGCCAGCAGCAGCACCCCTGGGTGGTGCTCCTTAGGGCATCCATCTCTCCTGCCCCACGCCGGCGGGGCTCCCCCTTTTCGCCGGGAGCGGAGCCCCGACGGCGCTTCTCGGAGCAGGGCGCGATCCAGGAGAGGCCGGACCGGTGTACCCGAGGCGGCCACCAGAGGGCAGCAGAAGAGCACATGAAGCTTGCTACCCTATACAGCGTGAGACCAGTGGGTCAATCTACGTCGGTATTGCCTACACTGACCGGCAGCGGCTCTCCAAGGTTACAGCCACGGTTCTCTCCCAGCTCTACCTGCAGGTGCCGCTGGAAGGGATTGAACCTGGGACCTTCTGCATACAAAGCAGCTATTCTGCCACTGAGCTATGACCCTTCCCATAGCTCCTTTTGCCTAACTCATCATGGTCCATGAAAACCTGTCGGTGGGGTGGGGGTCTCAGGCTCACACTCAGAGCTGCTGAGAAGCACCTGGTCTGGGATTGCAGGTCTTCGAAGAAGGGAGCTTCCCCACACCCCATACCTGCTACCTGAGCTGCTTTTAACTAGACATGCTATTGGGACTTCAGCCAGGGTGTTTCTGCCTGCCAAGCCATCAGACTCCATTGTGCCACAAAATTTGAAGTTTTAAATTGTAAACTCCTTGCGGGCAGAGGACCTGTCCAGTGCTGCACTGGAAAGTACCATTCTCATGGAGGGCATCCTCCTTCTACTCCTCCTCACCACCACCACAATGGAACCATAGAATTGTAGAATCAGAAGGGACCCCAAGGGCCATCTAGACACGTTTTGGGAAGTTTTTAATGTTTGATGCTTTGTGGGTTAAACCACAGAGCCTAGGACTTGCCGATCAGAAGGTCGGTGGTTCGAATCCCTGCAACGGGTTGAGCTCCCGTTGCTCGGTCCCTCCTGCCAACCTAGCAGTTCGAAAGCACGTCAAAGTGCAAGTAGATAAATAGGTACCACTCTGGCGGGAAGGTAAATGGCGTTTCTGTACGCTGCTCTGGTTTGCCAGAAGCGGCTTAGTCATGCTGGCCACATGACCCGGAAGCTGTACGCCGGCTCCCTTGGCGCCGCAACTCCAGAGTCGGCCACGACTGGACCTAATGGTCAGGGGTCCCTTTACTTTTTACTAATGTTCTGTTGGGAGCCTCCCAGGGTGAATGGGGAAACCCAGCCAGATGGGTGGGTTTTAAATAAATTATTATTATTATTATTATTATTATTATTATTATTATTATTATTATTATTTAGTTCAACCCCTGCAACACAGGATGAAGGACATGGTCTCCTGCGGACGAGCAATTCATACATATTACGGCAGGGAAGGAGATTGCTGTGGGCTTGTGCGGGGGCAGGGGGAGCAAAGGTGGAAGGATGTCAGGTTGAGACCTCTGTGGGGGATCCCGTACCTTTAAGAGCAGTATAGAAACAGGGAGGGCTCTGCCTAGGGGCCCTGCTTCTGCCCCCCCCCCAGCTCTGGGGGCTTGGCGGGGCCAAGGGGATTGCCTTCACCACGTCCTGATCTGGAGGGGCCTGTCAGCTCTGGCGCCACTGTGATCATGGGCGTCTGTCTCTGGAGGCCGAGAGAAAAACATTGGCTCTGACCAGTTGGGGTGCCTGGACCATCCCCAAGGGAGCAGAGGGAGCTGTGCAACCCCATCACCCCACCCTCTCTGGGCATGTAACAATGGCTCTTGTTCAGCCAGCCAATTGTGGCAAGGGCTGACCACGCTCCCTGCATCACCTGGGGCTGCATCCCCAAGTGGGGCTTCCTAGTGAGCCGCAGTTCCCAAAAGGGGGCTCAAGTCTGCTTTGGGGTTGGAGAAACTCCACACCCGCTAATCTCCATCAGGTGGGGACTAAGAACCCAAGGGGAGCCTGCTAGATCAGGCATGTAGAACCCATCTAGTCCAGCACCCTGTTCTCACAGTAGCCAACCAGATGGTTCAGTAGGAAGCCAGCAAGCGGCGTCTGAACACAAGAACCCTCTCCTGTGGCTTCCACAGCAACTGGTATTCAGAAGCCTTGCTGCCCCCGACTGTGGAGACAGAGCACAGCCACTGTGGCTAGTAGCCATCAATAGCCCCCCCTCCTCGAATTTTCCTAATCCTCTCTTTTTTTAAGGCATCCAAATTGGTGGCCATCGGACTTCCGGGTTAGCGCCATCGGCAATGGCGGAGTTCCTCTGACCGGGAGGAACCCGCTCCGTGAAAATCGGGTCTTGCCGCTGCGGCGAAGGCGGAGACCCTTTAAAAATCCCAGGCAGAGGAAGCCTGGGAATGTGGGATTTGGCTGACACCAGGAGCGCCTCCCCTACTCGCAGGGAAACCCCTTTTCGGGGATCCGAAGCGACGTGGGGTGAGCGGCACGGTGTTTTGAATCGACTGCTACTTTTACGGAGTGAAGCCACACAGCCGTTGCCGGAGAGCGCTGACTTTTTCCTGTGGACAATTGGATTCTAAACAAGTACCCGTGAGTAAAACGGAAAATTGGATTAAGAAACATTTTAATTTGGCACCGAAGCGGGAAGGTTCTAAACAGGAAGTCCGCCTTCCGCTTTTTGTAAATAGACTGAAGCAAAAATTTGCAAGGTAAAGTCTGGAAAGTCGCATATAAAGGACTAAATTTCCTTCAGTTATAACCATCAAAACCCCTTTTGGAAGCATGAGAAAAGGGGGGAATTTTGATTGTTCAAGCCTGCAGGAGAGAGAGTAAAGAAATATAAATTTCCACCATCTCAAACCTGGGAACGGGGTGCCAGAGACAGAAATTTTTGGGGAAGTTCATTGACTGTGAATGGAATGTTTTTTTGACAAATAGTTAAAAAAAAGAGAAACAAACTGATTCCAATGTTGCCTTTTGCAATCAAAAGATACAAAATATATGAAAAATGAAAGTAATCTTCTTTTGTTGGACCTGTTTACAAAAGATGGATACAAATAGAAATTGTCTCCTCTAGAGGGAGCTTGTTAAATTGTTGCTGGAGTCGATCTGGGGATTTTACAGCTGCAAGATTAGGATCGTGAGACTAGACTCTGGCCTTGAATAAAAATGTGTTTAGAAGAAGTTTTGGTGCTTGCTTTTTGCAAGACAAGCGCTTTGTTGGAACAGATGCATGAGAAGATGGATTTGATGACTGTTGCAGTCAAAAACTTTGGACAAACGGTGAATACCCATATAGAAACCATCCAGGAACCAACTCAGGAACTTATTTTGACAGGGAAAGTGCAAGTGCAGAAGATAATGGAGGAGGTTGCTGTTGAACCTCAAGTAACACAAATTGAGAGACCCGAGGCCCTGCAGGAGCATAAGCCGCTGTTCTTGAAGATTGAATCTGGAATGGGCCGGGGGGGGGTCTGGAGTTGTGGGGGCTTTTAATTTTGGAGGGCTTTGAAACATGCTTTTAAATACTTTTTGGACTACAGTGCTGAGTGTGGGGAATGGGACTGTGGGGAATGGGCTGATCTGCTGAGGGGAGATGGAGATATCTTTGGGTTGGAGTCTCCCCGAGTCCTATTCCTCAATGAGAAAGGAAAGAAACTAAGAAAAAGATCAACAGAAGACAAGGTAAAGTGCAGATATAAACAAGAAGAAGATCTGCAGAAGGGGCATGGAAGAGACTTAAGAGCCTCGGACACAAGAGCACCAGGTTGATGGACTAGATGGAATGGACAGTAAGGACTGACATAACCCGAGACCAGGAAGAAGAGACGTTGGATGAAGACTGGAAGAAAGTTGTTTTTTTTAAAAAAAAAAATATTTTGAGAATTAGTGTAAAACTAATGAGTATTAAGAAAAATGTTGGAATGAAACTATTTGGCTTTAGTAGAAATGATATAAGGAGTTATGTATAAATAAATATTAAGTTTTAAGCTTTAAGGTATTTTATGGTAAGATAAGGTTAAAATAAATTAAGGTAAATTGAATGACAGAACATAGTGAAAGATAGCAAGGATTTGCTGAGTGAATTAATATGTTAGACCGTTAAGATAAATTACTTAACAAAAATTGAGAAAGATGGAAAGAATTTGCTGGAAAAATTAACTAAACTAGAATACAAAAAGGGAGGTGTGAGGAGGTCGAGGAAACAAGCAAATGAAAGATAAAGATATGGAGTATTGGATGTGTGTTTTTATTGTCGTATTGTTGTATTGGTTTTATGTTTTTTATTTTCCTTTTTTATGTATCGAAATGTATGTCTTGTTGAATTTTTTGTTGTTTTCCCTTTTCCTTTTTTCTGTAATTTCTAAACCTCTAATAAATATTTTTTTAAAAAAACACAAGCAAATTGGTGGCCATCACTGCCTCCTGTGGCAGGGAGTTCCGCAGTTTAACTGGGACCCTCAAGGCCCTTTCTAAACAGTTACACAAAAGGCTCCCTTCCCTCCCTGACATCTTGTGTGAATCAAAACCCCTGGGGAGACATCCTGTTCAAGTCCAGGACCAATTCTACAGAATCGTACAGGTGGAAAGAGAGTAGAGCCTTGGGCTGAATCGCGGCCGCCACCAAGGCTCTCTCCCACCCATGCACAAGGGGATGAGTGGGGGACTTCCAGCTGATTCGGAGGGGGGCGTAGCCAGGCCTGCTCCGCTCTTCCTCCCACCCCACCCACCTGCTTGAGCCACAAACCAAAGATGCTTTTCAACCCATAGGTGATTTAGTGATTTTTTTGAGTTTTTTTGAGCAGGGTCAGTCTGGATGATGCCCTGAGTCCTTTCCCAGGCAGCCCCGTTTAGGGAAGCTTTTAATGTTTAATAGATTATTGTATTTTAATATTCTGTTGGAAGCCGCCCAGAG